>NC_091991.1:25409208-25723967 GCF_044704955.1 Pristiophorus japonicus
GCCTGTGCACCTTATTACAAATACTCCTCGCATTGAGGCACAGAGCCTTCAGGCTTATCTTTTTAACACACTTTGCCCTTTTAGAATTTTTCTGCAATGTGGCCCTTTTTGATTTTTGCCTTGGGTTTCTCTGCCCTCCACTTTTACTTTTCTTCTTTCTATCTTTTGCTTCTGCCCCTATTTTACTTCCCTCTGTCTCCCTGCATAGGTTCCCATCCCCCTGCCATATTAGTTTAACCCCTCCCCAACAGCACTAGCAAACACTCCCCCTAGCACATTGGTTCCGGTCCTGCCCAGGTGCAGACCGTCCGGTTTGTACTGGTCACATCTCCCCCAAAACCGATTCCAATGTCCCAGGAATTTGAATCCCTCCCTTCTGCACCACTCCTCAAGCCACGTATTCACCTGAGCTATCCTGCAATTCCTACTCTGACTAGCACGTGGCACTGGTAGCAATCCTGAGGTTACTATCGTTGAGGTCCTACTTTTTAATTTAACTTCTAGCTCCCTAAATTCAGCTTGTAGGACCTCATCCCGTTTTTTCCCTATATCTTTGGTACTGATATGCACCACGACAACTGGCTGTTCACCCTCCCTTTTCAAAATGTCCTGCATCCGCTCCAAGACATCCTTGACCCTTGCACCAGGGAGGCAACATACCATCCTGGAGTCTCGATTGCGGCCGCAGAAACGTCTATCTGTTCCCCTTACAATCGAACCCCCTATCACTATGGCTGTCCCACTCTTTTTCCTGCCCTCCTGTGCAGCAGAGCCACCCACGGTGCCATGAACTTGGTTGCTACTGCTCTCCCCAGATGAGTCATTCCCCTCAATAGTACCCAAAGTGGTGTATCTGTTTTGCAGGGGGATGACCGCATGGAACTCCTGCACTACCTTCCTTCCACTGCTCTTCCTGTTGGTCACCCATGCCCTATCTGGTTGTGTACCCTTTACCTGTGGTGTGGCCAACTCACTAAACGTGCTATTCATGTCATTCTCAGCATTGTGGATGCTCCAGAGTAAATCCACTCTCAGCTTTAGTGCCGCAACGCGGTCTGTCAGGTGCTGCAGGTGGATACACTTCCCGCACATGTAGTCACCAGGGACAGTGGAAGCGTCCCTGAGTTCCCACATAGCACAGGAGGAGCATAACATGTGTCCGAGCTCTCCTGCCATGATTTAACCCCTAGATTAACTTAGTTTGACAACAACAATGATAAAGGTTACTTACTGATAGGGAAAAGAAAAAGAAAAACTACTCACCAATCAGCAGCCAATCACTTACCCCCTTGCCTGTGACGTCATCTTTCGATTTTTTTCAAATGTTTGTTGTCAAATGTTCTGTTGATATGGTCAACAGAATGGGTTGAACTATTTCCAGGAATATCCAAAGATCTTAGTTCAAAGGTAAATTACTTCCCCATAATCCAACAGAAGGAAGCTATTACCTCCACCAGGGAGCCCTCGCTTTTATCCTCGACCCCAAATTTATGCAAGTTGCACATTTGTGAATTTGTGTCTGTACGAGTTTACAATTTGGGAATCCTTTCCTTTCTGATTGGACCTTCTAACCATCTGATGTCATCAGTCACATGGTTAGCAGCAACCAATTAGATTTGAAAACCTATCAGGAAAGAAGTTATATCTAACAGGAAAGGATGAACAGGCTAGGTCTCATTTCACTTGGAAAGAGAAGGCTGAAGGGTTACCGAAGAGAGGACGATAAAATTATGAAAGATTTTGATAGAGTGGATAAAGAGAGAATATTTCCACTTGTGGGAAAGAGCAAAACTAGAGGCCATCGATATAAGATAATGGGGAATAAGGAAATGGCAGAACAATTAAATAAATACTTTGGTTCTGTCTTCATGGAAGAGGAAACAAATAACGTCCTAGAAATGCTAGGGAACCAAGGGTCTAGTGAGCAAGAGGAGTTAAAGAAAATGTTTATTAGTAAGAAAGTAGGGCTCAATTTTCCCCAAGCCCGTTTTCTGGCATATTGCCAGAGTTATGCTCGTTTATTCTAGGCCAGAAATGTGGCAGAAATATTTTGCCAAAGTTTCCCCAATGTATAATTCAAATTTGGCGCCGTGCAGCGTGTCCAGTCACCTTGGGAGCTGGAACCTGCTGTCTGCACCAGAAAACGAAGCAACACCTTCTACGCATTCACGGGAAAAAAACGTTTTTGACATCGTTCCAATGGACGCGCATGCTCAGCACAGCTCGGATTTGGCAATCAGCCATTTTTAAAGAGCCAGTTGTGTGTGAGAGAAGGAGTGCTGTGAGAGCATTGGAAAAATTGCAGCTGCAGCAATATAAGATGCAACGCAGTGCAAGGACCAAGAATTTCTTACAGGAAGAAGTGGAAGCACTAGTTCCTGTGATTGAGAACAGATGGCAGGAACTGGACACCAGCAGAGGTCACATAAAAGTTCCACCAAAAGAAATGAAGAAACGTTGGAACCAAGTTGCAGAAGATTATTGTGCAGTGGTGACTACCACGAGTTCTGAAGGCCAGTGTAAAAAGAAATGGCGGGACTTTGGTCAAGTAGTTAGTGTAAGTAGTATTTTAATTTATTCAATGCAATTGTAAATGTGACCAGCTGTATATGTCCCACCCAGCAGAAAGACACCCTCTCTAAAAAGTTGCATTTTCATCTTTGCAGAGGAAGGTAGCACATAATAAAAGGGAAAGAACTCGAACAGGAGGAGGCCCGGCAAATCTGCACCCATTGACATCCTTGGAAGAAAGGCTCGCTGCTTTGATGGGTCCTGCCTGGAAAAAAACAATTAGTACTGCACAAGCTGGGCCCACACTCAAGGAAGAGGGTAAGTCCTGCAAATTCATTGTGGCCCTTCAAATCAACCTGCTGCCTGGCCTGCGATGTGTGAGCCTACTCATGCCATCCATCCTGCCCCCTCCTCTGCTGCTAACCATTTGACTGTCCTGTTATATTTTGCAGAACTTGAGGCCAACCCTGACGATGCAGAAGAGGATTCAAACGCGGACGAGCCGGAAGAGGAGAACATCTTCCAATCTATCCATGGGGGCGAGGGGGAGGGGGAGGGGATGGAGCTGGATGAAGCTCCCACTGTTGTACTGATGTTGGAGGAGGTGCCACTCATGGAGGTGACAGCCCCTTCCATGACTAGTGGTTTGAGTGTTAATGGGACATTCCATGGGTTCACACCTTCCAAGGTTGCAGGTCCCAGTGGTGTGGTGCAGCGAGGCATACACAGGGCCCCACCTTCTGAGGTTCTGGGTCCCAATGATGAGATGCAGCAAGGTATACCCAGGTCCCAACCTTCCGTGGCTGCGGGTTCCCAGTGGTGTGGTGCAGCGAGGCACATCCAGGGCCCCACCTTCCGAGGTTGAGGGTCCCAGTGGTGTGGTGTAGCGAGGCACACACAGGGCCCCACCATCCCAGGCTGTGGGTCCCAGTGTTGGGGTGCGAGCTACACCCCTGGGGAGGAGGGGAAGGAGAGCTCGACCACGCTCTCCTGAGATGCAGGATCTAACAGATGTGGTTCAGATGATGTCATTGAGTGCGGAGAGCATTGACCTTACCCGATCACTCCTGGACGCCATCAGTGGGGTGAGTGTTGAGGTAGCGGGACTGTCGGGAGAAGTAACAGCAATGACATGAGAAATGGGAATGATATCCAGGACCATCAGTGAGAGAATAGTGGCCATGAGGGAGGGAATGTTAGAGATAGAACAAACCACGTCACTGACCATGAGTGGGGAAATGTTGCAGGTAGTTCAGACAGTTTTGCTCAACATGAGGGAGGGAATGTTGCAGGTCATTGAGACACTGTCAGGGCACCTGAGGGACGACATGTTGGAGTTAGCTGCTGCAATAAGGGAACACACCCAGACCCCGCATCCATTGACAGAATCAACAGCCACACCAATCCCCACACCAGTCTCTGAAGAGTCCAACTTGCCGCCTGGGCCCTCCAACTTGCCGCCTGACGTTGATGCCCCCCACCCTCAAGAGGTGCGCAGTACCCGAGATGTTAGAAAGAATAAGCTTGGTATCAAGCCCAGAAACACTGGGCCACTACCTGCGGGCAGGGATGGTGGAGTTTCCAAGACCAAGCACAGCGGATGCTCTTAGAATAAGGTGGAGGAGAGATGGGTGCAGCCGTTCTTTGCTGCTGTTGTTGTTGTTGTTATTATTTTTGTTACTGTTGTAATTGTTCTCAAATTAAGTTTTTTGTAAGTTATGTAAATTTACAAGTTTATAAGTGATCTTAAAGTTTTTAAGTGATCTTAAAGAGTCACATTAAAATAAAGTTTGATACAAAAATAATTTTATTAAAGTTAAGTTAAGTACATTGTAAACGTTTGAATAAATATATTTTACATTAAAACTGAATCATGTTCCATTAACACAACACAACATTACGGAACAGCTGCAAACAGTAAACATATCCATGTGGAATAGTTGTCGCTGAGCCCTCAGGCATCAGTAAAGCGTTCACGGATGAGCTGCTGACGCAAGGCTCGAGCAATCATTAAAGGAGCACGATGGCCCGCCCTCCTCCGTCATCGTGCTCTGGCCTCAGGCACTTGCATGGCTTCCTCGTCCTTGTCGTCCTCTTCCTCCTCCTCCTCCTGCTCATCACCTGCATCTTCCACATCATTATCATCAGACACTCTCACCACAGGTTGATGTTCCACTACCAGCTGCTGCTGACTCATGATGGGTAAGTTATGCAGCATGCAGCACACAACAATGAACTGACCAATAATCTCAGGGAAGTATTGCAAGTAGCGTCCGGAATGGTCCAGGCATCGGAAATGCTGTTTCAATATGCCAATGGTCCTCTCAATGATGCTGCACATCTCAATGTGCGACATGTTGTATTGACGGTCAGCTTCCATCCGGGTTACGTGTAGGGGCATCATGAGCCAGGTGGCGAGGCCTTACGCTTTGTCTCCCAATAGCCAGCTGTGCCCTTCTGGTTGCTGCTGAAACATGGCAGATATAACGCTGTCGCGTAGGATGAACGCATCATGGGTGTTGCCAGGGTATCTTGCATCAACTGACATGATGCGATGCATGTTGTCACACACGAGCTGCACATTAATGGAGTGGAAGTCTTTTCTGTTCCTGTACATCTCTGAATCCTTCAAAGGTGCTCGCAAGGCGATGTTGGTACAATCAATCCAGCCCTGTACCTTTGGAAAACCAGCAATCCTGGAGAAGCCCACAGCCCTTGGATTGCTTGGGCGATCATGGGGAACTTTATGAAGTCATTCCTATGCACGTACAGTGCAGCCGTGACCTGGCGAATGGAGACATGTGTTGCATGTTGAGAGATGGCGCACACATCACCAGTTGTAGCTTGAAACGATCTGGATGCATAGAATGAAAGTGCAGCTGTAATCTTCACTTCAACTGACAAAGCAGTCCTCCTGATGCTTCTAGGTTGCAAGTCTGCTTTGATCAAGTCACAGATCTCACTTACAACTTCTTTGTGGACATGCAGCCTTCTGACACAGTCTGCATCACTCAGGTGCAGGTACGAATGCCTGCCTCGATATACCCGAGGCCTTACGCACAAGGCCTCCTGCCCAGCACTCTATGGGCTTTGATGTTCCTGATGCGATGAAGTCGAATCAACTGTCTCCTACGTAGCACCATGATGCAGAACGCTTGCACAAGGGCTGGCATTGTCAGTATTGCCCCCATACTTACAGTTAACCTTTGAAAGAAGCTCAAAACAGCAGAAAAACAGGCAGCACAGGTTTGCAGTTGTATCTCTCTAGGTCTGTATGGATGGACCACACCCAAAGGTCTTGTGACTTCTCCTCTCTCCCCCTCCCCCTTGAGTCTTGTGACTTCTCTCTCTCCCTCCCCTTCCCCGGGCTCCAAGCCTTCCGATTGGCACCCCACTCTCTCTCTCTCCTCCCCCCACCCCCCTCCGCCACCCACGGCTTGTTTTTTAGCCGAACCTCGAGCCACTGTCTCTGGGCGCGAGGCCGATTCTGCCGGCCAAACCTACGACCCTCCAGCCCTGCTTCAAGACGTTCACTGGTGGCGTGTGAGTAAGTAAAAAAATGAGAAAACATCTGAAATCCAACAAATTTACACTTCCACATTGACAGGTAAAAAAAAGTTGAACTTTATTATTGATTTTGACAGTGTTCTTGATTCCCCCCAAAATCTTCGGTTTAAAAACAATGGCGTCTTTCAGTGCAGATTTGTGAATGTGTGCTGGTTTTCTTAACTCACCAGAAGGTTTTTTGTGATTGGCCAGATACGCCAACGTAATAGAAAAAAATGTTTGCCAAACTGCGAACAATTGAAAAAACTGGCGCAGACACATGAGGGAACTCCTATGACGTAAAAAAAAACTGGCCTAGAAAAATTGTAACTAAGTCAGTTAGGCTGGCACAGATCGCAGGGAGAAACTTGGAAAAAAATAAATATGCCAGAAAAAAACGGCGCGCGCCAAAGAAATGGCACAAGTTACCGGGAAAAATTGAGCCGCTGGAGAAACTAATGGGACTGAAGGCTGATAAATCTCCAGGGCCTAATAATCTGCATCCCAGAGTACTGAAATAGGTAGCTATGGAAATAGTTGATGCATTGGTTGTCATCTTCCAAAATTCTATGGATTATGGAACAGTTCCTGCAGATTGGAAGGTGGCAAATGTAACCACACTATTTAAAAAAGGAGGGAGAGAGAAAACAGGGAACTACAGACCGGTTAGCCTAACGTAAGTAGTAGGGAAAATGCTAGAGTTTATTATAAATGATGTGATAACGGGACACTTAGAAAATATCAAAGGGATTAGAAAGGAAAATCTACTGGAGTTTTTTGAGGATGTAACTATAGAATAGATAAGGAAGAACCAGTGAATGTAGTGTATTTGGATTTTCAGAAGGCCTTTGATAAAGTCCCACATAAGAGGTTAGTATGCAAAATTAAAGCACATAGGATTGGGGGTAATGCATTGGCATGGATTGAAAATTGGTTAACTGACAGGAAACAGAGAGTAGGAATAAATGGGTCTTTTTCGGGGAGACAGGCAATGGCTAGTGGGGTATCGCAGTGATCAGTGCTTGGGCCCCAGCTATTCACTGTATATATAAATGATTTGGATGAGTGAACCAAATGTAATATTTCCAAGTTTGCTGATGACACAAAACTAGATGGGATTGTGAGTTGTGAGGAGGAAGCAAAGACACTGCAAGGTGATTTAGATAGGTTGAGTGAGTGGGCAAACACCTGGCAGATGCAGTATAACTTGGATAAATGTGAAGTTATCCACTTTGGTAGGAAAAACATAAAGACAAAGTATTATTTAAATGGTGATAGCTTGGGAAATGTTGATGTACAAAGGGACCTGGGTGTCATTGTACACCAGTCATTGAAGGCAAACATGCAGGTGCAGCAAGCAGTTACGAAGGCAAATGGTATGTTGGCCTTCATTGCAAGAGGATTTGAGTACAGGAGCAAGGATGTCTTACTACAGTTATACAGGGTCTTGGTGAGACCACACCTGGAGTATTGTGTGCAGTTTTGGTCTCCTTACGTAAGAAAGGATATCCTTGCCATAGAGGGAGTGCAACGTAGGTTCACCAGACTGATTCCTGGAATGGCAGGACTGTCGTATGGGGAGAGATTGGGTCGACTAGGCCTGTATTCACTAGAGTTTAGAAGAATGAGAGAGGATCTCATTGAAACATATGAAATTCTGATGGGGCTGGACAGACTGGATGCGGGGAGGATGTTTCTCCTGGCTAGAAAGTCTAGAACAAGGGGTCACAGTCTCAGGATATGGGTAGGAAATTTAGGACTGAGATGAGGAGAAATTTCTTCACTCAGAGGGTGGTGAACCTGTGGAATTCTCTACCAAGTCACTGAATATATTTAAGAAGGAGATAGATAGATTTCAAGACACAAAAGGCATCCAGGGGTATGGGGAGCAACCGGAAATATGGGGCTCGACTTTCCACTTAGATCGCTAGGGCCCAAAAAATGGGTGATGTTCCAGCCTTAGCGATGTTTCAGCTCTCAGGATCGCTGGAAGATCGGGCATTTTTCGGATCGCAACTTTCGCCATTTTCTTTCCGACGATAGCCCAGCGATAACTCAGCGATGTGGATTGGGCCTTACCGATGAGAAATGAGCCCCAGCAAGGCAAGGCATCCCTAGCAATGGCCTTTCTGCGTATGCGGTGTTTTTTGCAAAGAAGGTTTACATAAGAACATAAGAACATAAGAAATAGGAACAGGAGTGGGCCATAAGGCCCTCTAGCCTGCTCCGCCATAATACGATCTTGGTTGATTCCGCGATTCGGGAGATCAGGGATCATCCAGGCATGTGCAGAAGGCAAAGGGAGGGAGAGAGAGAGGGAGAGAGAGAGCGAGAGGAAAAAATGAACTTTGAGAAAGAGAGAGAGAGAAAAACCAGTTGAGATTAAAATCTGAATACTTTACAAACCGTTACCATGTCCCAGCATGAGTCCGCAGAGAGTGAGCAGGATGTGGGGGGGAGAAGGTGGGAAAAGCCCTTTTCTGATGAGGCGAATGAGGCCCTCGTCAACGAGGTCCACAGTCGGTGGGGCCAATTAACCCGGGGTGGGCGTGGAAAACCTCCACCCCGGGCCTACAGGAAAATTTGGGGCGAGATCGCCGACGTGGTGTCGTCTGCGTCCCACGAGGCGAGGGGGTCCAACCAGTGCCGCAAACGTTGGAACAGCCTGGTTGCTTCGGCAAGAGTAAGTATTAAATAGATTTTAAATTGTAATGATCCACAGAATATGTAAATCTGCTGGATTGAAATTAAGCTGGTTATTCTTGCTTAGATTTCCTGCTAGGATCTGGACAGGGTTCTGAACCTGCGCCCTTTAGGTCTAATTTTGACACCGTTTCCTTTTGGGTTATGTTGGTGGTTGGGCACGAAAGGTGTCCGGTCACTTTTACCCAGACTGTGTCAGTCTCTCCGGCTGCTGTCACTTACACAGTGACCCAGCCTGGACTTGGGCAGAGCTGCCCTGGCTTAGTGTCTGCCCTGGGACACTTTGGGACATTAGCTCCTGTTATTGCCGAGCTCACCAGCTAGCCTGATTCTCACCTCCGCCCCCCCGGGGGCTCTTCATGGAGATTGTAGTTGAGATGTTTGTGTTAAGCATTAGATCCTAAACACGATCTTTGTTATAACCATGCAACAATTGTGGATACGCTATTAGCATATAATGTTGGAAACTGTTGTCTTTCCATGATATTACCTAATCAATTAGCTTATGCCATGCTCTTGTCACGTTTGCAGAGGAAGATATCGAAGAATCGGGCTGAGCGCAGGTGCACAGGAGGAGGCCCTGTCCAGCTCAACATGTTCACCGACCTTGAGGAACGTGCAGCAGCACTTGTGGTCACCCACAGTCTCTCCGCCACTGTCATGTATGTAACCTTCATGTAACAACACTGCATACTATATACACCTAAAAAATGCACACCTTGACCATAGGGGGTGAACTTGTGGGAGACACTCCTAGCCTGGTCTTTCAGGTATAAAAAGGGAAGCTGCACCCACCTTCATCACTTCTTGGTCCTGTGAATAAAGGGTAGGTCACAGAGTGACATTATCTGCAGAATGTGCCTCATGTGAATTTATAGTAGTGTGTAAGGACACAACATTTGGCGACGAGAAACGGGAATCAACGACTCACGAGAATGGCCACCGGTAGCACAGAGGAACGGTACTGTGTTGGTGAGGACTGGGACAATTTCGTTGATAGGCTCCAGCAGAGCTTTGTCACGAAGGACTGACTGGGAGAGGCAGCGGCTGACAAGCGAAGGGTACATCTACTGACCAGTTGTGGACCTAAGACGTACGCGTTGAAGAAAGACCTGCTCACACCCAAGAAGCCGGCGGACAAAACCTTCGAGGAGCTCAGCAAACTGATCGGTGAGCACCTCAAACTGGCGAGCAGTATACACATGGCCCGACACTGATTCTATACACACCGACGTCGGGAAGGACAGAGCATACCGGACTTTGTTGCGGACCTTCGGCGCTTGGCCAGCCTCTGTAAGTTCACAGATGCCTGCAGTGGGGAGATGTTACGGGATTTCTTCATTGAGGGCATTGGGCATGCCGGGATTTTCAGAAAGCTAATTGAGACCAAGGACTTGACCTTGGAAGCGGCGGCGTTAATAGCTCAGACCTTCATGGCAGGGGAGGAGGAAACCAAGATAATATACGCGCGCAACTCTGCTCCCAACGTGGTGATGGAGCAGGGAGTTAACATTGTAAACGTGACTCAGAACCCCGCAGGCAGGCAAGGGCAATTTGACACCACCCAGGCAGTAACAGACTCTAGAGTGGGTCATCAACAAAGACAATGGCAGGTTGAACGGACATTTACACCATCACAAGGGACACTACTTCCCGGGATGGGACCATTGACACCCACTAACAGAGTAATCAAAGAGACAATCAGAGAGGAATGCCTGGTAACAGCCCTTTTGTTCACAACAATCTCAGCTCATGCTGGAGGTGCAGGGGCAGACATGCTGCAAAAACCTGCAGATTCCAACAATTCATCTGTCGAAATTGTAACTTCAGTGGACATTTAACCAGAATGTACAGGAAGCCAGCAGCGAGGCTAATTTATGAGGCAGATGAACCACAAGAGGGGTCTGCAAGGCAGGTTTATGCTTGGGACAAAGCAATGGACGCTGAAGTTCAGCGGGTTCAGGTGGCAAACATCCACAGCTCATATACAAAAATGCCACCTATGATGATGAAAGTCCTATTAAACGGCATCCCGGTACGCATGGAGCTGGACACAGGGGCCAGCCAGTCACTTACGAGTGTCCAACAATTTGAGAAACTATGGCCATTCAGAGCTAGCAGACCCAAACTAGAACGCGTTGACATGCAATTACGGACGTACGCCAAAGAGATCATCCCAGTGCTAGGCAGTGCAATGTTGGTGGTCACACATAATGGATCAGAGAACCGGCTGCCACTCTGGATTGTCCCGGGAAATGGTCCCGTGCTTTTGGGGAGGAGCTGGCTAGCCAAAATGAACTGGAAATGGGGGGATGTGCACGCCATTTCATCTGTGGAGCGAAGTTCATGCTCACAGGTCCTACAGAAATTTGAGTCACTATTTCAACCTGGTGTCGGGACTTTCAAAGGTACCAAAGTAGTGATACACATCACCCTGGACGCCAGACCAGTGCACCATAAAGCCAGAGCTGTGCCGTATGTGATGCGGGAGAAAATTGAGAGTGACTTGGACAGGTTGCTAAGAGAGGGCATAATTTCGCCCGTTGAGTTCAGCGACTGGGCAAGCCCCATCGTCCCTGTCCTAAAAACGAATGGCTCGGTCAGGATTTGTGGCGACTACAAGGCCACTATCAACCGAGTGTCACTACAAGACCAATACCCGTTTCTGAGAGCGGAGGATCTTTTTGCCACGCTGGCAGGCGGCAAGTTGTTCACCAAGTTGGAGCTCACTTCAGCCTACATGACCCAGGAACTGGCTGAAGAATCCAAGCTACTGACCACCATCACCACGCACAAGGGGCTGTTTGTCTACAACAGGTGTCCGTTTGGCATTCGTTCAGCAGCGGCTATCTTTCAAAGGAACATGGAAAGCCTGCTCAAATCCATCCCTGGAACAATCGTATTTCAGGACGACATCCTTATCATGGGTCGAGACACCGAGAAACATCTCCACAACCTGGAGGAGGTGCTACGCCGACTGGACTGGGTAGGCCTGCAACTAAAGAAGTCCAAGTGTGTCTATGATGTAAAAAAAATGCATCAGTACCTCTTTGGTAGGAAGTTTGAATTAGAGATGGACAACAAGCCATTAACATCCTTGTTGTCAGACAGCAAGGCTATCAATGCCAACACATCTGCTCGCGTACAGCGATGGGCTCTCACACTGGCTGCTTATGACTACTCCATCTGGCACCGGCCCGACACTGAAAATTGCGCTGACGCGCTCAGCAAGCTTCCACTGGCCACCACTGAGGGGGCAGCGTAGCAAAGCGCCGAGATGGTCATGGCTGTTGATGCCTTTGACAGTGCCGGCTCCCCCATCACAGCCCGCCAGATCAAAATCTGGACAAACAGAGATCCCCTCCTATCCCTGATTAAGAAATGTGTCCTGACTGGGGATTGGGCGCCTGCACACGGAGCCTGCCCTGAGGAGGTCAGACCGTTTCACAGACGGATGGATGAGCTCTCCATCCAAGCCGACTGCCTACTATGGGGCATCCGGGTAGACATGCCCCAGAAGGGAAGGGAAGCATTCATCAGGAAACTCCACAGCGAGCACCCAGGCATCGTGCTAATGAAGGCCATTGCCCGGTCACATGTATGGTGGCCGGGAATTGACTCAGACCTGGAACACTGTGTTCGCAGGTGCACGACGTGTGCCCAGCTGGGCAATGCCCCCAGGGAGGCCCCACTCAGCCCGTGGCCCTGGCCCACCAGGCCATGGTCACGTATTCACGTAGACTATGCAGGCCCGTTCATGAGAAAAATGTTCCTCAATGTTGTTGATGCGTAGTCGAAATGGATCGAGTGCATCATATTGAATTCGTGCACGACATCCACCACTGTGGAGAGTCTGCGTATGGTCTTTGCAACCCATGGCTTGCCGGACATCCTGGTTAGTGACAACGGCCCGTGTTTCACTAGCTATGAATTCCGGGAGTTCATGTCGGGTAATGGCATCAAACATGTCAGGACAGCAGCGTTCAAGTCGGCCTCCAATGGCCAGGCGGAACATGCGGTCCAAATCATAAAACAAGGCATGCTCCGGATTCAAGGACCCTCCCTTCAATGCCGCCTATCGCGCCTCCTGCTGGCCTATAGGTCCCGACCGCATTCGCTCACGGGAGTCCCGCCCGCGGAACTACTCATGAAACGTACACTAAAAACTCGGCTGTCCCTCATTCATCCAGTCCTGTCAGACATTGTTGAGGGCACGCGCCAGTCCCAAAATGAGTGCCATGACCGTAACTCAAAGGGGAGATGTATAGAAATCGATGACCCTGTATTTGTTCTTAATCACGCTTTGGGGCCCAAGTGGCTTGAGGGTACTGTAATTGGCAAAGAGGGGAATAGGGTCATAGTGGTCAGACTTAACAATGGACAGATATGCCGCAAGCATCTGGACCAAGTAAAAAAAAGGTTCAGCATGGACACTGAGGAACCTGAGGAAGATCATGAGATACTGCCTACACACCGCCAGTGAATGAGCAACAAGAACTTTCAGCACTGTCCCTGCAGCCAGCCCGTACGAGCCGGAATCACCACAGAGGACAGAGACGCATGCCAAGGCTCAACAACCAGAGCCCCAACTGCGGCGCTCCTTGAGAGAGCGTCGACCACCTGAAAGACTTAATCTTTGACCCCACAAGACGTGGGGGGGGAGGTGATGTCATGTATGCAACCTTCATGTAACTGTAACCTTCATGTAACAACACTGCATACTATATACACCTAAGAAATGCACACCTTGACCACAGGGGGTGAATTTGTGGGAGACACTCCTAGCCTGGTCTTTCAGGTATAAAAGAGGAAGCTCCACCCACCTTCATCACTTCTTGGTCCTGTGAATAAAGGTTAGGTCACAGAGTGACTTTGTCTGCAGAATGTGCCTTGTGTGAATTTATAGTAGTGTGTAAGGACACAGCAGCCACCACCCGTGGTGGAGCAGATCCCTCCCTTGCGTCACGTGAGTAATGTGTAAACCAGTGGTAATTCAAAGTAATGTAACGGCATTTCATTATAATATATGTTATGCATGCAGCTTCTGTACTACTCTCAGGTTAACAACATAAGATATCATAAGAAATAAGAACAGGAGTAGGTTATTTGGCCCCTCGAGCCTGCTCCACCATTTAATAAGCTTACGGCTGATCTGATCATGGACTCAGCTCCACTTCCCTGCCCACTCCCCATAACCCTTTACTCCCTTACCATTAACTGATCCAGCCTCCACAGCTCTCTGGGGCAGTGAATTCCATAGATGTACTATCGTATGATGTAATGATATATGTAATGTCTCTCGTTCACATTTATTGCAGTAGTGTTGCTCCTCCTATGTATGCCAGCGCAGCACAAGAATTCTCATGTCTGCCCTTCTGTTCTAATAAGCTCAATTATATTTTGCATGTCCCCAGATTCTGCAGGCGCCAAGGGCGGCCGCACTTGTCCCCTTACAGGTGGTCATCACCTCGGGTGGAGAAGACAGCACGGAAGGAGAGGATGAGGAGGAGACCACTGAGGACGATGACCCTGTCATCCCATCTGTTGTACCTGCGGCCATGTTGTCATCGACGGAAGAAGTAGCGGGCCCAAGTGGCTTGCAGCAGGCGACACGAATGCGTCCAACAGTGCCCACGCCGAACGCACGGAGGTTGAGTCAGCGAGATAGGCTTGCGCTGCGACGGGCAGATTCTAAGGAGGACATGACTGTAGTGTGCAGGGAGAGCGTCGAACCTGAGTCGAGAGCTCCTCCAGGCGTTCATGGTGATGAACAGGAGCATTGCTACAATGTCCACTTGCATATCGGAGGGTATCGTGCACATGGTTGTGGCAATGGGCCAGCAGACCTTCGCCATCAATGCCATCTGGCATGTGGTAGTGACGGGAGACGGCACTGCACTCCAAAGTGCCGTCCCACCAAATGCCAGCACAGGTGTAAGTTAGGAGGAAGAACTTCCTTCTGGCTCGGAAGTCATTTCATTAGAAACATCTTTTCCTCCACCAGCCCCTGAGAGGATCCTGCCACCGTCATCCCTCCCACAGCAGCATGCCTTAGGATGTCTACTGCAAGTCATGCAGGTGCGCGTACAGTGGGATTAAAACGGGGGCCTAGGACATGGGGGGAGGGGTGTAGGATCTGGAAGGAAGCGTGACAGCAGGTAGGGAGGAGGGATTGATTTTGCTTTGTTGTTGTTATTGTTTTTTTTTAAAATGTGTTGAATGCTGGGGGTGTTGGGAGGGTGGGAGGGTGTTTGTTGAATTTTATTGTTGGGTGACTGTTGGGGGGAGGGGGGTGTTATTAAAAGAAATTATACAATTTTGTAAATATTAAAACATTTTATTTGAAATTTTACAATTGTCGTGCACTGTCTTCTAATGACGTAAGGTATTGGTGAGGCCACACCTGGAATACTGCGTGCAGTTTTGGTTTCCATATTTACGAAAGGATATACTTGCTTTGGAGGCAGTTCAGAGAAGGTTCACTAAATTGATTCCGGAGATGAGTGGGTTGACTTATGAGGAAAGCTTGGGCCTCTACTCATTGGAATTCAGAAAAACGAGAGGTGATCTTATCGAAACGTGTAAGATTATGAGGGGGCTTGACAAGGTGGATGCAGAGAGGATATTTCCACTGATGGGGGAGACTAGAACTAGAGGGCATGATCTTACAATAAGGGGCCGCCCATTTAAAACTGAGATGAGGAGAAATTTCTTCTCTCAGAGGGTCATAAATCTGTGGAATTCACTGCCTCAGAGAGCTGTGGAAGCTGGGACACTGAATAAATTTGAGACAGAAATAGACAGTTTCTTAAACGATAAGGGGATAAGGGTTATGGGGAGTGGGCAGGGAAGTGGAGCTGAGTCTATGAACAGATCAGCCATGATCTTATTGAATGGCGGAGCAGGTTCGAGGGTCCGTATGGCCTACTACTGTTGCTAATTCTTATGTTCTTATGTTCTTATAACATGAATACAATTCTTGGAAAAAAATGGCTAGGCCAGACCAGGCAAGGATGAAACATAACACAACTGCAACTGTCACCAATGTAAATTCATGCAAAGCGTTCATTTATGAGCTGCTGACGCAAGAGTTTTGCAGCTGTGTAACTCCCACGGGACCTTTACAGTATTGCGGAGGGGGGAGGGGCCATGGGGACATGGGTTCATCGCCAGGCTAATTGTCCTCCCCGAGGTCCTCGTCATCCTCCTCCTCGTCTGTCTCTTCCGTCTCTGCTCTCTCCTGAAGTGGATCGGCAGTTCCATCTGGCAATTGTTGACCTCTCCTTATAGCTAGGTTATGCAACATGCAGCACACCACAATAAACTCAGCGACCTAGTCAGGGTGGTATTGCAGGCTGCCTCCTGAGTGGTCCAGGCATCTGAAGTGCTGCTTCAGCGCTCCAATTGGCTTTTCGACGATATTGCATGTAGTTATATGGTTTTCATTGTAGCGCTTCTCGGCTTCCGTCTGGGGATTACGCAGGGGGCGGGGGGGGGGTCAGGAACCAGCTGGCAAGGCCATATTCTTTATCCCCCAGCATCCAGCCATGCCCTTGTGGCTGACTCGTAAACAGGTCCGAGACAGTGCTCTCACGTAAAATGTGCACGTCATGGATGCTGCCTGGAAAATTTGCATTTACTGCCATGATTATTTGGTTGTGGTCGACAACGAGCTGCACATTCAGGGAGTGGAATCCCTTTCGGTTACGAAACACCTCCGCATCCTGTAAAGGTGCTCTCAGGGCGATGTGTGTACAGTCTATTGCTCCCTGTACCTTGGGAGAGTTTGCTATTCTCGAGAACCCTAAAGCCCTCTTGGTCTGTGCCTCCCTGGTCATAGGGAAGTTTATAAAGTCCATCCCACGAGCGTAAAGGGCTTGAGTCACCTGTCGAATGCAGCAGTGTGTGGTGTAAGGGGTGGTCCCGGGGGTCAGGTGCACCTCTGACCTACTTGAGTGGTTCGAATCGTTCCCACTCCCTTGGGTTCTAGACTCTGGATTTATTTGAGGGGTGTGATAAAGTGTAAAGGACAATTGGTTTGATGCAAAGAAGTTTGATTTTATTTTAGACAAGAAAGTACAATGTCAAACTTATAATCACTCTAATAAAGAACAATACATTACACATTCAAAGGGGGTTACAGTAAAAATGACAACACCCACCTTCCAATACCTAATCCTAGCTAGGTTAGACTCCAGGGCAGGCAAGGACTATGCTTACCAATCCTTTCTGGTCAGTTAGAGGTAGTTCGCGATTTCGGGGTTTGTTGAATTCTGTAGGTTCTGGTTGCCATACCCCGAACGTCGGAGAAGACTTCTTACTGCGCAATCTTCAGTTGGGTTGAGTCTGCTGATGCGGTAAGGTGCATTTTGGATCTATGGGGTAAGTACCCGGTTTTCTTCATTAGAACTAGGTTCAAAGTCTCTTTAGGTAATGTTTTCATCTGTTGTTAGTCAGGACTTAGATTGTCGAGTGGGAACTTTCGATTCTTTGGTTTCTTTCTGTTGGAGTTCTGTTTCGAATTTGGCCGATCGCGGTGGGATTTCGGTGGTACCACGTTGGCTGTGGTCGGTTGCTGCCGCGATGGTGATGTTCTTCCTTCCCTCAGGACTTCGAGGCTGGAGAAGTTAGTTTACAACTGTCGCGTTGGTTCTCTCCCTTCTTGATGACATAAGCATAGAATGATACTAGGCGTAGTATGGCAGACCCTCTGTTAAAACAGGGGGCCAGTTATACGGGTTGAGCTGTCCTAATATTTGTGCCAAATCAGTCCAGAATTTGTTTAAATTTGGCGGGCTTGACATTTCTTTGTAATATTTTGGCAGGCTCATTAAAAGTTAATATGTCTTAGTTGGGTTGCTCTTCTAAATCTGTTTACTGATGGAAATATTAGCTTGGTAATCGCAATGTCCTTTTGTGCTTGGTTTTTGCATACAGGCTGTAGTGGGCCCTTTGTTTTTATTCATGTTGAAGATGGCTTTTCTCGGTTCAGTTCGATGGCTGGCCATCTCTGAGTTATTGTTGTAATGCTAATGTCTGTTGTGGAGAAGGGTTTTCGAGTATCCATTTCTCCAGACAATTTACCTTAGTCCCAACACCCAGACAGTTCCAATAATCAAGTTGGCTCCTTTAGTTTCTTAGGCCTGCCCACAGACTTGAATTTGTCTTGTAACAGTCCAAAATTACGATTAAAGTTCATAGTTTCTTCCATAAGCACTTTAGGATTTCAAACTTTCCGGTAGAGAGTCCCAAATTAAATTTCCTATCCAATGAGCCCAAACACTGGGGGGAGGTTCCCGTGAATTTTGATCTTTCAGTCGCGTGCTGAGAGATACCACAGATGTCACCAGCCGAGGCCTGAATGGAGCCCGATGCGTAGAAGGAAAGTGCCGCAGTAACCTTTACCTCAACGAGCAGTGTGGTCCTGATGGTGCTGGTAGACTGCATGTCTCTCTTGATGAGCTCGCCTATCTCAGCGATGACCTCCTTTCAGAAGTGCAGCCTCCTAAGGCATGTGTTTGTTGTGTATCTGTAAAGCATGCACTCCCATGTTCCACCACCAGGGAGCGCATACCCTGAAGTCCCAAGGGATGCTGGCAACGAGTACACGAATCCAACGCAAAGATGCAGCAAACTGTGGGCATCCTGGAGAAGTTCGCGGAGGGTGAGGACTGGGAAGTATATGTCAAACGGCTAGACCAGTACTTTGTAGCCAACGAGCTGGATGGAGAAGGAAGCGCTGCAAAAAGGAGAGCAGTCCTCCTCATGGCCTGCGGGGCACCGACCTACAGCCTGATGAAGAATCGTCTAGCTCCGGTGAAACCCACAGATAAGTCGTATGAGGAGCTGTGTACACTAGTTCTGGAGCATCTTAACCCGAGGGAAAGCATGTTGACGGCGAGATATCAGTTCTACATGTACCAGCGATCTGAAGGTCAGGAAGTGGCGAGCTACATCGCCGAGCTAAGGCGACTTGCAGGACAATGTGAGTTTGATGGCTACCTGGAGCAAATACTCTGAGACTTTTTTTGTACTGGGCATTGGCCATGAGACCATCCTACGAAAACTTTTGACTGTAGAGATACCGACCCTCAGTAAGGCCATTGCAAAAGCACAGGCGTTTATGTCCACCAGTGATAACACCAAACAAATCTCTCAGCACACAAGTGCTAGCAATGTTCATAAATTAACTGGAATTGTGTTTGCGAGCAGAAATGTACAGGGCAGAAACCACGAGTCTGCAACTGCCAGCAGGCCTCAGGTGACCCAGATGACTCAGAGTTCGCAACAAAGGATGAATGCAAGGCAATTCACCTTGTTGGCGTTGTGGAGACTTCCATTCAGCCTATTCATGCTGCTTCAAAGGGTATGTTTGCAAGAGCTGTGGAACAATGGGGCACGGCCAATGAGCTTGCAGACGAGCTGCAAGCTCTGCAAAACCTGCTAACCACCACATGGCAGAGGAAGATCGGTCCATGGTGGATCAAAGCAATTTCGAGCCTCAGAGAGAGGAGGCAGATACAGAAGTACACGGGGTGCACACATTTTTGACGAACTGTCCACTTATAATGCTAAATGTGAAATTGAATGGCTTACCCATAGCCATGGAACTGGACACTGGCGCTAGCCAATCCATCATGAGTAAAAACATGTTTGAGAGACTGTGCTGCAACAAGGCACTCAGACCAGCCCTGAGCCCCATCCACACGAAACTAAGAACGTACACCAAAGAGCTCATCACTGTCCTGGGCAGCGCCATGGTCAAGGTCACCTACGAGGGCACGGTGCACGAACTGCCACTCTGGATTGTCCCGGGCGATGGCCCCACACTGTTTGGAAGGAGCTGGCTGGGCAAAATCTGCTGAAACTGGGATGACATCCGAGCGCTATCACATGTCGATGAGGCCTCATGTACTCAGGTTCTTAATAAATTTCCTTCCCTTTTTGAGCCAGGCATTGGAAACTTTTCCGGGGCGAAGGTGCAGCTCCACTTGATCCCAGAGGCACGAGCCATTCACCACAAGTTGCGTGCGGTGCCTCACAGAGAGTGGAAATCGAGCTGGACAGGCTGCAATGCGAGGGCATCATCTCCCCAGTGGAATTCAGCGAGTGGGCCAGCCCGATTGTTCCAGTACTCAAAAGTGATGGCACGGTCAGGATTTGTGGCAATTATAAGTAACTATTAATCGTTTCTCGCTACAGGACCAATACCCCATACCTAAGGCAGACGACCTATTTGCGACGCTGGCAGGAGGCAAGACATTCACCAAGCTCGACCTGACTTCGGCCTACATGACGCAGGAGCTGGATGAGTCTTTGAAGGGCCTCACCTGCATCAACACACACAAGGGACTGTTCATCTACAACAAATGTAGGGCTGCGGCTGAAGAGGTCAAAATGCATCTTCATGGCAACAGAAGTGGAGTTTTTGGGGAGAAAGCTCGCGGCGGTAGGCATTCGGCCCACAGACGCCAAGACAGAAGCTATCAGGAACGCGCCCAGGCCACAGAATGTCATGGAGCTGCAGTCGTTCCTGGGACTCCTCAACTATTTTGGTAACTTCCCACCGGGGTTAAGCACCCTCTTAGAGCCCCTACATGTGTTATTGCGTAAAGGTGAGAACTGGGTATGGGGAAAAAAACAAGTAATTACTTTTGAGAAAGCCAGAAACATTTTATGCTCCAACAAGCTGCTTGTATTGTATAACCTGTGTAAAAGACTCATGCTAGCATGTGATGCGTCATCGTATGGAGTCGGGTGTGTATTACAACAAGCCAACATTGTGGGGAAGTTGCAACCTGTCGCCTATGCATCCACGAGGTTGTCAAAGGCCAAGACGGTCTACAGCATGATTGAGAAAGAGGCATTAGCGTGTGTGTTCGCGGTAAAGAAAATGCATCAGTAGCTGTTTGGCCTCAAATTTGAGCTGGAAACCGATCACCAAGCCCCTTATATCCCTGTTCGCTGAAAACAAGGGGATAAATACTAATGCCTCAGCCCACATACAAAGGTGGGCACTCGCGCTATCAGTGTATAACTATACCATCTGCCACAGGCCAGGCACCGAGAACTGTGCGGATGCTCTCAGTTGGCTACCATTGCCCACCACGGGGTTGGAAATGGTGCAGTCTGCAAACTTGTTGATGGTGGCGCAGCCCGCAAATTTGTTGATGGTCATGGAAGCATTTGAAAATGATAAATCACCTGTCACGGTCCGCCAGATTAGTTCTTGGACCAGCCAAGGTCCTCTGCTGTCCCTAGTAAAAAACTGTGTACTGCATGGGAGCTGGGCCAGCATCCCCGTTGAAATGCAAGAGCTAATCAAGCCATTCCGGCGATGAAAGGACGAGCTGTCCATTCAGGCAGACTGCCTGTTGTGGGGTAACCGCGTAGTGCTTCCAAAAAGGGCAGGGAGACGTTTATCTCGGATCTCCACAGCACACACCCGGGTATAGTAATGATGAAAGCGATAGCCAGATCCCACGTGTGGTGGCCCAGTATCGACTCTGACTTAGAGTCCTGTGTACGGCAATGCAGCATGTGTGCTCAGTTGAGTAACGCGCCCAGAGAGGCACCACTACGTTTGTGGTCCTGGCCCTCCAGACCATGGTCAAGGATCCATGTCGACTATGTGGGCCCGTTTCTCGGTAAAATGTTCCTGGTGGTGGTGGATGCTTTTTCAAAATGGATTGAATGTGAAATAATGTCGCGAAACACCGCCACTGCCGACCATTGAAAGCCTGAGGGCCATGTTTGCCACCCACGGCCTGCCTGACATACTGGTCAGTGACAATGGGCCATATTTCACCAGTGCCGAATTTAAAGAATTCATGACCCGCAATAGGATCAAACATGTCACCTCGGCCCTGTTCAAACCAGCCTCCAATGGGCAGACAGAGCGGGCAGTACAAACCATCAAACAGAGCCTTAAACGAGTCACAGAAGGCTCACTCCAAACCCGCCTGTCCCAAGTACTGCTCAGCTACCACACGAGACCCCACTCGCTTACAGGGGTGCCCCCGGCTGAGCTATTCATGAAAAGGACACTGAAAACCAGACTCTCGCTGGTTCACCCCAACCTGCATGATCAGGTAGAGAGCAGGCGGCAGCAACAAAATGTAAACGATGGCCGCGCCACTGTGTCATGGGAAATTGATCTGAATGACCCTGTGTATGTACTAAACTATGGACATGGTCCCAAGTGGATCGCGGGCACGGTGATAGTTAAAGAAGGGAATAGGGTGTTTGTAGTCAAACTAGACAATGGACAAATTTGCAGAAAGCACCTGGACCAAACGAGGCTGCGGTTCACAGACTGCCCTGAACAACCCACAGCAGACACCACCTTTTTCGAGCCCACAACACACACCCAAAGGATCAATGACACCACGCCAGACCAGGAAATCGATCCCATCACGCCCAACAGCCCAGCAAGGCCAGGCTCACCCAGCAGCCCTGCAGGGCCAACAACACGCCAGCCCAGCGAGGGCACAGCCAACACACCAGAACAGACATTTGTACGAGGCGGTCCACCAGGGAAAGAAAGGCTCCCGACCGCCTCACCTTGTAAATAGTTTTCACTTTGACTTTGGCGGGGGAGTGAGGTTGTGTATCTGTAAATCATGCACTCCCATGTTCCGCCACCAGGGAGCGCATCCCCTGCAGTCCAAGGGATCCCATCATCCCTTGGGAGCACTGTATATAAGCCGGCCCCTAAGGCCTGTTCCTCACTCTGGAGTATCTTAATAAAGACTGAGGTCACTGTTACGTTAACCTCCCTGTATGCAGTCTCATCTGTGTTAGGAACATAACAGTGTTATCGGACAAGTTCAGGTATGATCGCTTGTCCCTATAACTGCGTCGGGTGTAAGGAAACCGATAAGCGTTACAATGAAAGCCATATAGCTCCATGCAATATCGTCGAAAAGACAATTGGAGTGCTGAAGCAGCACTTCAGATGCTTGGACCACTCAGGAGGCAGCCTACAATACCACCCTGACCTGGTCGCTGCGTTTATTGTGGTGTGCTGCATGTTGCATAACCTAGCTATAAGGAGAGGACAACAATTGGCAGGTGGGACTGTTGGTCTACCTCAGGAGAGCGGGGAAGTGGATGATGAGGAGATGAGGAGGAGGAGGAGAGTGACGAGGACCTCGGGAAGGACAATCAGCCTGGTGATGAACCCATGCCCCCACGGCCCCTTCCTCCCCCCCCCCACCCCCCCCCGCAAGACTGGAAAAGCCCCGTGGGAGTTATGCAGCTGCAAAACTCTTGCGTCAGCAGCTCATAAATGAACGCTTTGCATGAACTTACATTGGTGACAGTTACAGTTACAGTTATGGAAAGACAACAGTTGCAGTTGTGTTACATTTCATCTTTGCCTGGCCTAGCCTGGCCTGGCCATTATTTTCCAACAATTGTATTCATGTTTTACTTTACCTTACGTTATGGAAGATACTGCACAACAATTGTAAAATTCAATAAAATATTTTAATAATTGAACAATTTAACAATTAATGTACTGTAAAAATAACCCCTCCCCCCACCCCCCAACACAACAATCACCCATTTATAACATGGAAGGAGGCTATTTCAGCCCATTGTGTCCGCGCCGGCCGACCAAGAGGTGGACAAGTCCCCTGGACCTGATGGCCTGCATCCTAGCGTCTTAAAAGAAGTGGCTGCAGAGATAGTGGATGCATTGGTTATGATCTACCAAAATTCCCTGGATTCTGGAGCGGTCCCAGCAGACTGGAAAACCGCAAATGTAAGACCCCTATTTAAGAAAGGAGGGAGATAGATAGTAAGCAACTATAGACCAGTTAGCCTAACATCTATCATTGGGAAAATGCTGGAGTCCATTATTAAGGAAGTGGTAGCAGGACATTTAGAAAATAATACAGTCAAGCAGAGTCAGCATGGTTTTATCAAAGGGAAATCATTTCTGACAAATTTGCTGGAGTTATTTGAGGATGTGATGAGCAGGGTGGATGAAGGGGAACTAGTAGATGTGGTGTATTTGGATTTCCAGAAGGCATTCAATAAGATGCCACATAAAGGGTGGGCAGAGAAGTGGAGTTGAGGCCAAGATCAGATCTTATTGAATGACAGAGCAGGTTCGAGGGGCCAAATGGCCTTCTCCTGCTTCTATTGCTTATGTTCTTATGTGGCGCAACTCGGACAGTAACTTGGATATTGGCATTTAACCGCGCATCTGCTCTTCTTCTGAAGTTGCTGTGTCATTTGCGCATTATAACGGTGAGTGCCATTAGCCTTACCGTTATTTTGACAGAAAATTCTGGCCCGATGTGAAAGAAACGTTGATGGCTTGATTTGGGATCGAAAAGATTGGAGCATATTAAGAATATTTTAAGCAGCTGTGTTTATTTTTAAGCGTGATATTCAAATAGGCGATGGCTGATACTCGCCAGGCTTTTGGTCTATACCCGAATGGGCTCTTTTGATGAGACGAAGGTTGCGACATAGAGCCAGGAAATTCGTCGGCACTGCACCAGAAGTGTGGCACAGACCCTGTTTACACACGTGAACAGGTTTTCCGCGGAACTTCTGTGAAGTAGCACCATTGGAGCAAGGAGCAGCTCCAATGAATTTCCCAGCCATTGAGTTATAACAACAACAACTTGTATTTATATCGCACCTTTACCGTCCCAAGACGCTTCACAAGAGTATTATGAGACAAAAAATTTGACACCGAGCCACACAAGGAGAAATTAATGCAGGTGACCAAAACCTTGGTCAAAGAGGTAGGTTTTAAGGAGTGTCCTGAAGGAGAAAAGAGAGGTAGAGAGGTGGAGAAGTTTAGGCAGGGAGTTCCAGAACTTGGAGCCTCAGCAACAGAAGGCACGGCCACCAGTGGTTGAGCGATTATAATCAGGGATGCTCAAAAGGGCAGAATTAGAGGAGCGCAGACATCTCGGGGGGTTGTGGGGCTGGAGGAGATTATAGAGATAGGGAGGGGAAAGGCCATGTGGGATTTGAAAACAAGGTGAGAATTTTGAAATTGAGGCATTGCTTAACTGGTGAAATATTACGGTGAACTGTGGGACCACATATGGCAGTGTCACTGATCAATACAGAGCCTGTAGTGCAAGAAATTATCTCAGCATTTTGCACTGGAAGGCATTTTTTTAAAAGGTGTTCATTATTATTCCCCACCCACTTTTGCAATAAGATTAGAATATAAGAACATAAGAACATAAGAAATAGGAGCAGGAGTAGGCCATACGGCCCCTCGAGCCTGCTCCGCCATTCAATAAGATCATGGCTGATCTGATCATGGACTCAGGTCCACTTCCCTGCTTGTTCCCCATAACTCCTTATCCCTTATCGTTTAAGAAACTGTCTATTTCTGTCTTAAATTTATTCAATATCCCAGCATCCACAGCTCTCTGAGGCAGCGAATTCCACAGATTTACGACCCTCTGAAAGAAGAAATTTCTCCTCATCTCAGTTTTAAATGGGCGACCCCTTATTCTAAGATCATGCCCTCTAGTTTTAGTCTCCCCCATCCTCTCTCCATCCACCTTGTCAAGTCCCCTCATAATCTTATACATTTTGATAAGATCACCTCTCATTCTTCTGAATTCCAGTGAGTAGAGGCCCAACCTACTCAACCTTTCCTCATAAGTCAACCCCCTCATCTCCGGGATCAACCTAGTGAACCCTCTCTGAACTGCCTCCAAAGCAAGTATATCCTTTCGTAAATATGGAAACCAAAACTGCACGCAGTATTCCAGGTGTGGCCTCACCAATACCCTGTGTAGCTGCAGCAAGACTTCCCTGCTTTTATATTCCATCCCCTTTGCAATCTACCCATCCCATCTACCAGCTCAGCACCTTTCCACATTTTCCTTATGCCATTAATACATTTGAAAGAAGTAGTAAAATGTTCAATCCTTTATTCATTGTAAACATAAGGTCCTGTTGCCTGTGGACTAAAATCTACAGCAACGTAACATTTTCATTAAATGCCAAACCTGCCAGTGTATCTGAGTGATGTTTTCTAATCTGATTAGGGAGACCTTTCGCTAGCTTACTTTCGGTAAATGCACAGTACAGCTCCTATGATTATGGCATTATGTAGTAAATCCTTGCAAAACCATTTTCAAATTAACCAGCTGTTGTGTATGCAATAACTGTTAGACTAAGTACTATTTAACTTCAAGAGGTATGATCTTGGCTCTGCTTTGTTAAGGCCCAAAGTGACTAATATACAAAATGGCTGGCCTTTTATACTTGAGCTGCACACACGTGCGTGCAGCCCAATGGCATCCAGCAGTGACGCCATCTAGTGGCTAGTGTTTCAAAAAGTACACACCTGACACCAGCAATCTGATATAGTGTGGGTTTTAATGGTATAGCCTTCAACAGAAGCTTTAGTCATTATTTCCATCCTTCCAGAGAAAGGATAAGAGGTGGGTTTTGGAAACACTGACATTTGTGTATGAGGGGCCTAGACAGAGTGGACAGGAAGGACCTATTTCCCTCAGCAGAAAGTTCAATAACCAGGGGGCATAGATTTAAAGTAATTGGTAAGAAAGAAAGACTTGCATTTATATAGCACCTTTCACGACCACCAGATGTCTCAAAGCACTTTACAGCCAATGATGTACTTTTGGAGTGTAGTCACTGTTGTAATGTGGGAAATGCAGCAGCCAATTTGCACATAGCAAACTCCCACGAACAAAAATGTGAAAATGACCAAATAATCTGTTTTTGTTATATTGCTTGAGGGGTAAATATTGGTTGGGACACCGGGGATAACTCCTCTGCTCTTCTTCTAAATAGTGCCATGGGATCTTTTACATCCGCCTGGTTTAATGTCTCATCTGAAAGACGGCACCTCCGACAGTGCAGCGCTCCCTCAGCACTGCACTGGAGTGTCAGCCTGGAGTTTTGTGTTCAAGTCCCTGACTCAAGTAGCAGGATTAGAGGGGAGTTGAGGAGAATTTTCACTCAGTGGGTGGTGGTGATCTGGAACTCAATGTCTGAAAGGGTGGTAGAGGCAGAAACCCTCATCACATTTAAAACGTGCTTGGATGTGCACTTGAAGTGCTGTAACCTACAGGGTTAAGGACCAAGGGCTGGAAAGTGCGATTAGGCTGGATAGCTCTTTTTCGACCGGCGCGGACACAATGGGCTGGATGACCTCCTTCCGTGTGGTAAATTTCTATGATTTTATGAGTTAAAGGATATTGCAGAATAACCAAGCACTACTTAGGTGGGAACTGAAAATGCTGGAAATACACAGCAGGTCGGCCAGTATCTGTAAAGAGAGAAGACCGGTTATGATATTTTAGGTCTGTGCCCTTTATCAAAACTGCAGATTAAAAGCTTTTAGTTTTCAGTTCTAATGAAGGGCACACTCCTGAATTGTGTTGTCTCTTTACAAATACTGTGCTTTGCTTTTCTTTGCTTTTCTACCATATCTGTTGTTATTTGAGGTTTCCAGTATTTTCAGTGTTTCTTCTGTATTTAGATGGGGAAACAGGTCCTTGAAGATGGGACTAGAAATTCATTATAGCCAAGAAGTGTTTAGACTAAAAATGGTTAAGTAGCGCCAGTTGAAAATCATCTAAGCTGCATGCAAAATTCGTCCTCACTCCTCATTAAGATGATGCCAGTCATGATTCTAGTCTAAAACCTCAAACTCATTGGCATTACACTGAAAAGATGGAGCAATATTGGGGGCAGTCTAAACACAAGTCATAATTGCCACAGGCTTTTTTCACAACTTAAAGGGGAGGTTCACTGATGCTGCATTCTCAGCATTGTTGGTGTGCAGCTGCCTCAACAACTATAATAAAAAAGGACAACGAGAAGGAGCACTTATTTACAAATCCAGATGACAGATCCCTCACCCCAGGGAGAGAGCCAGGAGGTTTTCCGATGAGGCTTTGGCGGCATTGGTTTCAGCAGTGGTGAGAAGGTGGGTGGTCCTGTACCCGGCAACTGGCTGTGCCACAAGTCTGCCGGACTATGCGGAGGGATGTGGCACACCACATCATAGGCAGCACTGTGGTCCCCAGCACCCACACCCAGTGCAGGAGGAAGTTTAACCACCTCACACGGGTGACCAGATTGAGTGAAGGCTTTAACAAATGCTACGTACCGCCATCTGTACCACAAGCTTTACACACTGCTCAATGCACCATACCCCCAGCACTCACCCATCAACAATCTTTACCAAGCAACACTCACGCCCACATCTCACACCTTGACAGCTATTCAACTGTGGCAGGCACAAGTGTCATTATTTATTAGAATTCATGTGATATGTTTATAAATAAATTTATTAATTGTGTTTGGAATATTTTGTGGTCTCTCTCATTTCACCTTTGCACCCAGAAGGACGCTGTGATATGGCGTGAGACAGGAATTGTATGATGGGGGTGTGGTGAGCGACGGGGATCTGGGGTTTCATTCATGTGAATCGGAATCTGATGAGCCGGTTACGGACAGTACGTCTTAAGGCCGATTGTCTCGCTGACTCCACTCCCTCCCCCGTAGATCCTGGGGACGAGGTCCATTGCCAGTACAGCCACCATGACTTTTAGCAAATGTTGTAGGTTGAAGTTTTTCAGAAATAATGAAGGAGTTTTGCACTTGCCACAACACTCCCTAATACCAAAGGACCTTGAAATGAATAAAGAAAACTCTTCCACAGCATGAAGTAGCACAGAGCCACTCAAATCTTCAGAAACCTGTCAGCTCCGAGTGAGTAGTGATCTCCCTTTAAATAGCATCGCTGGAACCGGCTCCCTGCTGCTGCATGCCACCTGAAGCTGTCGTTGTTTTCACCAGCTGCTAAGTTCTTGGCTGTAACAAAGTTGAGAGATCAGGCTCCTCACCGACGTCACGATTTCCGTGATGACGAGATCCCTGACAATCGCATTCAGCAGGAGTGCTGCCGGCAACACTGATATGGCGTGGGGCACTACACCCGGCATCAGGTTATTATTCATTTTAAAGGTAAGAAAAATAAAAAACAGAACGACAGCTCTGTTTAAGTTTATTTTGACTTCAATTGAGTCATTTTGGTGAGTTTGTTCGGGTATCAGCTAGATCACTGGATGGAACAAGTGAAGCAGATAGAGAAGATGTGTTTTTTTAAATTCATTCATGGGATGTGGGCATCGCTGACAAGGCCAGCATTTATTGCCTATCCCTAATTACCCTCGAGATGGTGGTGGCGAGCCATCTTCTTGAACCGTTGCAGTCCGTGTGGTGAAGGTACTCCCACAGAGCTGTTAGGAAGGGAGTTCCAGGATTTTCACCCAGCGACGATACAGGAACGGCGATATATTTCCAAGTTAGGATGGTGTGTAACTTGGTTGGGAACTTGGTGTTAGTGGTGTTCCCATACACATGCTGCCCTTGTCCTTCTAGATGGTAGAGGTCGTGGATTTGGGAGGTGCTGTTGAAGAAGCCTTGGCAAGTTGCTGCAATGCATTTTGTAGATGGTACACACTGCAGCCTCAGTGCACTGGTGGTGAATGTTTAAGGGAGAGGGTGGGATGCCGATCAAATGGACTGCTTTGTCCTGGATGTTTTTTTAATATTCGGTCATGGGATGTGGGCATCACTGGCAAGGCCAGCATTTATTGCCCATCCCAGGTTACCCTCGAGAAGGTGGTGGTGAGCTGCCTTCTTGAACCGCAGATGAGTCAGCTACATTGCTGTGGATCTGGAGTCACACAGAGGCCAGACCGGGTAAGGATGGCAGATTTCCTTCCCTAAAGGACATTAGTGAACCAGATGGGTTTTTACAACAATCCGGTAGTTTCATGGTCACCATTACTGATATTAGCTTTTTAAAAAGTTCCTTATTAATTTAACTGAATTTAAATTCCCCTGCTGTCATGGTAGATTTGAACTCATGTCTCTGGATCATTTGTGTTGAAATACAGTACTACATTTTTCAGCATTTAAAAGTTACAGAACAGCAGTACAGGTAATGGAGCTGCCATTAATGCCCATGGATTGGCTGTTCATTGTAGTACCCATTCCCCAAGTTATTTTGTTTCTTCTGTCTCTCCATCCCCCAATCACCTTAAATTACAAACGTTAGATCTGAACTGTATGTTTGGAAACTATAAGGAACCTGTTGCTTCAAGGACCTGGATTTTTATTTCACTTTACTTTAAAACAAAAGTAATAGCTTATTTTTTATTTTTTATTCGTTTATAGGATGTGGGTATCAATGGAAAGGCCGGCATTTATTGCCCATCCCTAATTGTCCTTGGGAAAATGGTGGTGAGCCGCCTTCTTGAACCACTGCAGTCCATGTGGTGAAGGTATTCCCACAGTGCTGTTAGGGAGGGAGATCCAGGATTTTCACTCAGCGACGATGAAGGAACGGCGATATACTTCCAAGTCAGGATGGTGTGTGAATTGGAGGTGAACGTGGAGGTGGACATGGAGGTGAACATGGAGGTGGCAGTGTTCCCATGCGCCTGCTGCTCTCATCCTTCGAGGTGGTAGAGTTTGCGGGTTTGGGAGGTGCTGCCGAAGAAGTCTTTGTGAGTTGCTGCAGTGCATCTTATAGATGGAACACACTGCAGCCACGGTGCGCTGGTGGTGGAGGGAGTAAATGTTTAAGGTGATGGATGGGGTGCCAACCAAGCGGGCTGCTTTGTCCTGGTTGGTGTTGAGCTTCTTGAGTGTTGTTGGAGTTGCACACATCCAGGCAAGTGGAGACTATTCCATCATATTCCTGATTTGTGCCTTGTAGATGGTGGAAAGGCTTTGGGGGAGTCAGGAGGCGAGACACTTGCCGCAGAATACCCAGCCTCTGACCTGCTCTTGTTGTCACAGTATTTATGTGGCTGATCCAGTTAAGTTTCTGGTTAATGGTGACCCCCAGGATGTTGATGGTGGGGGATTCAGTGATGGTAACTGGATGTCATCGGGCGGTGATATAAAGCCTCACGCCGATGCTACCCACTAATTGATAAATTAATATTAATCATAGCTTTCTTTGAGACTGTTTCAATTATTGCTTCCCTAAACCTAGCTATCGTTGGGCAGTCGAAAAATAGGTGCATTATTGCCACTTGCTTCCTATCATTTTTGACAACAATCAGTTGCCAATCCTATTCTGAACATTATCCTGTGTGTATAATCACATTCTGTTCATAACCTTAATGCTTCAATCCCATTCTAATATTAGCAGTGGCCAGTGTATGGTCCTTCATATCAAATCCTCAGGATATTCCAGTACTGATTGTATTTGTCTTTTTAAATCAGGTTAAACAATGGGCACTGTTACCTTGGAAAAAGCATAACAGAATACAAAGAGAACATAACTTCATATTTTACAGTACAGATTTTAAATCAGGTTAAACAATGGGCACTGTTACCTTGGAAAAAACATAACATTAGAATACAAAGAGAACATAACTTCATATTTTACAGTACAGATATTTTGGAACATTTAACTAGCTGTCTGAAATTAAATCCCAATAATGTTTATTATGTGTTTAATCTACAAATATTGAAGGAAAATATGAGGCTGAAATTCTGTATATATTTATTAAAATATGTATAATTTCCATTTAGAATGTACATGTTTCCCATCATCCGCGCAGTTCCAAATTTGTTCAAAATCTAGATTTATTGGAAATGAGTCATCAACCAACAAAATAAGAGTATGGCAAAGTTTTGAAGTAGAGAATATAAGAAAGTTTGAATTTGATCTCCCCTAAAGAGAGGAGTTGACCATGTCTATTTACAGAAAGGAATTGGTATACCTTTGTCGGCCAGCAGATGGTAGTATTGCACTGTTTAACCTGATTGACAAACCTGTTAAACACTCACGCAGCACTATCTAGTGGCAGACACCAGGAACAAATTATTTTAGATGTGTGTGCAAAACTATAGCAAAATGATGCCCCAATGCAATCCCTTATTTTGGGGGGATTTTTTTTCTCTGTTCTGGAGTCATATATAATTTGCAAAAAAAATGATCAATTCAGCATTAGAAAGGAGAAACAAAGGGCACAAAGGATTGGGAGAGACAGATAGCACTAAAGCAAGAAACAGTAAGGTATTAGGTAGGGTCAGACTATGAGAAAACATCGGATGGTCTAGGATAGGTTTGCAGTGTATGTATGCAAACACACGAAGCGTAGTAAACAAGGATGGTGAGCTGCAGGCACAAATAGCCACATGGGACTATGATGTCGTGGCAATAACGGAGACCTGGCTCAAAAATTGCAGGATTGAGTATTAAATATTCCTGGATATAGAGTGTTCAGGAAAGATAGGGAAGGAAAGATATAAAGTGGTGTGGCAGTATTGGTTAAGGAGAATGTTACAGTGCTGGAGAGAGAAGATGTCCTGGAGGGGTCAAGGACAGAATTTATATGGCGAGAGTTAAGAAATACTAGAGGTGCCATGACACGACTAGGTGTATTCTATAGATCACCAACTAGTGGGAAAAATATAGAGGAGCAAATTTGCAGGGAAATTACAGAGATGCAAGAACTATAGAGTACTGATAAAACTTGCTAGTATAGTGAACAGTGAGGAGGATAGTGACAAATTTCAAGATGACATAGGCAGGCTGGTGGAATGGGCGGACATGTGGCAGATGAAATTTAACACAGAAAAGTGAGAGCTGATACATTTTGGTAGAAAGAATGAGGAGAGGAAATATAAACTAACGGGTACAATCCTAAAAGGGGTGCATGAACAGAAAGATCAAAGGGTATATGTGCACAAGTTGTTGAAGGTGGCAGGGCAGGTTGAGAAAGCAGTTAAAAATGCTGATGGGATCCTGGGCTTCATGAATAGAGGTATAGAGTACAAAAGCATGAACATTATGATGAACCTGTATAAAACATTAATCCGGCCTCAACTGGAGTATTGTGTCCAATTCTGGGCACCACACTTTAGGAAGGATGTGAAGGCCTTAGAGAGGGTGCAGAAAAGATTTACGAGAATGATTCCAGGGATGAGAGACTTCAGCTGCGTGGATAGACTGGAGAAGCTGGGGTTGTTCTCCTTAGAACAGAGAAAATTGAGAGGAGATTTGATAGAGGTGTTCAAAATCATCTGGACAGAGTAGATAGAGAGAAACTGTTCCCATTGGCAGAAGGGTCAAGACTGAGAGGATATAGATTTAAGGTGATTGGCAAAAGAACCAAAGGTGACATAAGGAAAAACTTTTTTACACAGCGAGTGGTTAGGATCCGGAATGCACTGCCTGAAAGGGTGGTGGAGGCAGAATCAATCATGGCTTTCAAAATGGAGTTGGACAAGTACCTGAAAGAAAATGAATTTGCAGGGCTGCGGGGAAAGGGCGGGGGAGTGGGACTAGCTGAGGTGCTCTTGCAGAGAGCCGGCACGGGCTCGACGGGCCGAATGGCCTCCTTCAGTGCTGTAACCATTCGATGATTCTATGGGCTAGAAATTGCGTAGCGCCCCGTTTGGGGCAATAAGTTTTGCGGGAGAGCAAAAGTAGCCGCGGGTGCTGCCCGATTGCAGCGGATGCGAACTTCCGGTTTCGCGCTCCAGGAGGGAAGTGGAGTGCTGAATCAAGCGCTACCACTTCCCTTGGTGCGCTAAGCGAGGCGAGAGGGGCGGGAGCGGCAGAGTGCTGCGCAATGTCACGTGCAGCGCTGCCGGAATCACAGGGAAGGGCCAATGCTGAGGGTGTTGCAAGGTAACAATTTAACGGGTCGGCGACGGCAACTGCGATCCGCAGCAATCAGCCCCAAGCACTCGAACAGAGCGCAGGGCTGATCAATTGCTGCGCTGGAAAAATTCAAAAAGCAGCAGAGTGGGATGAACATTTTATTGGCCTCCCTTGACCATCAATCCCTCTAATTACTGCTCCCCAAGCGGACTGACATCTCACATCGCCTCCTGCAGCTGCCGTTGTTGAATGTAGGATCCGGGGCGGTAACAGGGCGCTGCGCACCGAATGACGTCACGATCTCCGGGGTGCAGGAGATTGAGGCGTTAAGGTTTACCACCAGTGGCAACCTGCAAGGGACGTTCGCGGGCGTTTGTACTTCTGCTGTGCCCAGTCAGAAAGCCATTATTGCCCCATTTGCGCCCCCACGGAGACGCTAACTGGAGGCGCAAAGAAGGTCAATTTCTCCCCTTATAATTCTATGAATTCGGTAGCTGCTTTTGGAAAATTAATTCATCATCTGGAATATTATCACTGGAAATCAGGAAGGCCGCGAATTGATCATGCTGACCTTTGTGCCCGGTTCACTGAGCCGAACTCCCAATGAGTGAGGCTCAGCACTGAGAATGGACCTTTGCGAAATGTCTCTGAATTGGGGTATATCTGGGATGCTCAGTTCACGGGGGCAAGCCTCACTTCACTAGCGGTGTCTTTGACTGAGAAAACTGGGGCTAAGATAATTTGCCCAATTGCAGTGCTGTGCACATTGGCCCGGATTTTGTGATGGTGAACTGTCAGCGTTTGCGTCATTATCCCTCTGAAACTGACCGCAACTTCAGGATTTGGCAGATAGAGTATAATGTGGGAAAATGTGATGTTATCCACTTTGGTAGGAAAAATAAAAAAGCAAATTATTATTTAAACGGGGAGAGATTACAAAATGCTGCAGTACAGAGAGATCTGGGGGTCCTTGTACATGAAACACAAAAAGTTAACATGCAGGTACAGCAAGTAATTAGGAAGGCAAATGGAATGTTGGCCTTTATTACAAGGGGGATGGAGTATAAAAGTAGGGAAGTCCTGCTACAACTGTCCAGAGCATTGGTAAGACCACACCTGGAGTTATGTGTACAGTTTTGATCTCTGTATTTAAGGAGGGATATACTTGCACTGGAGGCAGTTCAGCAAAGGCTCACGAGGTTGATTCCTGAGATGAAGGGGTTGTCATATGAAGAAAGGTTGAGCATGTTGGGCCTATACTCATTGGAGTTTAGAAGACTAAGAGGTGATCATATTGAATTGTATAAGATGCTGAGTGTGCTTGACAGGGTAGATGCAGAGAGGATGTTTCCTCTCATGGGGGAATCTAGAACTAGGGGGCATAGTTTCAGAATGAGGGGTCGCCAGTTTAAAACGGAAATGAGGAGAAATTTCTTCTCTCAGAGGGCCGTGAATGTTTGGAATTCTCTACCTCAGAGAGCTGTGAAGGTTGGGTCTTTGAATATATTTAAGATGGAGATAGACAGATTTTTGAATGATAAGGGAGTGAAGGGTTATGGGGACCAGGCAGGAAAGTGGAGTTGAGGCCAGGATCAGATCAACCATTATCTTATTGAATGGCAAGCAGGTTCGAGGACCAAATGACCTACTCCTGCTCCTATTTCTTATGGTCTTAAGTATGTTCTTATGATTTAGCGTATGTGCATTTAAAGGCAAAAATCCTGAAGTTGCGGTTAGTAATTCACTGCTCTGCCACAGCCTGAGTGTGGAACTCTGCATTGCCGACAAAAATTGAACTGATGAAAACTTAAGCTTTTCCATTGTAATATCTCTGTTAAACACTCCATTAAAAGTTAAGCCTTCTTGGAATAGGTATAACTGGGATTTTAACGGTGCATTGATTGCCGAACAACTGTTCCGGCCCTGAAAAATGAATTTTATGTTTGTGGAATGTTAAATTTCTCCTTATGATAGAAATTTACTAGACTTTTTAAATAATAAAAGAACATTTTAATTTTTTGTAAAGTTTGTGCATGATATTTCAACTTCTACCTTAACCCCATGTGTCTGTCCCAATCTTTATTTTGCTCTCTGCAAGATTTTTTTTAAGTGAATTGAATCAGTGATTTTTATTTCTTGGTTTGCTGTCTGCGAGAATTCTTCAACATGATTAGCTGCTTTGGCAGCCTGTTAACGTCACTGCTGAATGGTGCTGGGGATATCCTTTTGACATCAATTTAATGACGAGGAACCTGATATTTTCGCCACAGAGATCGCAGGTCCGATCTTTCCAAGGTCGCAGGGTAGTTATCTAATTGGCCTACAAATGGCAGCCACTCCTGTCAGCAGGGAATCATTGAGGGCAGCCACCAGGTGTCAGACTTGGCATCACCCAGTGGAGGAGTGCTGGGCCAGGGGAAAGAGTGGGAAAAGAAGCCCTGTTCAAACTGTCCATAATAAATGGGTTTGCCTTGGCCACCTGATGGGGCACGAGACTGTGGGCCTGTGTCCATGCCATGCAGTGGAAATATGAAGGTTTCTTTCCTGTGTTAACCTAGGCAATGGCAGGGAGCAGGTTACAGCAGAAAATCAGTGGGCATGGCGGCCTACTCCGCTAATAGCCAGCTTAAAGCAGAGTTAGCAGAGGCGTAAGAAGGAGCCAACTGCTTTCTGGCTTGGTCAAGAAATTGAGGCCTAGAAATTTGGGTTGTTTGCGCCTCCTGTTAGTGACACTGCTACCAACTCCCGCTAATTTCAGTGGGAGTTTAGCGGCGGCGGTAATCCGTAGTGCCCCGCTCTGCTACGCCGGTGATGACGACATCATCACTGTGCGCAGTGCCCCGTTAGCGCCATGGACCTTAAATTGGGTATCGCCCCCTGAAGCTGCTCCGGGCAATGCCAGCGGCAGCGTCAGGGGACGTGAACCGGGCGGCCAGCTGCTTGCGGGGCGCAACTTTAAAAGGAAGGTGTGATGCATTTGGGAAAAAAAATTATGTCACTTTTTCCTGTGCCCTGTTGGCGCTTTGAACACAGGGTCCGTGCCGCGATCGGTTGGCACGGCACTCTGCTGGTGTACCAAGCTGTTGGCACAGCACCTCCGCTCCCCGTTGGTCCAGAGTTTGCAGCTTGGGTCTTTAATTAAGGGAAGAGCCCCTGCTACGTGGCAGCGCTATGCAGCCCAGTGCGTAGCATCCTCCCCACTACTGCCCTGGAAAGGAAGTGGAGCACGTTATTTTGCGTTCCACTTTCGGAGGCAGTAACTCCAATTTCTCGCGAAAGGCCAGACTTCTGGACCTGGCGCAAAGTCTCACCCCTCGCGAGTGGTACAGTTCCCCACCCCCCCACCATCTCCCCCTTTAACGAATTTTCCCCCCTAAGAACCATCAGCATCAGGAAAAAATGAGACTTGTGAACAAAAAGAATGTAAACCTTCACAAATCATTCAGACACATACTTATTTTTAGCAGCAAGGTTCATGAAAACAGGTTGAATGAGTGAGACTCCACGAGTCTCACTATGATATAGAAATGCTTAAAAATTACAACACACAGTCTGGCCATTTGACCCAACCAGCCTCTGTTGTTGTTTAGCCTCCATGCGAGCAAATATTTTTAATCACATTTATCCACCCTGTTCCTAAATCCCTTCAACCCTTTTTCCATCATTCACCTATCCACTCGCATCTTGAATGTTGATTTAGTTCCTGCCTCAATCAAGATTTACAAGAATGGTTCCAGGGATGAGGGACTTCAGTTATGTGGATAGACTGGAGAAGCTGGGGTTGTTCTCCTTAGAGCAGAGAAGGTTGAGAGGAGATATGATAGAGGTGTTCAAAATCATGAGGGGTCTGGACAGAGTAGAGGGAGAGAAACTCTTCCCATTGGCGGAAGGGTTGAGAACCAGAGGACACAGATTTAAGGTGATTGGCAGAAGAACCAAAGGCGACATGAGGAGAAACTTTTTTACACAGCGAGTGGTTAGAATCTGGAATGCCTTGCCCAAAAGGATGAAAGGGTAGTGGGGGCAGACTCAATTGTGGCTTTCAAAAGGAAATTGGATAATTACCTGAACGAAAATAATTGCAGGGCTATGGGGAAAGGACGGGGGAGTGGGACTAGGTGAAGTGCTCTTGCAGAGAGCCAGCACGGGCTCAATAGGCTGAATGGCCCCCTTCTGTGCTGTAACCATTCTATGATTCTATGATTCTTTAACCCTAAGGCCTGTAAGAATCAACGGAAACATCGACAGCATCAGCTTAAAGATTTTGGACTTTAAGTTTTGGACTTTGCTTTTCCATATTTTCTGTTACTGCGGAAGAACGGACAGCGGACTGAGATACGTTCAAACATGTTCCACAGGAGTACACATCAGGTGGGCGGGGATAGGTCAATAGCTGAAATCGCAGGAAGATGGTTGATGGAAGACCCTTTGTCATGTAATGGGAACCCATCAGTGAGAGATCAGGTAAACTGGTCAATGCTCAAGCCATCGAAATGACTGAGAGTCCTGGAGCGTGGGAACCTCAGGACAAAGAAAGCCATTTGCCCACCCAGACTTGTTGGAGCCTTTATCCCCAGGAACAACCCAGTAGCAAAGGCACAGGCCGGAGATGTGATTCATTGCTTTTAGTTGGACTGCCTCAAGCAAAGGATTCGATTTTGGCGCGAGAATTCATGAAGCATTTTTCAGGTATAAGAGACGGTAGTTTGCAGCCATCTCTCTTTCTCTCCTCTTCTACGCTTGCCTGCTTTGTTCAATGCACTCAAGGACTGAGCACCCTGTCTAGGGTGGAGAAAAGAAACCACCATCTGCGAGCAAAGAGAGCCTCGCTCATTGGGAGAAACAACGAGTAAGCCAGAGGGGTAACTGGTCAGCATTATCCCAGCCCACGCATCCTTAAGACCACTGCATAGTGTGAAGGGGTGTCATGTGTCCCAACCAAGCCTTAGGGGTTTAGTGGAGAGGTTTCTGCGCCGATCATAGGCGTACGCACAGTCTGTTGGACAAATTCGGCGGTACCCTATTGAGTCAAACAGGGGTGTTTTAGTTGTGGGTGCTTTGTGATAGGGGCCTGTTCAGACGGGCCAGTGTTGTGTGTTGTACTGTGCTTTTTTGTTTCACACCACTAGGGTGTGTTTTACTGGAAGCAGGCCTGTGCTTTAACTTGAATAAAAGCATTGTGATGGTTGAGACCGAAAGATCTGTCTCTAAATGTGTATTCTGTTCACCGGGTCTACAACTGTTGTAAGGGGGGGTGATTAGAAACCACCAAGGGCAATAAACCACTTACAGGCCTCATGACTTTCTGTGTGAAGACGTTTCCCTCCGCTCTCAGTTCTAAATCTTCTAAATCTCTTGCATTTAGGGGGCAAAATTGCTCCTTTTTTAGGGGCCTGCTAGCGCTACCAGCTCCCGGGAAATTGCCCATGAGTTTGTGGGTGGTTGGCACCCCGGGCTGCCGCGCAACCGGTGATGACTTAATTGCCGTGTGCCGTGACCGCCCCACGCCGAGCCCTTACTGCCCCGTGGTGGAAATTGCCCCGCGACCCACGGGGCTAGTGTGAGCAGGATGTCAACGCCAGCTTCGTGGGTCGCGGAGCTGGGCAACATCCGTTTGCGGGGCGGGACTCAAAGGGGAGGGGGCCAGTACACCGCGCTGCCATCTTAAGTGATTTGCTGACTCTCGATTTGGCTCCACTGACGCTTGCTAGCATGGTCCGGGCCGCCATCGTGCAGCCCAGTGCTCCGCTTTGGGTGTCACACTGCGGCCTCGACACCACGCTGCCCTGGTGGCCTAGTGGAGGCCATCAGAGGCCTTGCAGAGTGTGCAGTGGCCCTCCCCTTTAAGTGAAGGGGTGTTGAAGTGCGTCAGCTGCAGACCTTGCCCCAGTAGCGCCCCGGGACCCGTCCCTGAGGCGGGACTTCTGCGTCAGGTGCAGGAAGTCCCGGCCCCAGCTAGTCACCGCCCCCAATTTGGGCACTAGGCAATTTCGCCCCCTTAATCTTATATCTCTGGTCCCTCGTTCTTGACCGCTTAACTACTGGAAAGAGTTTGCTTCTGTCTAACCGGTCTCCTAATTTTAAACGTTCTGCGTCATTGTTTTATTTTTAGTCAAGCTAGATCCGCTTTCATGTCTATGATCTGACACAGCCACTATCAGACTGTACAGTGTAGCCCCTATACCAGGCTTGCTTCGGCATCTGCAGATATAGGATCACCCACGCACCTCCTTTAACTAACATTCTAAGACAAACGGGAAATGAAGGGCATTGGGCAGAGATCCCAATTTTCTTCCAATGTCAGCAACATAGATCAACTAATAAGTATTTGCAGAAACCACATCCAGATATGGTTTGGCTTTCGCTAAGAGATGAGAAAGGACATTGATTAATTAATTATATTTATGATTCATGGTCATTTTTTAATAATAATCTGAAAATATGTCACGTAAGCATCTGTGTTTTCTTTTAAAAAAGGACTTTTCAAGAACCCTTTCTTACCAAGACATTGTTCCATTTTTAGCTCTCTTTTCTTGGTGTGACTTAGTTCCCCTTAGTGTATAGACGCAACTATAATTTGCACTGGTACGTGATGCAAATTTCAACCAAGTTTGTGGTTGTGGCAGAGATCATGTTCGTGCTGTGCCAGATTTTTTATTGAATAATTTTGCAATGTTAGCACACGAATTCTGAGCCGGTGATTCACGTGACTGCTGAGGCCAGTCTTGCTGGAATTTCTCATCTCTGAGCGAAAGCCAAATCATATCTGGATGTGGTTTCTGCAAATAGTTATTTGTTGATCTATGTTGCTGACTTTGGAAGAAAATTGGGATCTCCGCCCAGTGTTCCCTCTCTGGTAGTCCTCAATCTTCTACAGCGAATTATCTGGGTAACTCCCTCAGAATCATATTACATAGGAAACTACTGAAGTCAAAGTTATTGGTCTCAATGGCATACTTGCAGCTAACTGAATTACTATCTTTAGTATGTCTTTTCTCATCCTCTTTCCCAGTCTGACATCAGGCATCAGTTGTGGCTCAGATCTAGCACTCTTGCCTCTAGATCAGAAGGTTGTGGGTTCAAGTCCCACTCCAGCACATAATTCAGTGCAGTACTTAGGGAGTGCTGCACTGTTGGAGGTGCTGTCTTTCAGATGAGAAGTTAAACTGAGTGTCCTCTCACGTGGATGCTATTTGAAGAAGAACAGGGGAGTTCTCCCTGGTGTGCTGGGCAATATTTATCCCTCAACCAGCATTACTAAAAAAACCCTGATTATCTGATCATTATCTCATTGCTGTTTGTGGGATCTTGCTGTACTCATATTGTCTGCAATGTTCCCTATATTACAACAGTGACTACACTTCAAAGCATTTTAGGATATTGTGAAAGTCTTTCTTTCTTTCTATTTCTTCATTTTCTCTTTTCCATCTTCTATATCTTCAGGGAGTGAGCTGATCACGTTGGTCACAATTTAATGACAAACGCACAACATTCAGAGCAGATCAATTTTTCTTCCAGTTAAATTGCAATCAGTTTGCTCTGCTGATCCATATCTAAAAAGAAAAGGTCCTGCACTTTGTACCTGAGCAATTATTGACATCACTGTGATATTGGCTCGCTTGAGTCTCCAAATGGGTATTGCTAACTGCAGACAATCAGACATGAGTTGGTGTACTAGTCATGCTGTGTATCAAGGATTAATTAGTTGAGGAAGCACGTCTTTTCTCAATATAATGTTAGGTATTTTAAATAATTAAATAGCTTTTTCTCATTAGAAAAGATTTTCTTCCATGATAAGATAAATTTGGCCAAAATTTCCAAAACACCAAGGGGGTGAAATTGGACCTCATTGAGCCCGTTATGTGAGTGGGAAATAGGTGTGAAGAGGTCCAGTTTTAGGTTAACCTTCCACGTGGGCCTGGACCTCAGCACAGTCATTAAAATACTCACCAGTAACGCCTACAGGGGTTCTCCTGCTGTAACTTCATCAGAAACCCCGGAGATTTAAAAAAAAAATTATTCATTCATGGAATGTGGGCGTCGCTGGCAAGGCCAGCATTTATCACCCAGTTGGTGGGCCGCTGCCTTGATCAGCTGCAGTCCGTGTGGTGAAGATACTCCCACAATGCTGTTAGGGAAGGAGTTCCGGGATTTTGACCCAACGATGATGGAAGGAACGGCAATATATTCCCAAGTCGGGATGGTATCTCGCCGTTACAGGAGAAATGGTGGGAGATCGGGGAACCCCTGAGGAAATTCTACCCTGTTTAGGATTAGCTGTGGGCTTTCCCTTGGCCCAGCTGCCCAACTGCACCATGTTCCTTTGTTTCCTGTTAAATAGCAAACTGATCATCTTACTTACAATTTCATCTAAAATTCCGTGAACTTACACTTTGGCTGTAAGTCTGAAGTGAGGAGTCTTATCAAATACTTTCTGCTATGTAATTTACTGTATGCTACCCTCATCCATGAACCTCTCTCCAGAATGCCAATTTATTGCTCATTTCTTGCCTTTCCTAAATCCACACTGACTCTAAATATTGTCTTTACTTTCACTCAATGCTTTGTAACAGATTTCAATATTCTTCCTATTGTCAATGTCAAGCCAATAGGCTTATAATTCCCAATATGACACTTTTGATCTTTTTAATGATTGCAATCATATTAGCTATCTTTCAGTTCTAGTGTGCCATCACTACCTCAGATACTTTTGCAAAGGTATCGCCACAACAGCTCTTGCTTCAACCTACATTTCCTTTAGTTCTCTTGGATGAATTCTACTGGATCTGATATTTTATGAATATTAAAGTGTTCCAGTTTTTTTAATGGTCGTTGCATTGCTAATCATTTTTGTCATAAATTTAGATATGGTCCCAACTTAATTGACAATACCATTAATAATTATAGTTAGTTTAAGAGCTCTGAAATATTATTAGCCTCAGATTGCCTGGCAGCTGTGTGATGGAATGCTGGGTGGAGTGTGTGCTGGTGACACCCATTCTGAATAATTTAACATCTCCAATAGGATCAAGCAGACTGTGTTCTTAAAGTGAGCCACTTTGGTTTTGCAGAAGTGATTAATGATATCAAAAAAACTATCTGTGCATCAGATTTCATCTGTCTGGCAAGCATTTCTACTTGAGCAGACACATGTTCAGCAAGGTCAGTGAAGAGCTAGTGTGCAAACTGCTATTTGCTGATCACTGTGCAGCTTAAGCACATTCCCTGAAGGGTCTACAGCAGCAGCGAAGAATTAATACTACCATTAACCTTAAATAAACAGGTGATGTATTAAACTGCAACTGGTAAACAGTGCACCAGATCGTTAATGAAGATACTGAAGTAAATGCTGCAATAGACTTCACCTAGCAGGAAATGTACTATTGAACACTACTGCTATTGATCAAGCAGTGCTTACTCACATTGGAAAGGCCAAATTGTCTTTTGGCAAACTGAAGGAGCGTGACTGGGCTCAGAACAGTATCAGGTTGCACGCTCGACTCCAAACGTTATCACTCTGTTCTGATCTTGACTGTCCTCTATGGTCGTGCGTCCAGCACTATCACATCAAAGACTTCAACATGTTTCACCTGCACCATGCCATATGCATTGGGCATGGATAATAATTTACTGGAACCAACTGCATGGTGCTAAAGCCTTGTAAATCAAACAACACTGAGACAGTGCGAATAAAATCACTGCTCCCTTGGTGGGATGTGTTGGTTCGCTGGATGATGATAGACTTCCCAAATGTACCTCAGATTGTCCACAGGATTGTGCAGAGAAAATATTTTAAAAATGCATTGAGATGCTGGCAATGCAGGACAGGCTTGTTAGCATTTTGGAGAGGGATGGGTTGACACTTGGTGTGGGGACCCTCCGTTGGATCACCGTGGTTGTGGAGCAATCTGCAGCATCGGTGTTGCCGTTCCTTTTTCTTCCCATTGGTTCCCGGGCCACTGGAATCTGTTCTGGTTTTCTTATTTCCATTTTTCCCTGCTTATTCTCCCGCCGCCTCATTCACTATCCACATATTCTCCGTCTCTTTTAAATGTTTGTCTTTAATTTGTCTTATAATGGTTCCTAATGTCTCATATTAATATCACTTCACCCATTTAACCATCTCCTGTTTTCCGTTTTAGTATTTTACAGGTCATGTGTGTGTATGTGTGTGTGTCTGTGTGTATGTGTGTTTGTTTGCGGATGTGTTTGTGTGCGTGTTTGTATGTGCATGTGTGAGTTTGTGTCTATGTGTGTGTGTTTGTTTTCGTGTCCGTGTGTGTCTGTGTGTGCAGGTGCGTGTGTCTGTGTGTGTGTGTGTCTGTCTGTGTGTGTCTATGTGTGTGCGTCTGTGTGTGTCTGTGTCCGTGTGTGCGGGTGTGTGTGTGCGCGGGTGTGTGTGTGTGTGTGTGTGTGTGTCTGTGTGTGTGTGTGTCTGTGTGTGTGTGTTTTTTCTCTCCCTTTCCTTTGTTCTATTCCTTTTAAAATACTGTTCATCTGTAATTCTGATGAAGGGTTCACACCTGGAACATTAACTCGTCTGCTCTCTCTACCAATGCCGACTGATCAGCTAAGTATTTCTAGCAGAATCTGTTTCTGATTTTTAGCGTCTGCAGTTATTTTGCTTATTTTTTATATGATTGCAGGAAGCATAAAGTAATACATGCTCTTCCACTAAGCACTTCTAGGTTGGAGACAGCACAGCCATAGGTCTGACCCAGTCAGTCCATAAGTCCTCTTTGCCTCATGGCAACAGGCACCTTGGGAGGGATGGATCTCCTAGTGCAGGAGAGCAACACCATGTACCATACACCACAGCTCGCTTTTAGCTACCAGCAGAAACCACCTAGAAGGGATCTGTTAGTCCCTAAGAAAGAAGGTCCCACTAGTACCAGCACTATAAACTCTATCAAGGAAAAGAACTACGTCAATAGAGCATCTTCAGAACATCCCAAAGTGCATCGTAGCCAATGAAGTACTTTTAACGTGTACTCTCAGTTGTAATGCAGGGAAATATGACAGCCAATCTGCACATAAGGTCCCACAAATAGCAATGAGATAAACGACCAATTTTAATGACGTTGGTTGGGGTTAAATATTGGCCAGGACACTGAGCGAATTCATCTGTTCTTCAAATAATGACATGACATCTTTTACGCCCACCTGAGAGGGAAGGTAGGACCTCACTTTAATGTCTCAATGTGAAAGACAGCCCTGCCCTCCCTCAGTACTGCACTGAAATGTTAGCCAAGATTATATGCTGGAGTACTTGGAGTAGGGCTTGAGCCCACAACCTTCTGACGCAGACAGCAAGAGTGCTATCACTGAGCCAAAGCTGATGCCAGTGGAAACTCAAGGCTAGTTTAACTTTTGCAATGCATAGTAAATTAAATCAACTACCCAACTTGAAAGGAGGATTTATTCTTAAGTAGACCCAAGAAATCCTTTTCTTTTTTGTGACTCTATGCATTAAAGCAACAGAGATCAAACTTCGATGTACTTTCAGTGGACACCTCAAAGCGCTGGAGAGGTACCATCAGCGCTGCTTCCGCAAGATCCTGCAAATCCACTGGGAGTATAGACGCACCAACATCAGTGTTCTCGCTCAGGCCAACATCCCCAACATTGAAGCACTGACTGCACTCAACCAGCTCCGTTGGGCGGGCCACATTGTCCGCATGCCCGACCCAAGACTCCCAAAGCAAGCGCTCTACTCGGAACTCCCACACGGCAAGCGTGCCCCAGCTGGGCAGAGGGAAGGTTTCAAGGACACCCTCAGAGCTTCCTTGATTAAGTGCAACTTCCCCACCGGCACCTGGGAATCCCTGGCCCGACAGCCCTAAGTGAACGAGAGCATCCGGGAGGGCGCTGAGCACCTTGAGTCTCGTCGCCGAGACCATGCAGAAAGTAAGCGCACGCAGCGGAAGGAGCGTGCGGCAAACCAGACTCCCCACCCTTCCTTTCCTCCAACCACTGTCTGTCCCACCTGTGACAGAGACTGTAATTCCCATATTGGACTGTACAGAAACCTGAGAACTCACTTTTAAAGTGGAAGCAAGTCTGCCTCGATTTCGAGGGACTGCCTATGATGATGATGATGCCTTTCAGCAGGAATGTGAAGACCCCAGTACATTTTTTTTTTAAGTGAAACAGCATTGTGGTTTTGGACAGAGAGAGCCTAGAAAAACTGCACATTATTTTATATAACAATCATCAACCTAATATTTCTGTCCTGTGAATCATGTTGCCTCTATGAATGTTCTCCACATTGCTTTCTGTTGGCAACGTTGTCCCGATCAAAATCCAAACATCTAACCTTTTCCTTATGTGGGCTCTAGAATGTGTAGGCATATCGCAGGGTTTGTACATAGCCTTGATCCCACAGGAACTCTAACCTTACAAATGTCCTGTCATTGGCTGCACTTAAGTGCTTGGTTTTGAATTACTCTTCAGCTGTGACTGTGCAGCTTAGGTATTGAAAAGCATTACAGACGTTATTGAGCGCCTCTAAAAGGATACATTGAGTACTGTGTCAGCACTCTGTATAGCGGAAACAAAAACAGACCCATTGGTTGAAGTGATTGGATGTTGAAGAGGCTGGTCTGTAGTATTAAAAGCAGACTGCACTGCAAGTATGTGATTGATTATGTCAGGTGAATTCAGTGTGAACTGTAACTTTGTTGTAAGACAGACTGGAACATAATAAGGAAACTTTATTTTACCCTTGCTGCTATTCTTGACCACGTAATTATATGTTGTCAGAAATCAAGGTAATTGACTAATAACTAGTTTAGTTACTTCTTGCAACATTTTCACTTATCATTGACACTGTTTAATTTCACTCAGTCAAGGACCAGATCTCAGTTGAATCTTGACTTGGCTAGGTTTGATTGTTTGAAAAATAATTTCTATACAGTATTAAAAAACAAGCGAACCCAGAGTAAACTCCTCTTAATGGAAAGTAGGACTTTCCCAACACACACAAAAAATGGCTTTTAAAAAGAATTACTCTCACCAGCAATTCTTATATCCATTGCTGATATGTCCTTTAAAGGTCTAAGTAGTCCGTAAGTTGAGGGCAGTGGTGAGCTTTCATCATCATAGGCGGTCGCTCGAGCGAGGATGACTTGCTTCCACGACTTCACAAGTGTTTCGATGAAGGATCTGATGTTCCAGTCCTGAACTCCAATTGAGGGGGTGGAAGATGCCCGTGCGTGAATTTTTTTAACGTATGGTGACCGCTGCACATCAGCCACCACACAGAGCTAGGCCTTTATCCAGTGGCAAGGTTAAATCAAGACAACTGGAGACCTACTCTGCTGCACGAACCTAGTGCGCACACATATCGCAGTGTGGGCTGACCCATGCTGCCCCTGGGCTCTTCTGGACCCCGTACCCGCATCTCTGCCACAATCTCTCACCGCTCCTCTACGATAAACATTCACCGCACCTTGCCACAAACACTCGCCGCTCATCCGCCCCGACCTTCCCACTCCTCTGTACCTGGGCCCTGTCGATGTTCCTGCCCACGCTTCAAAACGGCGACCAGGGTTTTGACGGTATCACCCAGTCGCACACTTGGAGCAGCTCGCGCTGGAGGTTGAAGTGGTACGCTGCTCCAGCTCTTTTATAGCCCGACCTGCGGAGCTGTTCTCTCGCAGGTCAGGGGCATCGTGGTGAGCTTTACTACCTCTGCTAATGCATCTTCTTCTTCTTCGGCAGTCCCTCGGAGTTGAGGATGACTTGCTTCCATACAAAAAATGAGTTCTAGGTGACTGAGGAGTCCGATGTGGGATCTACAGTCTCTGTCACAGGTGGGGCAGAAGATGGTTGAAGGGACGTGTGGGTGGGGTGCTTGGTTGTCGTGCGCTCCTTTTACTGCTTGTGCTTGGCCTCCGCTTGCATCCGAGAGATTTGAGGTGTTCGGTGCCTTCCCGGGTGCTTCTCCTCCACTTTGAGCAGTCGTGGGCCAGGAATTCCCAGGTGCTGGTGGGGTGTTGCACTTTATCAGGGAGGCTTTGAGGGTGTCCTTGAAGCGTTTCCTCTGCCCACCTGGGGCTTGCTTGTCATGCTGGAGCTCCGAGTCGAGTTTTGGGAGTCTCGTATTGGGCATGCAGATGATGTGGCCTGTCCATCGGAGCTCATCGAGTGTGGTCAGTGCTTCGATGCTGTGGATTTTGGCATGAGCGAGAACACTGATGTTGGTGCACCTATCCTGTCAGTGGATTTGCAGGATCTTGCGGAGGCAGCATTGATGGTACTTCTCCAGTGCTTTGAGGTGCCTGCTGTACGTAGTCCATGTCTCTGAAGCATAGAAGAGCCGGTATCACTACTGCTCTGTACACCATTAGCTTGGTGCCAGGTTTGAGGTCCTGGTCTTCAAACACTCTCTTCCTCAGGCGACCGAAGGCAGCACTGGCACACTGAAGGCGGTGTTGGACTTCGTCATTGACATCTGCCTTTGTTGATAGTAGGCTCCCGAGATATGGAAAATGGTCCACGTCATCCAGGTCCTCGTCGTGGATTTTGATAACCAGGGGGCAGTGCTGTGTGGCGGAGACAGGTTGGTAGAGAACTTTTGTCTTATGGATGTTTAGTGTAAAGCCTATGCTCTCGTATGCTTCTGTGAAGGTGTTGATGGTGGTTTGGAGTTCAGCCTCCAAGTGTGCGCAGAGGCAAGTATCGTATGCGTACTGTAATTCGATGACAGAGGATGGATCTGCTGAAGACCTCCTCCCAGAGTCGCAATGCAGATTCCACCCACTAAGGGGCACAATGGACATGATCTGCACTGCGCATCAAATTCAAGAGAAATGCAGGGAACACCACCAACCTCTGTACATGGCCTTCTTGGACCTCACAAAGGCCTTTGACTCTGTCAACCATGAGGGATTATGGAGCATCCTCCTCAAGTTCGGCTGCCCTCAAAAGTTTGTCACCACGATGACATGCAAGCCGTGATCATGACCAACAGATCCACCACAGACCCAATTCATATACAAATCGGGGTTAAGCAGCGCTGTGTCATCGCACCAACGCTCTTCTCGATCTTCCTTGCTGCAATGCTCCATCTTACCCTCAGTAAGCTCCCTGCTGGAGTGGAGCTAATCTACAGAATAAACAGGAAACTGTTCAACCTCCGTCGTCTCCAGGCCAGATCCAAGTTTGTCCCATCCTCTGGTACTGCATATCAGGTGGCTTGCTGTCCCCGCAGGTCTGTGTGAGGCATTTAATGAAGCAGTCCATGCCCGCTTGCAGTACGATCTGGATGAGATTCAGACTTGGGCTGATAAGTGGCAAATAACATTCGTGCCACACAAGTGCCAGACAATGCCTATCTCCAAAGGCATTGCCATCGCCGGATCACCCACTATCAACATCTTGGGGGTCATCATTGACCAGAAGCTTAACTGGACCAGCCACATAAATACTATGGCTACAAGAGCAGGTTAGTGGTTGGGTATTCTGCAGCGAGTGACTCACCTCCTGATTCAAGTCAGGAGTGTGATTGAATACTCTCTAACAGCACTCAAGAAGCTTAACACCATCCAGATAAAGCAGGCTGCTTGATTGGCACCCCATCCACCACCTTAAACATTTACTCCCTCCACCACTGGCGCACCATGGCTGTAGTGTGTGCCATCTACAAGCTGCACAGCAGCAACTCACCAAGATTATTTCAGAGCACCTCCCAAATGGCAGTTGGTGAGAGTCGGGAGCAGCATCGGAGCGGCCTATAATGGCCCAGCGGGAGCTCGAGAGCCATCGGCAGTTGGTGAGAGGCGGGAGCGGCGACGGAGCAGCCTATAATGGCCCAGCGGGAGCTCGAGAGCCATCGGCAGTTGGTGAGAGGCGGGAGCGGCGACGGAGCAGCCTATAAAGGCCCAGCGGGAGCTCGAGAGTCAGCGGCAGTTGGTGAGAGGCGGGAGCAGCCTCGGAGCGGCCTATAAAGGCCCAGCGGGAGCTCGAGAGCCAGCGGCAGTTGGTGAGAGGCGGGAGCAGCGTCGGAGCGGCCTATAAAAGGCCCAGCGGGAGCTCGAGAGCCAGCGGCAGTTGGTGAGAGGCGGGAGCAGCGTCGGAGCGGCCTATAAAAGGCCCAGCGGGAGCTCGAGAGCCAGCGGAAGTTGGTGAGAGGCAGGAGCAGCCTCGGAGCGGCCTATAAAGGCCCAGCGGGAGCTCGAGAGCCAGCGGAAGTTGGTGAGAGGCGGGAGCAGCGTCGGAGCGGCCTATAAAAGGCCCAGCGGGAGCTCGAGAGTCAGCGGCAGTTGGTGAGAGGCGGGAGCAGCGTCGGAGCGGCCTATAAAAGGCCCAGCGGGAGCTCGAGAGTCAGCGGCAGTTGGTGAGAGGCGGGAGCAGCGTCGGAGCGGCCTATAAAAGGCCCAGCGGGAGCTCAAGAGTCAGCGGCAGTTGGTGAGAGGCAGGAGCAGCCTCGGAGCGGCCTATAAAAGGCCCAGCGGGAGCTCGAGAGTCAGCGGCAGTTGGTGAGAGGCGGGAGCAGCGTCGGAGCGGCCTATAAAAGGCCCAGCGGGAGCTCGAGAGTCAGCGGCAGTTGGTGAGAGGCGGGAGCAGCGTCAGAGCGGCCTATAAAAGGCGTACTTGTGCAGCTACAGCAGGAGAGAAAGCAAAAAAGAAGTAGAAAGGAATCAAAAGATGACGTCACAGCCAATGGGGTAAGTGATTGGCTGGTGATTGGTGAGTAGCTTTTCTTTTTCTTTTTATATCAGTAAGTAAATTGTAACATTGTTATTACCAATTTAAGGGTATCTAAGGGTTAAGGCATGGCGGGAGAGCTCGGTCACATGATATGCTCCTCCTGTGCCATGTGGGAACTCAGGGACGCTTCCGGTGTCCCTGACGACTACGTGTGTGAGAAGTGTATCCGCCTCCATCTCCTGACGGACCGCATTGTGCAATTGGAGCTGAGGGTGGATTCACTCTGGAGCATCCACAATGCTGAGAATGACATAAGTAGCACGTGGAGTGAGTTGGTCTTACCGCATGAGAAGGATCCACAGCCAGCTAGGGAATGGAAGACCAGCAGTAAGAGTAGTACAAAGAAGGTAGTGCAGGGGTCCCATATGGTCATCCCCGTGCAAAACAGATACACTGCTTTGAGTGCTATTGAGGGAGATGACTCATCAGGGGAGAGCAGCAGCAGCCAAGTTCATGGCACCGTGGCTGGCTCTGTTGTACAGGAGGGCATAAAAAAGAGTGGGAGAGCGATAGTGATAGGGGATTCAATCATAAGGGGAATAGATAGGCGTTTCTGTGGCCGCAATCGAGACTCCAGGATGGTATGTTGCCTCCCTGGTGCAAGGGTCAAGGATGTCTCTGAGCAAGTGCAGGACATTCTAAAAAGGGAGGGAGAACAGCCAGTTGTCATGGTGCATATTGGTACCAACGACATAGGTAAAAAAAGGGATGAGGTCCTATGAGACAAATTTAAGGAGCTAGGAGCTGAATTAAAAAGTAGGACCTCAAAAGTAGTAATCTCGGGATTGCTACCAATGCCACGTGCTAGTCAGAATAGGAATCGCAGAATAGCACAGATGAATACGTGGCTTGAGCAGTGGTGCAGCAGGGAGGGATTCAAATTCGTGGGACATTGGAACAGGTTGTGGGGGAGGTGGGACCAGTAAAACTGGATGGTCTGCATTTGGGCAGGACCGGAACCAATGTCCTAGGGGGAGAGTTTGCTAGTGCTGTTGGTGAGGAGTTAAACTAATATGGCAGGGGGATGGGAACCAATACAGGGAGACAGAGGGAAACAAAAAGGAGACAAAAACAAAAGACAGAAAAGAGATGAGTAAAAGTGGAGGGCAGAGAAACCAAAGGCAAGAAACAAAAAGGGCCACTGAATATAAAAGGGCTGCAGGAGGGGTCAAAACTAAAAATCATGGTTTAAAAACTAGGATGAAAACACTCTACCTAAATGCATGCAGCATTCGAAATAAAGTAAATGAGTTGACGGCACAAATCATTACAAATGGGTATGATTTGGTGGCCATTACAGAAACATGCAAGGTGGCCAAGACTGGGAATTAAACATACAGGGGTATCTGACGATTCAGAAAGATAGGCAAGAAGGGAAAGGAGGTGGGGTAGCTCTGTTAATAAAAGATGATATCAGGGCAGTTGTGAGGGATGATATTGGCTCCAATGAACAAAATGTTGAATAATTGTGGGTGGAGATTAGAGATAGTAAAGGGAAAAAGTCACTGGTCGGCGTAGTTTATAGGCCCCCAAATAATAACTTCACGGTGGGGCGGGCAATAATCAAGGGAATAATGGAGGCATGTGAAAAAGGAACGGCAGTAGTCGTGGGGGATTTTAACCTACATACCGATTGGTCAAATCAAATCGCACGGGGTAACCTGGAGGAGGAATTCATAGAATGCATACGGGATTGTTTCTTAGAACAGTATGTAACAGAACCTACAAGGGAGCAAGCCATCTTAGATCTGGTCCTGTGTAGTAAGACAGGAAAAATAAACAATCTCCTCGTAAAAGATCCTCTCGGAATGAGTGATCACAATATGGTTGAATTTGTAATACAGATTGAGGATGAGGAAGTTGTGTCAGAAACGAGCGTACTATGCTTAAACAAAGGGGACTACAGTGGGATGAGGGCAGAGTTGGCTAAAGTAGACTGGAAACAAGGACTAAACGGTGGCACAATTGAGGAACAGTGGAGGACTTTTAAGGAGCTCTTTCATAGTGCGCAACAAAAATATATTCCAGTGAAAAAGAAGGGCGGCAAGAGAAGGGATAACCAGCCGTGGATAACCAAGGAAATAAAGGAAAGTATCAAATCAAAGATCAATGCGTATAAGGTGGCCAAGGTTAGTGGGAAACTAGAGGATTGGGAACATTTTAAGCAACAACAAAGAATGACTAAAAAAGCAATAAAGAAAGGGAAGATAGATTACGAAGGTAAACTTGCGCAAAACATAAAAACAGATAGTAAAAGCTTCTACAGATATATAAAACGGAAAAGAGTGACCAAAGTAAATGTTGGTCCCTTAGATGATGAAAAGGGGGATTTAATAATGGGAAATGTGGAAATGGCTGAGACCTTAAACAATTATTTTGCTTCCGTCTTCACAGTGGAAGACACAAAAACCATGCCAAAATTAGCAGGCCACAGGAATGTGGGAAGGGAGGACCTGGAGACAATCACTATCACTAGGGGGGTGGTGCTGGACAGGCTAATGGGACTGAAGGTAGACAAGTCCCCTGGTCCTGATGAAATGCATCCCAGGGTATTAAAAGAGATGGCGGAAGTTATAGCAGATGCATTCGTTATAATCTACCAAAATTCTCTGAACTCTGGGAGGTACCAGCGGATTGGAAAGCAGCTAATGTAACGCCTTTGTTTAAAAAAGGGGGCAGGTAACTATAGGCCGGTTAGTTTAACATCTGTAGTGGGGAAAATGCTTGAAACTATCATTAAGGAAGAAATAGCGGGACATCTAGATAGGAATAGTGCAATCAAGCAGACGCAGCATGGATTCATGAAAGGGAAATCATGTTTAACTAACTTACTGGAATTCTTTGAGGATATAACGAGCATGGTGGATAGAGGTGTACCGATGGATGTGGTGTATTTAGATTTCCAAAAGGCATTCGATAAGGTGCCACACAAAAGGTTACTGCAGAAGATAAAGGTACGCGGAGTCAGAGGAAATGTATTAGCATGGATAGAGAATTGGCTGGCGAACAGAAAGCAGAGAGTCGGGATAAATGGGTCCTTTTCGGGTTGGAAATCAGTGGTTAGTGGTGTGCCACAGGGATCAGTGCTGGGACCACAACTGTTTACAATATACATAGATGACCTAGAAGAGGGGACAGAGTGTAATGCAACAAAATTTGCAGATGACACTAAAATTAGTGGGAAAGTGGGTTATGTAGAGGACTCAGAGAGGCTGCAAGGAGATTTGGATAGGTTAAGCGAATGGGCTAAGGTTTGGCAGATGGAATACAATGTCGGAAAGTGTGAGGTCATCCACCTTGGGAAAAAAAAACAGTAAAAGGGAATATTATTTGAATGGGGAGAAATTACAACATGCTGTGGTGCAGAGGGACCTGGGGGTCCTTGTGCATGAATCCCAAAAGGTTAGTTTGCAGGTGCAGCAGGTAATCAGGAAGGCAAATGGAATGTTGGCCTTCATTGCGAGAGGGATGGAGTACAAAAGCAGGGAGGTCTTGCTGCAACTGTATAAGGTATTGGTAAGGCCGCACCTGGAGTACTGCATGCAGTTTTGGTCACCTTACTTAAGGAAGGATATACTAGCTTTGGAAGGGGTACAGAGACGATTCACTAGGCTGATTCCAGAAATGAGGGGGTTACCTTATGACGATAGATTGAGTAGACTGGGTCTTTACTCGTTGGAGTTCAGAAGGATGAGGGGTGATCTTATAGAAACATTTAAAATCATGAAAGGGATAGACAAGATAAAGGCAGAGAGGTTGTTTCCATTGGTAGGAGAGACTAGAACTAGGGGGCACAGCCTCAAAATACGGAGGAGCCAATTTAAAACCGAGTTGAGGAAGAATTTCTTCTCCCAGAGGGTTGTGAATCTGTGGAATTCTCTGCCCGAGGAAGCAGTTGAGGCTAGCTCATTGAATGTTTTCCAGTCAAAGATAGATAGATTTTTAACCAATAAGGGAATTAAGGGTTACGGGGAGAGGGCGGGTAAGTGGAGCTGAGTCCACGACCAGATCAGCCATGATCTTATTGAATGGTGGAGCAGGCTCGAGGGACTAGATGGCCTACTCCTGTTCCTAATTCTTATGTTCAAACCCGCGACCTTTACCACCTAGAAGGACAAGGGTAGCAGGTGCATGGGGAAACCACCACCTCCAAGTTCCCCTCCAAGTCACACACCATTCTGACTTGGAAATATATCATCCTTCCTTCATCGTCACTGGGTCAATATCCTGCAACCCCCTTCCTGACAGCACTGTGGGAGTACCTTCACCACATGGACTGCAGCCGTTCACCACCACCTTCTCAAGGATAATTAGGAATGGGCAATAAATGCTGGCGTTGCCAATGAAGCCCACATCCCAGGGACATATTAAAAACAGGAGGTGGCATACCTTAGTCACAGCATTCCTGGTAAGTTCAAGCCATCTCATATATTGCTCCTTTGCCATCGTTAGGTAGCTGACCATTGCTGTGGAGCACTGCCTGGGATAGCTGCTGTGAGTTATACGCCTTCATATTCCCTCTCCTCCTCCACCAATCCCATCGTCTTTTATCACCAGTGGCTGCTACACCTCTGCTTTTGGGCAGAAACTCTCTATTATTCACTTCGGTGGCAGCACTGCAAAGAATCTTCCCTTTCCTTCAGCTAATGGCAGGTGGGATACTTTACAATGTGAATGTTCAGCTGTGAGGACAGGGGAATGTCTATGGATGTTCTCTACGTGGACTTCCAGAAGGCATTTGATAAGGTTTCACACAAAAGATTATAAACCAAAAATGAAATTGGCAAAAGAACCAGAGTGGAGACGAGGGGATTTTTTTTAAACGCAGTGAGTCGTTATGATCTGGACTGCACTGCCGGAAAGGGTGGTGGGAGCAGATTCAGTAGGGAATTGGAAATGTACACCCGAAAAGAAAGAATTGCAGGGCTATGGGGAATGGGACTAACTGGATAGCTCTTTCAAAGAGCCGGCACAGGCACGATGGGCCAAAAAGGCCAACTGTGTTGTTAGATTCTATGGCCCCGATATTGGTGGCCTTACCGCCCACTGCCGCCGAGTTTTGCCGCCGGCCTTCCTTTGTGTCAGTTTCCACTCGAACTGCAGCGAGCGGGAGGGGAGTCCCGCCGGGATCCGCCTGCTAACGGCCAGGTAGCGCAAGTGGCCTCCCGCCCGCTGAGCTGCCAGATTGGTGCGGGCGGGAGTCAGCGCCAGCAGGGGGAAGGACCGCTGCAAGGAGGCTGGTCTAACCCCGACGGTAAGTACGAAGAGCGGAATAAAAAGGTTAGTGAACATTTTTAAAACATTTTTTTTTACACCGTCTTACCTGGATAGGGTCCCCCGACGATGTTCCGGTGTTTATTTTTTTTTGGTCATGGTTTTTATTTTCAGCTCCTCCACCACCCTCTCTGGGCCTGACTCCATCCGCGGTGGCACTTGGGCAGCAAGCGCATTTGCCGCCGAGATTGAGAGCTCCCGCCCACTGCCGGCCAGATTGATGGCATAAGCTGTTATTTTGCCGCCGCGTGGTACTGCCACCAGTACCGCCCGGTCTCTCGGCAGTCCTTGAGCGGCACTTGAGAGGGCTTTGGCTTCGACCAAGTTTGGGCCCTATGATCCTTAGACCCTTCTGTGTGATAGTGCCAATTAAGAGAAAGTTTTGATCTTTAGCCCCATGCTGACTAGGAACGGGATTGAGAATGCTTATTGCACATAGGAGTAACCCTTAGAGCCAACAGACTGAGGAGACTTTCAATCCATCAGACTGGGCTGCATTTGAAACCAGGTCCCAGAATAGAAAAGATCCGTATCTTCCCTAGGAGTGTCAGCTGTGGCTCAGTGGGTAGCGCACTCGCCTCTGAGTACGAAGGCTGTGGGTTCAAGTCCCACTCCAGGGATTTGAGCACATAAATCTAGTCTGACACTCCAGTGCAGTGCTGAGGTTGTGCTGCACTGTCAGAGATGCCATCTTTCAGATGAGACGTTAATCTGAGGCCTCGTCTGCCCTCTCAGGTGGACGTAAAAATCCCATTGCACTAATTTGAAGAAGAGCAGGTGTCCGGGCCAATATTTATCTCTCAATCAACATAACAAAAACAGATTATCTGCTCAGTATAACATTGCTGTTTGTGGGAGCTTGCTGTGCACACTTTGGCTGCTGCGTTTCCCACATTACAACAGGGACTCCACTCTAAAAGTACTTCATTGACTGTAAAATGCTTTGCGATGTCCGGTGGTCATGAAAGGCACTATATAAATGCAAGTCTTTCTAAGGTTGCCAAAACGCCAGGATTGCCTTGGATTCCCCAGGAATAAAAGATTAATTTCCTGGACACTGCTGTGAGCAACACGGCAGAAAAATTAAAGGCGCTTTAAAAAACAAAATGGGGAAATTTTTTTTTCAATGAACACACGTGTTTATTAGTTATAAAAATATTGGGAGTTGGGAAGAAAGGCTGTTTGATTGGGTGGGACGATTGGAGGCAGGAGGTCGTGTGATGAACCCTCTAGGAATACGTCCAACTGGATCTGACAACCCAAATCTGACCCACTGCGCCATCCATTCCCTCCTTTGTCAGGATCTCTTGTTAGATGACTCTGCTAAAATGGGCTGAGATATTGCATTTGTTTCACCTAATGCAAGCCGAACAACATTTTGTCAAGTTGCATTTTAATTTACCTTCAGTTTGTTATCCACAGTTCAGAAAGATGGCTTGCACAAATTCAATGTAACAAAATGAGAAAAAAATGTCTTTAAAAAGTTTTATTGAGCATTATACGTTTTTCCACAATATTTTCCGATACAAAAAAAGCCCGTGTTTCCAGTAATGGTAAGTTAGAAAGGTTATACCAATTTTATAAGTAAACTGGAACGCAATATGCAATTTGTATCTTGCTGCAGTAATTTCACCTGCCTATACATAAACATTAGTCACTTTATGAATACTGTGCATAATTTATATCACAAAACAAGACAAACAAAAAAGAACTGATCACTGCTCCGAAAGAACACTGGTAAGGCATTTGAGAGGTCATGGACATTCAGGTGTAGCTTTATCGAAAAGGATAGGTGCTGAAATATTTTTTCTAAAAAAGCACTTGATAAAACATCAACAAAGAAAAAGGTTAGTTTTTTTTTGTGGCTAATTTACTAACGCTGAATTGAAGAATATCCTTAAAAGATCTTCAGGATAAATTCCTCATCAGGCTTTCTAAACATTGCTTGAAATATTCCTGGGCCTTTTATGCATGGACATGACACTAGCTCAAGTGCTTATCATCCAAGCATGATATGGCATGATGTCTGATTTCCCTAGGACCCAGCACAAGGATCCATCAAGGGCAAATCTACATGGTGGGAGGCCATCCTACAAGACAAGATTCATTATCGGAGTGAGTCTTAGTCAGTGTCAGGTGACTCAGTGCCACTGAGCCCTAAATACTAGCATCCAAGAGGTCCGATCTCTCACGGAGGGGTGAAGCACCATTTGGGCTAAGAGAGGCATTTTGTCTGAGGTGACACTGGCCCGAGGACCATCTCCAGGTATCTGGCTCCAAGCATTGTAGATCTTCTGTGCCCACGGGGGGCCCATCACCTTCATAGGGTCATCTTGGCTTCTCCCCTTTCTACCTGTGGCATTTTCTCCCTTGGCACCAGCTGAGGTGACACTGTAGCCATCAGAAACCAACTGACTAAAAATTGGTGCAAAAAAATCTCTCACAATGTAGAGATTGACTGTTGCGTTTTACCAGACAACACTTACACAAGTTTACTATGGGGATCCCTATTTACAATACATAAATTACTCAAGATGAAGAAACCATTTGAGTAATCAAAAACATGCACACAAGAATAAATCACATCGTTGGAAATATTCACTTGTCACACATACTTAGATCCACAAAAGAATCTATAAATAAACTTCCACTTTGGTTCGTTAAATAAAAATGCCTCTGTTGGGCATTTCTTGTCCATTATAATGGCCACAGATCTTTTTCATGAGAACTTGCTAGTAAAGTAATGCAGAAAAATGATCAATATGTCAACTAGGAAGGGAAACAAACTAGTTTTGAAGTTCCATGGTATCAAAAAGCCTTAAAAATCTGTTAGGACATCAAAACTTCTGAGCAATATCGCCAAACGAATGAAGTACGAGTTTGCGTTACGCTCCATTTAAAAAAAAAAATTATTTCCAGAACATTTGTTGAGCACTAAATGTTAAAACAGGGTAAACCAGAGTAACCTCTGAGCAGCTCATTCAGATGTCAAAGTATACGGTGCAGCTGAATAAGGGTTTGTGTTGAAATGTAGCTCATGGTTAAGCTGGGATACAACCCAACAATTAAAACAACAAACATTGGAGGACCGAGCAAAGACTAGTTTAAAAATAAATCTGAATTATTGATCTATCTAGAGATTTAAAAAAAAATAACTGAACCGAAAAAGTACTATACATTTTAATTCCAAAAATATCAACTCATAATAAAAAATGTGAATTATATACATTGATAAAATCATAGTTGCCTGCAGCATAACATCCTCAACAGCTAGCACAGGTTTAACTAAACAAAGTAGTTTTTTTTACTAGACCACTTCGTCCTTTAACATCTTTCTGTTTATGAGTGGAAGACAAGGCCATTAATTAAACTCATACTTGTTCTGTGACTTTTGTAAAGTAGTTACAAAGCACCATTCACAAGATAGATTTTCCCTAGCTATAAAACAGTAATATATACATTTGCACTATTGCCAGAGAAGGGAGCTATAGCTTATCTACTTGAATGGATCTTGTGAAATGGATAAAAAGTTCAGACTGAAGTGAACCTCTATCTTTCTAAGAAAAGTAATAAATAATGCAGAAATGATGCTAATATCCTAGAGAAGTTAAAGATGCCCTACCAGACTTATTTTTGCAGATTAAAGATTAGAATGAAATAAGTTTACTTTGCAAATCAGGTAATATGAGAGGCATAATTGTGTACCCAATCTTATGATCCTTTCATTTGTAATAAATGGAGCAAATCATCAGTCTAGACTACTAGTTCCAGGCTCCGTTATTGGCTGGAACCTGTGGCACAGAGTGGGCGAGGGGGGAGTAGGGATAATGGTGACTTGTGATACAGGATCTGGACCTTAACTACAGACATGGGAAAACAATTCTGCCAAGCACATTGTATTCAATTATAATCTTTAACTGAAAAATAAAGAAACTCTAGCAGGTGGGGGCGAGGTCTCTTTACTGGCCCAGTGGGCTGCACCAGCCCTTTCTATACCTTAAAAGACAGAGGGTAAGTTCAACAGACACCTGACATGTCTTGTAAGTTAGAAAATGCATGCTTGGTTTAATATTTGAAAACTATGTACACACTGTGTCAACCTCCGAGATAAAAGGTTTCCAGTATTCCAGCAACAGGCACACATTACCCTAAGTTAACTACATACAGCAGTTAAGTTACACTACATCTGTAGTCTTGCTCTATTATGCGTTTGTTCACAGCACATGCTTTCTATCCTGAATCTGGATTTTTTTAAATTCTGAAGTCCAAAGAATTTTTTGTTAAGCATAACTAAAACAAGCCCTTGTAAGAACAGATCTTCAGTTATCTACAGGCAACATCTAGTCTCAGCACTAGGTATGCTCAAGTCTCTGGAATCTTGCTGTTTAAAAAAAAAACTGAGGAATGGCATCTCACTCCCGTTGTCAGGGTTTGCCAGGGCTGTTTAAAAGATGCAAACCGATGGTTCCATTCAGTAACACTGATCTTCAGGTTAATGGCCACCTGAACCTGGAGGGTTGTGAATCCAATCATTGATAATAAGCGTCATGCTTCCAATCATAAAAATGATTCCAATTACAAGGAAAATCGTAGCCTGGAAAAAAAGAGGTCCAAAAATGTTTTACGTTTCATAATTTTTTTTACTGCCTTTATCTGAAAAAAAAACTATCCATTCCTAAAAGTACAATTAGTAATTGTACATTTCAATGCAAAATTAGAAACTATTATGGAACTCCTAACCAATAAACATTTCAGGTACTGGTGCAAGACTTGGAATCAACACTCGGAATGGGCAACCTGCATGATAATAGTGGCTTCATTACTTAGCAGTACACTGTCTGATGAACAGCGGGAACAAAATAGAGGCATTGTCTTCAGATCATGCTAGACTCGGGGAGCTCAATGTTTTTGGGATGTCAAGTCATCGTTATCTAGGTGAGCGGAGGAGGAATTTGGGACGGACCTAGTTACATCCCGGCTCTGTCCCTTTTTAACCTCTTGCCAACTTCCGATGGGAGGGGACAGCCTCTTTCCCACCCCCCACATGCTGCCCCTCCCCCCCTCGCTCGAGTCAAAAGAGGAGGCGAGGCTTATGTCATCACCAGAAATCCCGCTAGTTCCACCTCTTTGCCCTCAACAGAAAGTACATGCGGATGATACAGGCATGCTTTCCTCGCTGGCATTACATGCCGGTGGAGATGGGGGTTAACATTGGTGGAGATGGGGGTTAACATTGGTGGAGATGGGGGTTAACATTGGTGGAGATGGGGCTTAACATTGGTGGAGATGGGGGTTAACATTGGTGGAGATGACGTGAACATTATTGATTTATGGAAGGCAATCAATTACAGAGCGATTGGCTGAAATTATATTGCCAGTTTCTGAATGGCAATTATCGTCACCCAAACAAATCCAGACATTTGGCTGGAACCGCCTGGCCTCTCATGGAACGCTAAGGTGCTGTTCCCAAATTCCTCACATCTCTGCTCGATGGATGCCCAGGAAGCACGGAAAATAGCATAGATGTCTGTCCCCTTTACTTTCCCCAGGTTTTGGGATGGGAACTAGGGCAGACGTCTGCCAAACTTTGGTGATGCAATAGCCCAACCGGGAGTTTTGAGGCTAGAATTTAGCATTCAGGTTAAAACTGGGTGCCCAGAGGGAAAGCATGGTATTGGAAAAATTGTTACTATTAATGATTTAGAAGAAAATAGAGGTTGAAGAATGGAGAGCAAGAGAGAACAAGATAACTTATGTTTTAGTGTTGCTGAATAAACAATGCAATGTCAATTAATATTTCTTCATACCCATTTTGAAGTTTTTGGATTAAAGGAACACAAGCTGGCCAATTTGTGGGACTACTGGGCAGTTTTGCTTTTGGTGCCCGCTCACTTAGATAGACTAAGTGAGTGGGCAGAACTATGGCAAATGATGTTCAATGGAGTGAAGTCGGAGGTTATCCACTTTGCATCTGAGAAAGACAAATCAGAATATTTTCTCAATGGTGAGAGACTAGGAGTTGTGGAAGAGCAAAGGGATTTAGGTGTCCACATACGCAAATCGCAAAGTTAGTGCGCAGGTACAAACAGTGATCAAAAAGTTAATGGAATGTTGGACTTTATCTCAAGGGGACTGGATTTCAAAAGTGAGGAAGTAATGCAGATTTTGGGCACCAAACCTCAGGAAGCATTGGCCCTGGATTGCGGTAAAGTGCAAATTCACCAGAATTGTATCAGGGCTCGAAGGGTTACATTACGATGATAAGTTGCATAAAGATGGCTTGTATTCCCTTGTTTTAGAAAACTAGAGATCTAATAGAGGCATTTAAAATGATTGAGTGATTGTAGATACAGAAAAACGATTTCCTCTGGTGGGAGAATTCAGAACAAGAAGGCACTTCTTCACACATGGGGCCGTGGAAATCTGGAACTCTCTCTCCCATAAAGGCTGTGGATGCTAGGGGGGGGGTCAAGTGAAACTTTCAAGACAGAAATTGATAGATTTTTGTTCGATAAGGGTATCAAGGGATATGGAACAAAGAAAGATAAATGGAGTTGAAGTACAGATCAGCCATGATCTAATTGAAAGGAAGAACAGACTCGAGAGGCTGAATGGCCTGCTGCTGTAAGACAGTGACAAAGTGCTGTGTTACATTATATTGGTAAGTTTGCAAAATCGTGCTCCTATGAACAGAGCCTTCAACATTCAGGGGCATGCAACGCACAAATTTTTGTTCAGAGTGGGATTGCAGCTTTTTAAAGTTTTCCTAACAAAGTAACATAAACTACTTTGGTGCGCTCTGCCAGAGCATCATTTACTGACCCCGATCTTCTGCATCGATCTCATTGATTCTTTCTTTACAAGTCTAATGTAACATGCTGAGGGGAGTATGAAGATAAGCATTGTAGCAGCCGATGCACCTGCAACACAGAAGAAAAAACAAAATGGTATTAATGTTTCACATCTGATTAATAATTTGCATTTGCCGTCATTTCGCCTTTGAAAATGACCGCAATTTGTGGATTTAGTGCATGGCATGCTAGGGAAATCTTGAAGTTGTGGTTTGTCATTCATTATACTGAGCCCCTAGCAAACCCCCCCCCCCCACAAAACTGAGCCAGCAATCAGTGAAATCTCTCAAATCAGGGAAACTGACAAAAACTTTGACTCTTCCGCAGTAATTACACTCTGAAATACACCACTAAAAGTTAGACCCAAAGGGATTAGGTGTAACTGGGGGTTTCACAGCATACTGACTGCTAAACAAAGGTTATGGCCCTGAAAAATGAATTGGAATTTTGTGCTGTGTCAAATTTATCGATTTAAAATTTTTTAAAAAATGTTTTTAAAAAATTGTTTTTTAAATTTGTTCATCTTTATTTCAGGTTTGCCTTTTCCCCTTGTTTTTCTCTCTCTAACATTTTTAAAAAGTTAGAATTTTAAGGGGCCGAAATTGCGTATCGCTCCATCTGGGAGCGGTAACCTTTGTGAGGCCGGACATTCTGCGCCCGGAGCACAAAGTCCCGCCCCAGAAGCGAAATTGGGCCTACCGCCCCACGAGCAATGTCGGGTGCTCCACTTCCTGCCGGGGCTGGCTCGGGGGCACTACCCAGGCAAAAGTTGGAGTGCTATGCGGCCTCTCCACATAGCGCTGACGCGTTTCCAAGGGCCTTCCGTTAAAGTAGAGGGCACGCTGCGAGCTTGGCAAGGTTTTCAGGGGCCTACACTAGGTCACCGGGGAGCCGGGAAAATTGACACGGAAGCCGGTAAGTTAGAGGGCAGTGCAAAATGCCATTGCGCACCTCCCCTTTAAATTTAGTCCTGCCTGCAGAGTGCGGCCCGGTTCAGGACCCGTGAGGCTGGTGCTGAGATCGCCTGTGGCAGCCTCACGGGGCACTGCCTAATTTCTACCACAGGACCAAAACGGGCCGCCGCGGGGTTAAAAGGGGTTGCCGTGCACGGTAATGACGTCATCGCCGGAAGCGCAGCGGCACGGGGTGCTACTGGCGGGGATCCAGTGCAAGTAGCTTCGCGCCTCCACTAATTCCTGCGCATTTTCACAGGAGCCGGTCGCGCCCCTCCCATCCCTCAGGCTAACACACTTTTGCATCCCGTTAGCGCTCCCCCATAGGCACTGACAGGAGGCACACAGCAGGGAAATTTCGCCCTCTAAGCGTGTACTCACTTCCTTGTTCGCTATCTGTGAGAATTCTGCCTTTTGATTGGCTACTAAGACAGTTTGCTGACATCACAGCAGCTCGCACTAGGGAATCCCATTATACACCATTGATCTAAATTACGCGTCGGGAAACCCAAACTTCTCAACACCTTTGTTTCACCACTGACTGCAAATTCCAATATACGCAGTGTTGGTCACACTTTATCTTACCTATAAAGCCGAAAATATCTCTAATATTTGGAACGAATATCACAAGAAGGTTGTTTAAAATCAGCAGGATCCCTGCAATTACAATATGTCGTATCCAGTTGAACGACCTCTTTGGAAATATCAGTTCTTGAATCGATGCTCGGATCTGTAGAGGTGAAATATTATTAGAAAATCTTCCAAAAATTTTGCAAACAATATTATTTTCCCCCCATACCTACAAGTAAAATTGCATGTCAAATAATGCCCCGTCAACAGAACATTAGAAATTCTATAGCATCCCATTTCTGACCTACACGGGCTCATTGTCAGTGTCAAAACCACGTGATGCAAAATTCCTTGATTTTAATATTTCAAACTGTCCAAAGGGAAGGTTTTGCTAAAGGTTAAGATCTGCTGAAATGAATGAAAAGTTGACCTGATGCTTTTCAGCTGATGTGGGCCCTTAGAATAGGACACTGCAATATCAACTGCAACCTAATATCAACACTCACATTCTACACCTTTTATAAAAAGATCATATTAGTGAAAGCACACGGAAAAATAATTCATCCTTTTAGTGCTGCAGGCACAGTCCGAAATGAACACCCGTACAACAATCTCTCTTTCATAGTTTATTCAAGGGCTATTTAAAATTAATAATTGGTTTTGAACTATTATTTCTAATAAGCATTAGAATATATTAAGTGTTATCGAGTATTATGACCCCTGAAATTCTGCGGGACTCTCCGGGTCTCTCGCGAGAGCTGCAGCGGGAGAATTGGAGAACGCCCATCAAACTTCAGGGGCCTACATTTGAGGGGTAGGGTTTACTTTGAAGGTTTACTTTATCCTTTCATTGTTCAAAGGTTTCACAGCTCATTAATGCTTAATGAACTGGAATGAGACACAGAGATTTGACAGAATATATACCTTTACGTTTATAAAAGCAGGGAGTAAAAATCATGTGTGACATACTTCCTCATTTCTGTAGGAAAAAGGATAATGTTGCTTACTGGGTGCACTGCACTTTATTCGAACCACCTAACAGGAATACCAAGGTGAAGTTGAGGAAAGACAGGAGGAGCATAAAGGCCGGCATGGACTGGTTGAGCCGAATGGCCTGTTCTGTGCCGTATATCCTGTGTAATCCTATGTAAATCTTGAGCAGCGGATCAGTTGTAATGAATACATGGCAATACACCGCACAAATGTTCAAGCACAGAATAGATGAGGTGCAAAGGAAAATATTTCATTGCAGACTGACAAGACTTTTTGTCTGTTGAAGGCCGTGGGGGTAAAATGAAACCAACTTCTATTTGAGAATAAAGGTTCGATAGCTAAGTTTCCTCTTTCTGTATATTTGCTAGCTCAAGAAAATGGTTATAAAATATTTTTGAATCCTACAAGGATAGATTATGCAGGGTACACTAACTCTTTCTTCAATCTAATAGACCTTGAAACTAAACTATGTAAATATTAATGTGATGGCTCTTTTTTTATTCATTCATGGGATGTGCAAGACCAGCATTTATTGCCCATCCCTAATTGCCCTTGAGAAGATAGTGGCAAGCTGCCTTCTTGGACCACTGCAGTCCATGAGGTGAAGGTACTCCCACAGTGCTGTTAGGGAGAGAGTTCCAGGATTTTGTCCCAGCAACGATGAAGGAACGCCGATATATTTCCAAGTCAGGATAGTGTGTGACTTGGAGGGGAACTTGCAGGTGATGGTGCTCACATGTGCTGTGTCCTTCTAGTCGGTAGAGGACGCGGGTTTGGGAGGGCTTAACACCATTGTCTGATATTTATCTGTTTAAACAGAAGTGCTATTTAAACAGAAGTGCTAACTTGCTTGTTTTAAGCCGGTTAACTCCGCTGTTAAAGGAGCTCAAAACTGAACTTCATTCAAATGCATTAAGTAGTTATGTTCTAATATGCCCCGATATAATTTCAATGCAATTGTATTACAGCTACAAACTCAAAAAATTGTCCATCATATTTAAATACAATCAAGTTAGAAAAATGGTATATAGTTGAAAACTGTAGAAGAAAGTGTGAAAAAAGTGACAGCTATAATAGATTAGAATCCTCCTTTTTCTCTCTAATATCTTCAAATGTATCGCCTCCTCCCAGCTACATGCTCACCTCTCTGACAATTCCCTGTTTGAATCAAGATAGATCTGGTCAAAGGTACCACAACATCCTTTGTGAGTGCTATCACATTTCAATACCACTCCTTGACCTCTCCATGGTGTTTACCCACTCCATCCTGCTTCACCACTTCTACTGCATAGTCCGCCTCTGTAGGACTTTTTTTTTAATGTGTTCTGCGACTACCTGTCCCATTGCATCCATGGCAGAACCAGCAATTGCTCTTCACCCGTCCTCTGGAGTGCCCAAAGTTCCAACCTTGGTCGCCTTCTTTTCCTCATTTACATATTGCTCTGTGGTGGTAATATTCATAGTCATGGAGTCAGTTTCCATATGGTTCCAAGCTGCCGACATCCAGCTTGTCCTCTCCATCATCTCCCTCAACTCCACCATCACCTCTGTGCTGTCTGTCCAACATCAACTTGTGGATGGGACAGAACTACCTTCAAGCAATTGCCACTCTGCAGCAGCAGTCGCAAAGGATGAGAAGACTGAAGTCAGCACCCTGTCAAAAAGTATACCTTTGTCACCGACTCGACCCCATCCATGGCTTCTTATGCAAGCCAAACTAGATGGTGTACAATCTCAGTGTCTTCTCCAACCCAGGACTGGGATCCAAATCCCATGCCATCCATTTCTATCCCTGTAATATTACTCACATTTGTTTTTACCTTACTCCTACTAAAATCCTTATCCATGCTTTTGTTATCTTTTCAATGATCTGCTTGTCAGCCTCTTGAGCTCTACCCTTTAGAATTTGTCCAAAACTCTGTAACCTACACTCAGTCCAGTTAACCGCAACACCACCACCCTTCATTGGTTCCTTGTTCCCCATGGCATCAAATTTAAAATTTGTGTCCTTTATAAAACCCTCCATGGCTTCACTCCATCTAACCTGTGAAAGCTCCTCCAACCTTACATCCTGGCTTGATTTCTCCTGTGCATCCCCCATTACCATGGAAAGGCCTTTAGCCATTGACCTTAACCTCCAGGGCTCTCTCTCAAAACCTCAGCACCATTTAGATCCATTTTCCCCAACTTTAAAAGCCTCATCAAACATGCTTTCAGTTATCTCTCTTAACTCTGCCATTTCTACTTGGTATCCTTTATGGGCACTTGGTACAAATTGCTTTGTTATATAAATAAATTAGTTGGCAAAAGTATTAATTTAACTTGGGTGGGGGGGTTGCTTTATGAAGTCTGTGTTTGTTCTTGATTATATTGACGTGGACAGTCCTTCAGAATTGGTCACGCTTGTGAATCATGTGATATGGTTTAGGGACATTGCCCTTCAGGCAATGGAGAACAAGTGGAATTGAAGGAAAACGGAGACAATTTTCCCTGGAATACTGTAAACTTATTCTTAAATAAAGAGGGTTGCATTAAAACACTGATTCAGTTATTGCAGCTGATTTAACAGACAACAAGCTACAAAATACCACAGTTTCTCAAGTCTTATATTTTAAAATCCTTAAACAGTATCTAGATCACTATAACACGTAGTCATTTACTGAGTCAGTGTAATGCTCTTTGAAGAATCATCTTATGAAATCGTAACTTTCAGCATGCAATGGCATGGTTGTAAGCTCTTTCATTTATAGCAGAAACTGTTCTAAAGATAATCTTTATTTTTTTTAAATTAAAGGATAGCTTAGTAAGCAATAGTGTGCCACCTCTAGTCTTTGCAATGCAGCAAACATGCTTTTACGTATTAGTCACAGTAATGAGGAGAATTGAGCATGACAGATATTCCACTATCTAGTTTTGAATAAACAAACAAATGAATAGCAGCTTTCCAGATGAGGAGAAAAAATGAGTGACATGCATGCACATTTTTTCACCAAAGTATCCTTTTATAATGCAACAAAATGCACTTTTTGTCATGATTTTCTGTTTAAGCAAGGCGAGAAATAGAATATTTTCCGTGATGTCAGCATCAAGTACTCCCAGGCTAGTTGTACATGGTTAGATGCAGAGTAGAGCTCTTTAAACTCTGCCCAATACTGTGCTTCAGCCCGAACTTCAAAAGAAGGACCCCTTGCTGTATCAACAGAACATTTTTTCCATTTCCCAGATCAGCCAGCTGTGGCCTGACTGAGATAGCCAATTTGGTGCCAAATTAGGGGTTGTCTTGTGCTGTCGACTCTTGCACATTAGGAACTGAATTAAGACCACCCAAATTCATTTCATGTAGGACACTGCAGGTGAACTAAACTCTTCAGCCACAAAATGTTGGTCAAAACCAAAGTTTGCATTTGACACAGCACCTTGCTGATGTCTCATTCGAAGATCTCCAGATCAGGTCTCTTGTACAGCTTCAGGAGTTACCTTTTTGAATCATTGAATGGCAGAGCAGGCTCAAGGGGTGATAGGGCTACTCCTGCTCCTCTTTTTTTTAAAATAAGAACATAAGAAATAGGAGCAGAAGTAGGCCCTATGGCCCTTTCAGCCTGCTCCGCCATTCAATAAGATCATGGATGATCAGATCTTGAGCTCCACTTCCCTGCCCGTTTCCCATAACCCTTCACTCCCTTATCATTCAAAAATCCGTCTATCTCCACCTTAAATATATTCAATGACCCAGCCTCCACAGCTCTCTGGGGCAGAGAATTCCCCCACACATGTAAGTATGCAAGTATGTTCTTATCTTCTCTTCTAACATCTCCCATTTCACTTATAGGGAATAAACTGAGGTGGCAATCAATCCAGATAGAACTTGGGAAAATCTGAATCTGCCTCCACTCAATTTGGATCAATCAGGATTCAACAGCAACAATTAGTCCTGGGCCTCGGGACTTTCATCAACACAAACAGTGGACAAGCTCTAGATGCGTCACATTGCAGATTTTTTTTGCGATGCAGATAAAGTAACGGGGTATTTCATAAAGGAACATTTAACTGGGGCCTGAATTACATTTAAAAAGCAATTGCAGGAAGCCATATAATATGAAACAAGTGCTTCCATGCAGTACCAGACAGCCAGATCAAATGCTTGTTTCTAGCATTTGCTAAATGCTGGAAAGATTGTGTAATTAAAATGAGTCAAGCAGAGACCAGACAAAAAATAAGTACTTGCCAGATAACCCAAAATTGTGCTAATGTGTTCGGAGGCTCCATTTCAATGATTAGTGCACTCGAAAGGTAACATATTTTTGTGATAGAACTGTAAAAGTTCTGAGATACATTGCACTTAAACTCACCCCACATTCTGCCTTATATGCCTCGATTGGAAGAGCCGCCTCTCACTACTAAAATGATCAGATCCTATGGCGAAAAGAACTACAGCATTGTCTTTGCAAATAACGTGACACAATTGATCATGAAGGAGCTTTCTGCTAATAATTAAACTCTGCATTACAAAACAATTCTGCTATCGTCCAGATTCGTCAAACGCTTCACCTTGTGGTAGTGCTGTCACATAAAACTGGATTACAGTCATTTTTAAATCTTAAACTAGGCCCGTGACAAGACCCTAATCAGATGCTCGTCTCTCCCTATTTCAAATGAACTCAAAACAGGTTGATTTTGTTCATGCAACATTGATCATTAATAAGACACCAATCTCATTTTAATTTGTTTCATCAAAGGTCTTCCAAGAATTAAGATTAGAAAGATTATCCAGACGTCTTTCCCATTAGGCTGAACACATTTATTTCTAGGATTATTAATGAATTTGACAAGTAAATTAAAACAAATTATCAATGAAGGTTAGTTAATCAAAAACACCTTTATATTAATTCAAGGAAAAGATTGTCAGCAGTGAGAAAATCAAGTAATTTTCTTTCCTGAGCACCTAGCATCAGCATCACGCACTCTCAGGTTATGTACAGCACCACTGTGCAATCCATCTGTTACATTCAAGATCAGAAGAGCACCCACGACTTGCCCCAGCATGAATTTCTCCATTTCCCACACTAGTCATCCTTCTGTCCTCAGAGTGACATGACAGCTTTGTTCCAATTTGTACAAAGCCACAGCCCATGATGGCTCAAACCAATTTCATACAGGAAGCTCCTAGCTACCCAGAGCTACTTCCATCCCATCTGTCGACGCAAGATTTTAATCCAGGATGCAGTACAAAGTGCTACTTCTGCCCAGTCCCCAAATAAACATGGTTTTAAAAATACTGCTTCATTGCCATACCAATTAGCCCCTCTTCTCGCATATATTAATTTAATTCAGTCTGAGACAACTAAGATAGAATATTATCAATGGCTGCACAGTTAGCAGTGCCCTTTCTAAAAGTGGTTTGCTTCATGAACCCAAATAGGGGAGGACTACCCAAGAACTCTCCAAATGCCCTGCCTTCTAGACACCTCTGAAAATGATGGTTTATGAATACTGAACTACTTCATTCTGCCTGAATGTACAGATTGCATTTTCTAATGAAATCACCATACATCTTTTATCCTTGAAGTATAATTCCTGCACTCAAAGGCTTTACCTCCTCAGCTAGCCCAAATGTATGATTTGCAACTTTTTTCTAAGCCTTATTCATATTATTACATATGTGTGTCACATTTAACTCCCTGCTTAACACACACAACAAAAGAATGCAATTCAAAAGTAATCCATTGATTGTAAAGCACGTTGGGACATCCTGATGATGTGATATGGCACATGTAAAAATGCAAGTTCATTCTTTACACTAAACCTTTACCCGAACACACCTACAATGGCAGAAGTTATTTGCATGCCAAGAGCAAAGTCGAAAGTCAGAAATCCTAAAATCAAATGTGTTCGGCCTAACCAGGATATGTATCAATAGGAGATTTTCATTATGCTGTAGTTTAGCAGCATTGACATACATTTAAAAGTAAGATATACTGCAGTAAATTATTTTTTAATAGTTCAAATTTATTTTTATCAAAAGATGGAGTGAGCCGTGAAATAGTCTTGTCATCAATATGAAAACCTGAATTGCTAGAACTAGGGCTAGTGTGCTGCCTGAATTGGCTTACCCGAAATTCCCAAGCTGAAGAGAGCAGGCCTGCAGGCCTAAAGCAGAAAGTTGAAGCTGCCAGCGTGCAAAACACGAGCCACCACTGTGGCTGATCTGGCAAGAAGTGCAAGAAAGAGATTTGAAGAGTCATTGCCCTTCAACCTGTTGGATCAAACCAGAGTGAAAACTCACATAAACACCCGTTAGGACAGGCCCAAACACCCAGATTCATTCGGTAATAACAAGAGCTTGCTCGCTATGGTGCTCCTTCCCTTAAACATTCAGCTTCCAGAAAACAAGCAACGTAAGCAGTCCGCCGCGAATAGTTTCGGATTAGAAAATGAATGGTACAATTTTACCCAATTTATCTGCTCTGCCGTCAAGGGAAATACTGTTCAACGTAGCTCCTCATTATCTCTTTAATGAAGTTTATAAAAATATGCTTGACGTTATTTTAAAAATATCAGGGGGGAGAAATTCGGTTGCACCTCATTTGGGGCGGTAACCCAGACGGAGCAGTAATTTTAGCGCCTTGAAAAAGTTTGTGCCCTCTGCCCAGAAATTCGTCAGATTCGGTCGAAGAACTGACAGGGGCGCTAAATCAGCCGTTGCACAATACAGCTGGGGGTGGGGGGAGCCATAACGAAAGTTTGGTCAGTAAATTTAGCAGACCCATTGCGCATGTGCAGAACTCTGAGTCAGATCCCGGGAACATAGAAACATAGAAAATAGGTGCAGTAGGCCATTCGGCCCTTCGAGCCTGCACCACCATTCAATATGATCATGGCTGATCATGCAACTTCAGTATCCCACTCCTGCTTTCTCTCCATACCCCTTCATCCCTTTAGCCATAAGGGCCACATCTAACTCTCTTTTGAATATATCTAACGAACTGGCCTCAACAACTTTCTGTAGTAGAGAATTCCACAGGTTCACAATTCTCTGAGTGAAGAAGTTTCTCCTCATCTCGGTCCTAAATGGCTTAACCCTTATGCTTAGACGGTGACCCCTGGTTCTGGACTTCCCCAACATCGGGAACATTCTTCTGCATCTAACCTGTCCAATCCCGTCAGAATTTTATATGTTTCTATGAGATCCCCTCTCATGCTTCTAAATTCCAGTGAACATAAGCCGAGTCGATCCAGTCTTTCTTCATATGTCAGTCCTGCCATTCCGGGAATCAGTCTGGTGAACCTTCGCTGCACTCTGTCAATAGCAAGAATGTTCTTCCTCAGATTAGGAGACCAAAACTGTACACAATTTTGGTGTGGCCTCACCAAGGCCATGTACAACTGCAGTAAGACTTCCTTGCTCCGATACTCAAATCCCGAGTCTTAATGATGCGGCATAGTAATGCACCCATTAAAGTTTTCAAAATCACTTTTTCTCAAACTGAATTCTTATTTCTGTCTGCCGCTGCAAACTCGGAGGCTCACGCACCGCGCTGTGTGTAAACGTTGCACTGACTGTGACCTCTGAGGGAAGCGCTTCCTCATCCCTTTAAGTAGCCACCAGTTAACGACTCTGCAAGCCTGTACCGACTGTTTTTCCAGACATTGTTCTTGGCGACCACTAAATGAGGCAGCCGACCTAATTTACCGACCAGGGCGCATGCGTGGGCTTTGCATCAGGAATACGTCAGGATTGCGCTGATCATCAGCAGCCAGGCGCTACTGGTTTGCATGCCCAGTGAGCCTTTAATTAATTTTTGGTCGGGGTGCTAAAAGCCGCGCTCCTGGTCAGCAACCTCTTATGCTCCCATTAACGCTCCCTCTGGATGCTAACTGAGGCGTTAGACAACCGAAAATCCAGCCCCAAATGTTTTATGTGCAGAGAGAGCCCACCACGCTGGATTTCCTTGTGCTCCGGCCACTTTGGTTGAAAGGAGAGGACAATGTGACTCAGAGCAGCACCATTAATGACAGCGACAGTCACAACTTTAGACCATGTTATTGAGGTCTGATCCAGCACTACCCAACCCGAGGAAAACATATTGCTGGTGGAGTGCGTAGCACTAGTGAGTTTTTCGAGGGTTGGCCAGCTCTGGATCACCTCCCAGAATGGACTTCATTGAATGGACCTGCTCTGGAATTCGCAGGGCTCCTCAATGTCACCAGGAAGGACTGGAGGCAAGGAAATGCAACAGCAAACGGACTTCAATAAAAAAAACTGTGAAGGCATATTTTTATAAGTCCATAATGGGAGAATACATTGAAAAGAATTCCACCTCCTAAACTTTCCTTCACCTTTAAACATCAGTTTATTTCCAGCAACAAAAGCCTGATCACTCTTATTGTTATTTAAGCAAACATTTTACACTGCGTATTTTAAAGTGTTTATTTTACTTCGTAACTATAAGGTGATGCACAACTTTAGATAGCAGGGCCTTCAATGACTTTTGTTTATACAACACAGCTTACTGAACACATGCCAGTTCTTTTCTCATAGTGCTAACTATAACAGTTCATACAAGTGCATCCAACCTACTTATTGCTGCCTGTAAATACAGACTTTATTCGATGCTTTTTCATGAAAATTTCATTCTAGAACAATAATCAAGGTGATGATATTGGTGCCAACATTGAAAATGATTCTAGTCCAAGACACTGGGGGCCTGATTTTAACTCCCAGGCAGAAATGGGGCCTAGTGAGCGGCTGGCCCATCCGGAGTGGGAAGCGACTGCCTGGCCACTAAAATCGAGTGGCTTGGAAGATGCAGGGGACCCAGGGGACGGTCCCTGGCACAAGGCAAGTGGATCGGATGGGTTCAGGAGGGGAATCGCGGTGGGGGAAGAGGGGAAAGCCCGGGGCAGAGGAGGCCCGAGATTTCTTTGTGGTGCCCGGAGGAGTAAAAATTCTCTCCCAAGTATCAATATGAGGCACTACGAGGTCAGGGATAGACAACCTAACAGGGTTAGACGAGGGGATTAAATGTAGTATCTCCAAATTTGCGGATGACACTAAGTTGGGTGGCAGTGTGAGCTGCGAGGAGGATGCTATGAGGCTGCAGAGTGACTTGGATAGGTTAGGTGAGTGGGCAAATGCCTGGCAGATGAAGTATAATGTGGATAAATGTGAGGTTATCCACTTTGGTGGTAAAAACAGAGAGACAGACTATTATCTGAATGGTGACAGATTAGGAAAAGGGGAGGTGCAACGAGACCTGGGTGTCATGGTACATCAGTCATTGAAAGTTGGCATGCAGGTACAGCAGGCGGTTAAGAAAGCAAATGGCATGTTGGCCTTCATAGCGAGGGGATTTGAGTACAGGGGCAGGGAGGTGTTGCTACAGTTGTACAGGGCCTTGGTGAGGCCACACCTGGAGTATTGTGTACAGTTTTGGTCTCCTAACTTGAGGAAGGACATTCTTGCTATTGAGGGAGTGCAGCGAAGGTTCACCAGACTGATTCCCGGGATGGCGGGACTGACATATCAAGAAAGACTGGATCAACTGGGCTTGTATTGACTGGAGTTCAGAAGAATGAGAGGGGATCTCATAGAAACGTTTAAAATTCTGATGTGTTTAGACAGGTTAGATGCAGGAAGAATGTTCCCAATGTTGGGGAAGTCCGGAATCAGGGGTCACAGTCTAAGGATAAGGGGTAAGCCATTTAGAACCGAGATGAGGAGAAACTTCTTCACCCAGAGAGTGGTGAACCTGTGGAATTCTCTACCACAGAAAGTTGTTGAGGCCAATTCACTAAATATATTCAAAAAGGAGTTAGATGTAGTCCTTACTAGAGAGATCAAGGGGTATGGCGAGAAAGCAGGAATGGGGTACTGAAGTTGCATGTTCAGCCATAAACTCATTAAATGGCGGTGCAGGCTCGAAGGGCCGAATGGCCTACTCCTGCACCTATTTTCTATGTTTCTATGTTTCTGACCAATACTCTGAAGGTGCCAAGGTGTATGTTTCCACTTAACACTCCCGCCGTCTATCTATCTTCAATATCTACTAGGAACTGGGTTGTGATTGCCCAAATTATTTTCTGGGTCCTTGCATCTGACAGAGACATTTACCCTACCAATCTGGGTTAGATTTGAACTGGGGTCTCAGGGGTGAAAGGATGGTGTTCTAGCTCCCACAGCAACAGGGCAAGTTCACATTTTTAGAAGCACAAGTGCTGCTTTGATGGACACTTTGTATGAATCTGCCAACTCCAACTCCCCTCACCATCATTGCTCAGTGCAAAAGGACACCTGAATTAGAAATCTGACAAGCTCGACTAGATCTGGGCACCATGCTGTTGAGTGCGATTGGTGGTGATGAATGGATTGTGGATTTTTCCATAAACGCTCAACATGGAAAATCTTCAGAAGTAACAAAAAAGAAACTATTTGTGTTTGAAAGTTTAGGGGTCACCTTGAGCCACGTTCTTACATACCGGGAAAAGCACAATGGGCACAGTCAGTGTGACAGCCACCAGCACAGCCAGGCGAACGCACAACAGCAGAGTGTCAAACTTGTACACTTTTGAAAAGGTATGAAGCAATTCTGTTTCAACTTGTCCTGTGTTGAGAAAAAAGAAAAGGAAAAACATACGATCACAATTAGCCTTGTCTAGAAGCAAACGTTGGCACTTTGTTACTCTTCCACTTGACATTTTGGGAGTTATATTAATGGGAACACAAACAAAAACCCTCACCGCTGACGGACGGTGCACTTTTGCAGTATGTGATTCGAAGAGAGAAACACACGTTTGGATTATCAAACGCAGTACGGTGGATTTTGTCTCAGCATTTTGACTCACCGTAAAAGGTCAGGTAGCCAAAAAGAGCAGCCAGCAGGTACATGATGAACATCGCAGTAATGGAGACATTGGAGACATGCTGCATTTTCCTTTGAGATCGGCTGAAAAGCAAGCAGATTTTTTTTTTAATGTTCCGCACAATACTTTGCCAACAATGAAAGATTTTCTTATTCCATTCTCGGAACACCTGCCACCTGCATAACAGATGTTGCTGATCTCCAGATGTGAATGAAAGCCTGAAGCGATAGCTCCCCGTTAGAGGTGAAATAAATTGACTACAAGAGGAAATAACTTAAATTTTTTTTTAAAAGCTCATGGGAAAATACTCCCCTTCGACTTTTATCTTCCTTTCATATTCTTGCGCTTTTTTATGTGGAACGTTCATAAACACAACTTATTGTAAAGCTAAAAGATTCTGCATGAAGTCCTTACTCTTTAAGTTCGCTGTAGATTGGGAGTACCTCAGGATGACACACAAACGCAAAGGCCATAATGGGAATGGTGTAGGCTGTCTAAAAAAAAAAGAAAAAGAGCTTCCTGAAATACTGAGCTAGCGTCCAAGGGAACTGTTTCCTAAAGGCTTTTGAAGTCTGGCATACCTGCGAGTTGAACACAAAGTATTTTGCTTTGCACATCTCATCGTCGTGATGGGCTTCATAACTGACACCGTTCGTGTGGATGTGGGAATCATCTTCATCACGTGTTGCTGCGTGACCATTAACATAGGGCATCATGAGGCTAACATCGTGATCAGCGGTTTTGTTGTGTACCGTTGGATACATTGTTACCACGTGCCCTGTAGTGTTGGCCAGCGCTGTCAGATTTCCTGAATAATGACTGAGAGCAGGCAACGGGCAGGGGATCTGAGATTTCTTATATATTACCTGCAAGAATATTTTTAGTAGATTTATTTTTAAAATATGAATATTTTATGGAAAATATACAGTAAAAAGATGGCTAAGCTGCAGCACAATCCTCCACACTACAAAAGAAAACTTTATATGAGGGAGCAGCAATTTTCTCAAACAGATTGAATGTATATTATAGGTAGACAGAACAATAACTTTCATTTATATAGCACCTTTAACCAGAGAGGGCAGCAAGCAATGTGCTTTCTGCAGATGCCCTCAAGGGATGGGTGTCACAAGGCACAAGGTTTCATCCAGGCAGAATCATAGAATCATAGAAATTTACAGCACAGAAGGAGGCCATTTCGGCCCATCGTGTCCGCGCCGGCCGACCAAGAGCTATCCAGCCTAATCCCATTTTCCAGCTCTTGGTCCGTAGCCCTGTAGGTTACGGCACTTTAAATGCACATCCAAGTATTTTTTAAATGTGGTGAGAAGATCCCAATCCAATTTTCCCACCCCTTGAGGAAGACTTCAGCCCAGCAGCTCCCTGCTTGGCATGGTTCAGATTAGAAATTAGCGACAGATAGAATTGAACCTATGCCGTCATGCTCTAATGTTACTACACAAAGAGTAAATGGTTTCTTATGGTCACTATTTATGGGAGCCTTTACATTTCTCCACCATTGATGCTCAGATGTGATTATAAATTCCTGCTATTATGTCACGTATTCTTTCTCATTGGGTCTGGAGCAACGATCTCAAACTGACATAAACTGATGGGTCGATTGCCAGTCTGCATTCCAGTGCAGAATCTGCCCACTCTAACACTAGCCCTGTTTTACTGTTCAATGTCGTCAGCCCATACTTACAACGCCAACAAAGAAGACCATACAAGAAAGAGAAAATCCACTTGTGTAACCAAGGTACCCTGTGCAGGGAGAAAGGAAATATTAGTGATTTAAATTATATATTTTTTGCTTCCATGTCAATACTAAGCATATATTTAATTAAGTTTTCTTAATATGCAAAATATCTGTGTATACGGTCAGTGATCAATTGTGATATATCATAATAAAAGATCAGTTGTTTCTGAGTGATTTCAATGGGTCACATTACATAGAATTACATAGAATATACAGCACAGAAACAGGCCATTCAGCCCAACTAGTCCATGCCGGCTTTTATGCTCCGCTCAAGCCTCTCCCCATCCATCCTCAACTAACTCTATCAGCATAACCCTTTATTCCCTTCTCTCTCGTGTGCTTATCTAGCCTCCCTTAAATGCATCTATGCTATTCGCCTCGACCACTCCCGAGTTCCACATTCTCACACTCTCTGGATGAAGAAGTTTCTTCTGAATTCCCCATTTGATTTCTTGGTGACTATCTTATACTGATGGCCTCTAATTTTCCTCTTCCCCACAAGTGGAAACATGTGTCTACTCTATCAAAACCTATCATAACTTTAAAGACTTCTATTAGGTCACCCCTCAGCCTTCTCTTTTCAAGAGAAAAGAGAGCCGGCCTGTTCATCCTATTACCCATGCTGATGATAATTTCTGTAATTTTATGAAAACTGACCTGAAACAAAATATATATTTTTATGCTTCATTTCAATTGGGACAAAACATAGATATTTAAACGCTTCAATTTCTGCCCCTCTGTTGTGGTTAACCATTCCACTAGCAGTTTGTTAAGGCGATATCATCAGTAAGATACCAATGAGATAACAAGTGAGATACACATGCATTTACAGCTGTGAAGCAGTAATTTTGGAGTCCTGTGATCGGGAAAGAGGACCTCTAAAATCTATGAGGCCAATCCTTTCTGAGGCTCTAGATTAACTGTGACATACCAGAAAGACACTTCAATTAGTTTCCGATAGACAACATTAAACTCCATTTCACACGGTGCTTACAATTCAATTTTAACACTCTGTTTCGTGTTCTAATACTACTGGCACAAGCAGCAGAAGTAAAATCTTGCTCCTAGACTACAGAAGTATTATGTATAGGAGAAATAGCTTACCTAAATTCTTCAGAAATGTCAGAGGCAGGATAATACACAGCGATACAATTACAACAAGGTAGTTGCCATTCATATACCATTCTCTGAAAGAGAAATTTTCATTTCATTATAAAAGCTACAAATAAAATAACTTGTGCATTCTTCAAATCCAAATTGCTTTATACTTTTCCACCAGGAATGTTGCTTCAAAGGCCAACATAATAAAACTCCCCAGATCCCGTGACAATAAATATTTAGGTAACTACCATATAAACTTAGGTCACTGTTTGCGGGTTGAAAATGCACAAGTTATTGTAGTGCATGGTACTGCACCTTACCCTGGGCTGCACACTCCCTTGCGACTAGCATGATCTTCGTGTTCTTCAAGCTATTCTGGACTCTACAGCACTGCTCACATCTCTGAGCTCCCAGTCTCCCATTTACTCCTCTGTTTCCCAATCTCCAGCTCGCCACCCAGTGGAAGCATATGGAACTTTCAACATGCATTACAATGAAATTTCCTGCTCTCCACGCATATGAGGCGTGTCATAGTTGCACTTCTCCTCTACCACAGCTCCCCCCAAACAGGTTTTTTTTAATTGGAGAGTAGTCTTTTGAAACACATTAAAGTATTATGATTTATCAAACATCGTGTTTGTGAAAGAGAACAGTATTCTAACTGATACAGAACCATTACACGCTGGACAATAATAAATTTTCACAACACTTATCACAAATAATTTTTATCTTGTAATGATTAAACTGTTGTAAATATCTAGCTCATATTGGCCATAAAGGCATCATATTCATATTGCAATATTGCCCTCCACAGCACAATTTGTTTCAGGACCTGGGCCATATTTTGAATATAGATGGATTTTCTTTCCACCATGGATGCAGATGTATTCATTTAAAATTGGCCAGGATTGTCATTCCTAATAGCTAATCAATGATGAAAAGCCCTCAGGTGGGGATGTCAGATGAGGCTTGGCTGTGAAGACCTCCCACCACTGACTCGCCTGCTGATGCTCACTGATTGGGGTGATAAAGAAAGAATGGCCAATAGGTAAGATATTAGAGGATAAAGTACCGGAAGCTAAAGACATTGGTGGAACTATGAGTCATCACCTTACTGAAATAAAATGGTGCGTATGTTTGAAAAGCCCATTAACTCTGATGTTACTGAAATAAAAGTGAAAAATAATTTTTAAAATAAAGGGCTTGAAATTGCATAGCGCTCCATTTAGGGCGATAACTTTTATGGGAGCGCAAAAGTATACGCTGGGCACTACCCAATTCCAGCGGACGCGAAATTCCGGTTTAGCGCTCTAGGAGAGAAGTGGAGTGCTAAATCAAGTGCTGCCACTTCCTTTGGGAGCGCTAAAGGATGCAAAAGGGGCGGGAGCAGCAGAGTGCTGCACAATGTCCCGTGCAGCACTGCTGGAATCACAGGGAAGGGCCAATGCTGAGGATGTTGCAAGGTAAGGATTCGACTGGTCGGCGACAGCACCTGCACTCCGCGATGATCAGCCCCAAGCACTCTAACAGAGCGCAGAGCTGATCAATCGCAGCATTGGAAAAATTCAAAAGCAGCACAGTGGGGTGAATATTTTTTTTTGGCCGACCTGACCACCAATGCCTTTAATTAGCGCTCCCCAAGTGGCTGGCCGAGCTCACAACGCCTCCTGCAGCTGCCGTTGCTGATGCCTGGTGATGCTGCAGGGGGCGGGAGGCAATTTAGGATCTGGGACGGTAATGGGACGCTGCGCACCGGATCACGTCAGGATCTCTGGGGCACAGGAGATCGAGGCGTTAAGGTTTACCACCAGCGCTAACCTGCAAGGGAAGTTCGTGGGCGTCGGTACTTTCGCTGCGCCCAGTCGGAAAGCCGTTAGAGCCTCGTTATCGCCACCACCCCCCTTCCCCCCGGAGGCGCAAACAAGAAGCGCAAAGGAGGCCAATTTCTCCCCCAAAGTTATTATTGATAGAATTTTTTTGGAGAGCTGCTGTTTTGGTCTCCATACACTGGAGGGAGCTGTTCCACTAATTCTGAGTATGGGATTCTCATTGAATGAATAAAGTTACACGGGGGATCTCCAGAGGACAAGGTAATGTTTAATGCACTGGATAATGGTGCCGCAAACTGGCAATATCCACACGGTTCAGAACACCAAGGGCAGGACTGCATTGCCAGTAAAAAAAAAGTTCCCCGTTGAATGGTGTAATGGAATTGTAAGTACACTGAAACACTGGGATAGATGATTCTCCTGGAGCTAGACTGGCTGTAAATCCACATTCAGGATGGAGACAGAGAACCAGGAATTTCCGGGGCAGGAAAGGTGATTTTTCCAGATCACCTGGCGTAATTAGGGAGGAAACCACGGATAGAAGCCTAAACAAGATTTCTGCCGACCTTGCACTCAAGTTACGTCGGGGGAACCACGGAGGAAATTTCCAGTGGGAGAGTCCAATCAGAAGGCAGCTGAGCTGAGAAACTTCATTTGTGACTGAGATTAGGGGAGAGACTTGTATCCTCATTTTAGAAAGAAAACTTAAGAGGGTGAGGAAGGGACCTTTATTCACTCTTCAACTCAACTATTACTTTATACATTTGTAATGAGCCATGAAATACAGTAAAAAAAAGGTTACATCTTTTAAAGCCAAGATACATACCCATTGACCTCGTCAAGTCCCATAAATGCCCGAATTACTTCTGGTAGTTCGTATTTGACTATAAATAGGTAGCTTGACATCGCTGCAACAGGAACATTTTATTAGAATGCAATGCCGTTATAAATTTAAGTCAGTTTTAGCAAAACTTAAGGTTAAGGAAATTTACAGGATAATTTTGCTCTATTTTGAGGAGGGTTGGAAAAGGATTGTGCATGTATATAGTATGCTCGCCAACCATACCCTCCAACTAGCATGTTCTGTTGCTTTGCGGAAATATTTAGCTTGCGACACTATTTTTCTAACAGGCTGGGTATGAGCGAATGGAGGTTGACCATCATTCATTGTCCCGTACCCCAGCAAGAAGACAACTCCTTCAGGAGATGAGAGAGTGGAAAACATGGATAATAAAGGGAAAATAAAAGTTACTCGGGGGATCTCCAGAGGACAAGGCAATGTTTAATGCACTGGATAATCATGCCACAACCTATCCACAAGGTTCAGAACACTAAGGGCAGGATTGCATTGCCAGTTAAAATAAAAGAGTTCCCCGTTGAATGGTGTAATGGAATTTTAAGTACTCTGAAATACTGGGACAGATGATTTTCCTGGAACTGGGCCTGGCTGTATTGGACTGTCTGGGCAGTGAAAAATGAGAATCGGGCATGGATGAATGCATGCATGTACGTAAGGGAACTTGCTAAATGTTCCATCTATTCAGTTAAATAAGACAGCATTCCAAAATGCCTGTACGAGGAAAACCTACCCATTGATTGAGCTGAGGTCCCCAGCAATTCGAGTTCTGATGCCTGTTCGTACTCGACAGTTTTGTGAAAATCACAGGCGTCATGGAAATCGGGGCGCTGGAGAATTTTGCCCAATTTCTCTTTATTTACTCTATCTAAACCCTTCATGATTTTAAATGCCTCTATCAAATCTCCCCTTAGCTTTCTCTGCTCCAAGGAGAACAACCACAGCTTCTCCGGTCTATCCATGGAACTGTAATCCTGTATTCCTGGAACCCTTCTCGTAATTCTCTTCTATACCCTCATCAAAGCCTTCAAATCCTTCCTAAAGTGTAGTGCACAAAATTGGATACAGTACTCCAGTTGGGGCAAACTAGTGTTTTATATAGGTTTAGCATAATTTCCTGGCTTTTGTATTCTATGCCTCTATTTATAAAGCCCAGGATTCCATTTGCTTCATTAACAGCTTTGTTAACCTGTCCCGCCACCTTCAAAGGTTTGTGCACAAATACCTTCAGATCTCTCTGTTCTTGCACTCCCTTTAAAACTGTACCCTTTAGTGTGTATGGTCTCTCTTCGTTCTTCCTGCCAAAATGTATCAGCTCTCACTTTTCTGCGTTGAATTTCATCTGCTACGTGTCCGCCCATTCCACCAGACTGCCTATGTCCTCTTGAAGTTTATCACTATCTTCCTCATTGTTTAGTACACTTCCAAGTTTCGTGTCATCTGCAAATTTTGAAATTGTACCTTGTACCCCCAAGTCTAAGTCAGTAATGTATATCAAAAACAGCAGTGGGCCTAGTACTGAACCCTGAGGAACATCACTCCCTTCAGTCTGAAAAACAGCCATTGAACTACACTGTCCTCATCCAACCCCTCCGTTCTTTATAAAAGTTTTTAACATTGAATTGAAGTGCTCGGTTTAATGCTTCAATTTGTTAATTTATATTACCCGTCTCATTAAAAAATCAATCAAGTTAGTCAAACACGACTAGCGCTTCACAAATCCATGCTGGCTCTCATTTATTAATCCATGTTTGTCCAAGTGGCTGTTAATTTTCTCCCAGATTATCATTTCTAAACGCTTCCCCACCACTGACGTTAAACCCAGGATGAAATCTAATGGTCAATATTTAGCAAAAAAAAATACAACAATAGTAACAGGAGGTACCTGGATCGGAAAATCATTAAAAAAATACCAAACTTAAACATAGATTTTATTAAAAACTCATTACCTCCAATATTTTGCATTGTAATAGAGCCAAAAGCTGCGATTTTCCCAGGCCACCCAAATGCTCGCTCTCCTAATTTCTCGTAAACCAAAGAGCCTGATTCAAAAAAAACAATGACTTTCGTTAAACAAAATGGTGACATTACTTGCAGAGATATTAAGGGATAGAGATCCGTCTTGGGACAGTTGCACAAAATGGGCAATATCAAATCAGTTGCCCGTTTATGCTCCCCGCCCAATATTCAGCCCATTGACTTTAATAGGAGCGGGCCATACAGGAGGCGAGGTGCAATTAGTTCGTTTAGTGCTGCCACTCAAGGTGAATTTCCACCCCCATATACTACTGAACGGTATCTGCAACATCTCAAGAAAAGCTTTGGTCATACCTCCTTCCTTTGCAGTCTTTAGTAAGAGGTGAACTGAATACAAGGATAATATTGCCACTGCAAATAACAGGATCCTGTAAGAGAACAAAAGGTGGTTTACAAAAAGATGTGAAAAGTAACTCGGTATATAAGAACACAAGAAAATAGGAGCAGGAGTGGGCCATACAGCCCCTCGAGACTGCTCTGCCATTTAATACAATCATGGCTGATCCGATCATGGACTCAGGTCCACTTTCCCGCCATCTCCCCATAACCCCTTATTCCTTTATTGGTTAAGAAACTGCCTATCTCTGTCTTAAATCTACTCAATGACCCAGCTTCCACAGCTCTCTGAGGCAGCAAATTCCACAGATTTACAACCCTCAGAGAAGAAATTCCTTCTCATCTCAGTTTTAAATGGGCGGCCCCTTATTCTAAGATTATGCCCCCTAGTTCTAGTCTCCCCTATCAGTGGAAACATCCTCTCTGTATCCACCTTGTCAAGCCCCTTCATATCTCTGAGCATAATGAGCTGGCATTATATTTGTTTGTATCAAACAGTTCTCTATAAAGTTTTTAACATTGAACAAAAGTGCTCGGTTTAATGCTTCAACTTGTTCATTTTTATTACCCCTCTGGTTTTGAATGTTTAGTTATTTGTGAAATCTACCTTGTCCAGTTCTACCTAGGTAGACAAATAGCACAAAAAATGCAGATGCTGAAAATTTGAAATGAAAACAGAAAATGGCAGTACCACTCAGTGCTAAGTCATGAATTGTGGAGAGTTGAAGTGTCTGCAGCTGAAACATTGTCTGTTCTTTTTTTGCTTTTTTAAGGAGCTCAAGGTTGCTCAGGATCTGTAAATACCATTAGGAGCTTGGTCGTCGCATGCTCTGATGTGTGTTAATTCATTTATCAATCCAGGTCAGAAATGAGCACAAGAGCCTCAGTTCAATATTACAGCTCACAGCAATGAGTAAATTGATACCATGGTCTCACGTTTGCAATCACTTCATGAAGGTTCCAGACATTCCTTTCGATAAGTCTCTGAGCGCGCGGGGCTATTAAATTACTTTGGATCAATATTTTAGACGGCAATCGGATTAGTAACTGTATTTTAGTTTATTATTCCTAAAAATAAGCAGATTGCTATAAAATGTAACAAATGACTTTGATTTCACTGATTGTTTATTATTGTTGTGATGTAGGTGTCTTCAGATCGCCATCTTATCTTGGGTCCTTTCTGTGTTCTTGCATTCAACTATATTTTAAACAGATGGTAGACGTTGACCAATTTAATATAGCTCTAAAGCTATACTCATAAGTCATGAGAACTATTGGTCTTCCAGTAAGTTTATGAACACAAAGTATAAGTTTGAAAACAAACAAAAAAAAATTGAAGACTAGATTATGTTTCGGGGGAGAGTTGTTTAAAAACGAGACCACAAAAGTTATTTGAGAACGTACTGATTTTGTGCCAAAGCATTAGACTCCGCTTAAAGAATTGTTCTTAAATGATTGTATATCTAATCATAATTGACATTTAGCTCTAAATCCTAAAGTAATTGTGTGTGCCAATGTACCCTGATCACAGATAATTTTGTGGATACAGAAACAGCAATGCTTCATTTTACTTTCACATATATTTACAAGTCCAGCCAATCAGATATTGACTGATCCTGGAGTGCTCTGGTACACAGTAATATAATCGTGACTCTCTTTACAGAAATAACCAACAGTTGCCACTGTTTGTCAAGAGTTGTTATCCTATATACTACAGGATTGCATACTGTGCCATTCCTCTATTTCCTCCCTTGCTTGTCCAGCTTAGCAACAGCTCACTAATTATCAGAAGGAGGAGACTCGCCCTCAATAACTCTTCAAGCAATTATAGGCGCGAGGTGCAAACTTCCCCCAACAGTAATTCAGTCCACCCCATTTAATGTTAGTTTTAAGTTTCAAGCACAGTTGTGCAGTAGTGAACATTTTACTTCAATGCTAGTGCAACATTTCTTTTTTTAAGTGTCTTTAGCAATGACTCTATATGTTAGAAATATAGGGGCCAAGTTTCATCCTGAGTTGCTCCTGTTTTTTTGGAGCAACTGGTTTAGAATGGAGTATCTTAGAAATTGCAATTCTCAGCATTTAGTTTGCTCCAATTCTAGTCAGTTAGAACAGATTCAGTTTGGAACAGATTTTTTTTTCAAAAGGGGGCGTGTCCGGCCACTTACGCCCGTTTTGAAAGTTTAGGCAGTGAAAACTTACTCCAAACTAACTTAGAATGGAGTAAGTGTAGATTTTTGTACGCTCAGAAAAACCTTGTCTACACTTAGAAAATCAGGCGTAGGTTACAAATCAGGCGTAGGGAATGGGGTGGGCGGGGGGGTTTAAAGGGAAGTTTACAAACATTAAACACTTCAGTTTTACAAATAAAGAGCCATCATCAATAATAAATGATAAATACATCAATAAATCAACCAATAAATCAATCATAAAAAATTGATAAAAAATTTTAAAAATTTAAAAAAATCAACAAATAAAACATTTTCTACTTACTGACTGCAGCACCGGAGCCCTCCAACAGCGTGCTGGGACGCCCCCCTCCCCCCCACCCACAGTGTGTCTCTATCTCTCTGTCTGTGTGTCTCTCACTCTCTGTCTGTCAGTGCCTGTGTTTCTGACAGCGAGGAGAGGGGAAGGGGAGGTGGGGAGGGGGAGGTGGGGAGGGGGAGGAGGAGGGGGTGGAGGGGGAAGAGAAGGGGAGGAGAAGGGAGGGGGCTGAAGAGAAGGGAGGGGAGAGAGGGAGAGAAGGGAGGGGTTGGGGGGGAGAGAAGGGAGGAAGGGGGGGGAAGAGAAGGGAGGAAGGGGGGGAAGAGAAGGGAGGAAGGGGGGGGAAGAGAAGGGAGGGAGGGGGGAAGAGAAGGGAGGAAGGGGTGGAGAGAAGGGAGGGGGGGAGAGAAGGGAGGAAGGGGGAGGAAGAGAAGGGAGGAAGGGGGGGAAGAGAAGGGAGGAAGGGGGGGAAGAGAAGGGGGGGGAGAGAAGGGGGAGAGGGGGGGGCGGAGAGAAGGGAGGGGGGGGCGGAGAAAAGGGAGGGAGGGGTTGCGGAGTGATGGGAGGGAGGGAGAGAAGGGAGGGAGGGGGAGAAGGGAGGAAGGGAGGGAGGGGAAGGGAGGAGAGGAGAGGGGAGGGGAGGGGAGGAGGGAGGGGAGAAAGGAGAGGGAGCTGAATGGGCTGGGCCCGGCCGGGCCCAAGACTTCGGGCAGGGCCCGCCGCAGCACCGGATTTACAGGTAGGTGGCCGGGGGTCGGGTTGGGTCGGGTCCGGGGTCGGGTCCGGTGGGGGGGGGGGGGATCGCGAGACGGGTCGGGTCGGGTCGGGTCGGCCTGGGGGCGGGTCGGGTCCGTGGGCGGGAGGGGGGGGCGCGAGTCGGGTCGGGTCAGGTTCGGTCCGGGGGCCGGGGGGGGAATGGGAGTCGGGTCGGGTCAGGTCCGGGGGCGGGAACGGGGGTCCGGTCCGGTCCGGGGGCCGGGTGGGGTGAGGGAGTCGGGTCCGGGGTCGGTTGGAAGCAGGAGCTGGTCGTGGGAGGTGCAGCCTGATCCACGCAGCCCCAGTGAGGCCATTCAGCCAAGTCTAGGGGCTGCGTGCTTCGGGCCCCTCCCACACAGTTTTGGGCGCCTGGAGCTACAGCACATGCGCGCCCACTTTAGCGCGCCTGTGCAGAGGTCCCGGCACTGTTTTCAGCGTAGGGACCTGGCTCCGCCCCCCACAGCTCGTGCTGCGCCGTGCCCAGCTCCAGAGGACCTGCAGGGAGCCGGAGAATCGCTAAGTATTTTTTAGGCGCACTTTGTGGCGCGAAAAATGGGCGTCCAGGTCGGGGCTGCGCCATTCTAGGCACGGCCCGAAACTGGAGCCCATAAAGCTGTAAACAAACAGCAGGTCAATCTGCATCTGTGGAGAGAACAGACTGTGCGCATACCCTTCAGGATAAATAGGAGCTGGACAGGCATTTTAAAACTAGCATAGAAGACTTGGATTTATATAGTGCCTTTCATGACCACCGGACGTCTCAAAGTGCTTTACAGCCAACTAAGTACTTTTGGAGTGTAGTCACTGTTGTAATGTAGGAAAGGAAGAAGCATCAGTGGAATGATGCGACAGATCATCTCAGTCAAGTAATAGATGGTAGCAATGAAGAAATAGTAGACTTTAAAAACCGCAGGACATGTGAATAGCTACGGTAGTGAGGGGCATAACAAGACCATGGGATGAAAGAAATGGAAAAGCTGAGGGTCAGATGTGGATTAAAAAAAAACAGGTTTGAAACTGAAATACAAGGTGGTGAGAAAACACAGAGAGTCCACCAACTCCAAGAAAGAGAAGAGGTCGACAGGGAATCTGTTTAGATGATTTATATGAACTTTCTCCTCCTCTATAGTTAAATTAATTTGAAATGATGATGTGCATATCCTGTTACAGTACATATAATCAGAAACATTTTCCCTGTGGATATGTCTACATTTTGTAGACTTAAGTGGATGACTCAGAGATTCCCCTGATACCTATTAGAAAAAAAAAAGCTACCTTTTGCAGTGCTGCGGGGAAAGAGCAGGGGAGTGGGACTGTTTGGATAGCTCTTTCAAAGAGCCGGCACAGGCCCGATGGGCCAAATGGCCTCCTCCTGTGTTGTGCGAATCTATGATACTTCTGCTCTTTATGGATAAAATGGCATTTTCGATTATTGTAAAGGGCTGAAACGGTGAGGCTCCACTGCCGGGGAAAGGGGGAAACCTCACTGCGATGAATGCAGCTCAGCGAATTGGGGCTATTGTGCCAGCTTTATCTTCAACTCAGGATTGCGTCTCGAAAGGCTACAAGGTGGGAGCGGATCTTTGCAATTTTGGCCCTTGGCTGCAATCTCACAAATGCCCTTCTGTTGTGTTCACTTTCATTGTACAAAAAAACCTTGTGAAAAAAATGGCACAGATCTGCAATGTCTTTCAGAGACATTAAACCGAGGCCCCGTCTGCTCTCTCTGGTGGACATAAAACAACCCTGGCACTATTTTGAAGAACACGGGGGCTTTCCCGGTATCCTGGATCAATATTTATCCCTCAATCACCATCACTAAAAAACATTATCTGATCATTATCTGCTATTTGTGGGAGCTTGCTGCGTGTAGTTTTGGCTGTTACATTTCCTACCTTACAACAGTGACTACACTTCATTAGCTGTAAAGTGCTTTGGGACATCCTGAGGTCGTGAAAGGCACTATATAAATTCAAGTTTTCCTTTTTTCTCTTTGGGCAACTGTACTAGTACTGCATCTCAGATGCTTTTACGAGTTCCCTCTTCTTTGCTATTATTTTAGTTTCCAGTCAGTAAAATCTTATTTCCAATATATCTTATGAGGTAAATCATTTTTCAATACTCACACAAATAGTATGATTCCAGTATTGGCCATGGCATAGGACAGGCCGAGAATGCCACTGCCCATGATAGCGTTACTGAGATTAAATGCTGACATTCCAAATGATATCATTCCAGGATGCTGCACATAATCGAATACACAAGTCACTACAATTCCATGTTATCATTTCCATTACTATTAATTTTACATTAAGTATAAAATGAGGAATCTAATGCAGGAAGTAAATCAACAACTAAAACTGATGAAAAATAATGGATAGACAGGATTACTCACATATTCTTCGTGATATTCTTCATATTTCTTTTTTCCTAAAAATCCACTTGTTAAAAACTTCTGACTTTCGGCATCATCTTCGTCAACAAATTGACTAGGGAAGGAAAACAAATCAAAGTCAGGCAAAAGCTTGCTGGAATTTCAGCCACAAGGCATGAGGCAAAACTAATCTTCTTCTCCTTAAATGTAGCACCTCTTCAGATAACTATGGATGAAGATGGCCATTTGGCCCATCTTGTTTCTCCTTGTCATTATTAATTTTTCTTCACTCGAATACCCAGAAGACCCTTCCACATGTTCATCAATTTATGTGAAGACAAGCTTCCCAACATCAGCCCTAAGTGTTCCTTTTACTAGTCTGAACCCGTGGCCCCCATATTCTACTCTCACTGTTCAGTTTAGTTTCCTGACTGCGTTTTCCACATCATTTACTATCCAGTATAGCTCTATAAGGTCTCCTTTCAAAGCTCAGTTTCCCCAGGTTTTCCTCATATGTCAGTCATCTGACTTTAGGGAGAATCCTTGTAGTTCTTCCCTGAATTGTCTCCAGGGCTTGAATGTCACAAATGCAACATGCTGTGCTCACTTCCGCTGCAGGCAGCAATAGATCTGGACTCAATATTCAAGGCAAGGCTAGACCAGGGCACTATAGAGTTTTCAGCATGACGTTTTCTAACTTCTACTCTACTGCTTTAACTACATAGTTCAGCATTCTATTTGATTTCTGATTTCTGCCGTATATTGGTTGTAACCAGTGGGGTACCGCAAGGATCAGTGCCTAGGACTCAGCTATTCACAATCTAGATCAATGATTTGGATGAGGGGACCAAATGTTATCCAAGTTTGCTGATGATACAAAGCTAGGTGGCAATGTAAGTTGTGAGGAGGATGCAAAGAGACTTCAAGGGAATATAGACAAGCTAAGTGAGTGGGCAAGAACATGGCAAAAGGAATATAATGTGGAGGAATGTGAAGTTATCCACTTTGGTAGGAAAAATAGAAAAACAGACTATTTTTTTAAACAGTGAGAGATTGGGAAATGTTGGTGTTCAGAGGGACCTGGGTGTCCTTGTACACAAATTACTGAAAGTTAATATGCTGGTACAGCAAGCAATTAAAGCAAATGGTATGTTGGCCTTTATTACCAGAGGATTTGAGTAGAAGAGTAAAGACGTCTTACTGCAATTATACAGGGCCCTGGTGAGACCACAACGAGGGGCTGAAATTGGTCATCCGCCCATTTCTCGGCGGTATGCCGGTGGTATGTCATTTCATACCACCGGGTACCGCTGGGGGGAGTGTGGGCAATTTATATCAGTTTTTTCTTGGCGGTATGCTGAGCGGAGTACAGCCGGCGGTGTGTGGGCGGTGAATCCTTTGGGAATTTTCGGGTCCCGAATTCTGCGCACGCGCGTGCTGCTGCGAAGTTCCTCGCCCCGAGAAACACAGACCAGAATCGACAGAGACTGCCGGCCTGAGAGCAGTGTGCAGGTAAGTGGGGAAGGATCGCTTCTTGGGGGGGGCGGGGTGGGGGGAGCGGCAGGCGGAGATTGCTCCTTGCGGGGAGATCGCTGCTTGTGGGGGGGGGGGGGGGGGGGGGGGGGAGAGAGAGATCGCTATTTGGGTTGAGATCGTTACTTGGGGGGGGAGCGGCGGGGGAAACCACTGTGGGAGGGGGGAACAGATCACTGTGGAGGGGGGGGTGGGAGAGACTGGGGGGGGGGGGAGGCGGTGACAGATTTTTAAAAAATTTCACAGGTAAAGATGGATACCACCGACTGAAGATCGACTTAAAACCACCTTTTCCAGGACTGTCTGCAGGGTCAGCAGTATGTTGGTGGTAAGTCATCAATTTGGCAATTTTGGGCAGTATATTGGCGGTGTGCATGGGCGGACGGTATACATACCGCCCGTCGCTGATGAATTTCCTGCCGGGTGGTATGTTGGTATTTTTCAATCAATTTCACAATTTTGGGGGGTATGCAGCGGTATGTCCAACAATTTCGGGCCCCTGGAGTATTGCTTATAGTTTTGGTCTCCTTACCTAAGGAAGGATATACTTGCCATAGAAGGAGTGCAACGAAGGTTCACCAGACTGATTCCTGGGATAGGGTGACTGTCCTATGAGGAGAGATTGAGCAGACTAGGCCCATATTCTCTAGAGTTTAGAAGAATGAGAGGTGATCTCATTGAAAACAAAATTCTTACAGGGCTAGACAGGGTAGATCCCTGGCTGGGGAGTCTAGAACCAAGAGTCACAGTCTCAGAATAAGGGGTTGGCCATTTAAGACTGCGATGAGGAGAAACTTCTTCGCTCAGAGGGTGGTGAATCTTCGGAATTCTCCACCCCAGAGGGCTGTGGATGCTTAGTCATTGAGTATATTCAAGACAGAGATACGTAGATTTTTGGATATTAAGGGTATCAAGGGATGTGGGGATAGTGCAGGAAAGTGGCGTTGAAGTAGAAGATCAGCCATGATCTTAGTGAATGGCGGAGCAAGCTCGAGGGGCCAAATGGCCTACTCCTGCTCCTAATTCTTATGTTCTTACGTGGAATAGTAATTTTATCCTTTATGCAGTTTTTTACGGTTTTCCATATTAAATTACATTTGTTCCACCCTATTACATGTTTTGTCTAACTGATTGTTTAGTTTCAGAGCTGCCAATTCATAATTAACTGCACTAACGGTAGCGTGAACATATACAAATAAAACACTGTGCTTTTGTTTTAGACATCAATTTAGTTATCAATTAAAATGAGTCTCATTTGTGAGTTGTGTGACTTTTTGAAGCTTAACGTCTCTTCCACAGCAACAGTTAAAATGTACAAGCTTCAGGTGAAACATCAAAGTACAGAGCTCAAGCTCAAATATTTTTATTTAAACTTGTTCTGGTTTACCCTTGTAAAATATTGATTTCAGTCATCTTTTAAGCTAGTGTTTTCACTCTTACCTGCTGATGGTAGCTTTTTCTGATTCTGTCATTTTAGTGTAGCTGTCATCCATACTGTCTCCGCTGTTACTGTCATCATCAGCCTCAGTACTAACTTTCTTGAGTTCCATGCGATCCATTTATTTTGCCAAAACAAAGCCAGTAAGAAAAAGAAACTGGTACAGCGATCCTTTTAAATCTGTTAGGATGTTTGATATTTGTCTTCAACTTCTGTATTGCTTTCCTGGACAGAGTGTTCTGTTGAATAAAAGAAAGAAAGCTATTACATTGGGTCAACATGCTCGGCATAATAGCTAATATACCTGTTCCATGCATTAGCCCTTTCATATTTACTCTTCTGTAAAATATTAAAAGAGGGGCTGTCATATATTTGTCAGGACACTTGTTCTCTCCATTGACGTCAATAATGTCACTATGTAACCAAGTTAGAAAGTAGGCTACAAACGTGATGTAGTGAGAATATACTATTAAGACGATAAAAACAGAAACTTAAACAATTAATGAGTACACAAACCAATAAAATATACATCTCCAAATGCAAGTCAAAGGAGTTTTTTTCTCACAGAGACTACTCATAGAATAGAATCATAGAATGGTTAAGCACAGGAGGCCGTTCGGCCCGTTGAGCCCGTGCCGTCTCTCTGCAAGAGCACTTCAGCTAGTCCCACTCCCCCACCCTTTCCCCGTAGCCCTGCAATCTTTTTCCTTCAGGTACTTATACAATTCCCTTTTGAAAGCCACGGTTGAGTCTGCCTCCACCACCCTATCAGGCAATGCATTCCAGATCCTAACCACTCGTTGCGTAAAAATGTTTTTCCTCATGTCGCCTTTGGTTCTTTTGCCAATCACCTTAAATCTGTGCCCTCTGGTTCTCAACTCCTCCGCCAATGGGAACAGTTTCTCTCTATCTGCCTATGATGATGACTACTGGTAAAGCATTCGATGGTCTTAATAAGATTTACAAGAATGGTTCCACGGATGATGGACTTCAGCTATGCGGATAGACTGGAGAAGCTGGGGTTGTTCTCCTTAGAGCAAGAAAGGTTAAGGGGAGATTTAATAGAGGTGTTCAAAATTCTGAAGGGTTTTGATAAGATATATTTGATAAGGGAAAACTGGCAGGAGATGTTGGTAACCAGGGACATAGATTTAAAGTAATTGGCAACAAAAATAAACAGGAGGAGGGGATAGATCCTTTTATACAGCGAGTAGTTATGATCTGGAATGCATTGCCTGGGGGTAATATATTAGCATGGATAGAGGTTTGGCTAACAAACAGAAAACGGACTGGGATAAATGGCTCATTCTTGGGTTGGCAATCCGTAACTAGTGGGGTGCCGCAGGGATCAGTGCTGGGACCCCAACTATTTACAATCTATATTAACGACTTGGAAGAAGGGACTGAGTGTAACGTAGCCAAGTTTGCTGATGATACAAAGATGGGAGAAAAGCAATGTGTGAGGAGGACACAAAAAATCTGCAAAAGGACATACAAGCTAAGTGAGTATGCAGAAATTTGGCAGATGGCGTATAATGTTGGAAAGTGTGAGGTCATGCACTTTGGCAGAAAAAAATCAAAGAGCAAGTTATTAGTTAAATGGGGAAAGATTGCAAAGTGCTGCAGTACAGCGGGATCTGAGCGTGCCTGTACATGAAACACAAAAGGATAGTATACAGGTACAGCAAGTGATCAGGAAGGCCAATGGAATCTTGGCCTTTATTGCAAAGGGGATGGAGTATAAAAGCAGGGAAGTCTTGCTACAGCTATATAAGGTATTGGTGAGGCCACACCTGGAATACCGCATGCAGATTTGGTGTCCATATTTACGAAAGGTTCTACTTGCTTTGGAGGCAGTTCAGGGAAGGTTCACTAGGTTGATTCCGGAGATGAGGGAGTTGACTTATGAGGAAAGGTTGAGCATGTTGAGCCTCTACTCATTGGAATTCAGAAGATTGAGAGGTGATCTTATCGAAACATATAAGATTATGAGGGGGCTTGACAAGGTGGATGTTTCTACTGATGGTGGAGACTAGAACTAGGGGGCATAATCTTAGAATAAGGGGCCGCCCATTTAAAACTGAGATGAGGAGGAATTTCTTCTCTCAGAAGGCTGTAAATCTATGGAATTCGCTGCCACAGAGAGCTGTGGAAGCTGGGTCATTGAATAAATTTAAGACAGAGATAGACAGTTTCTTAACTGATAAGGGAATAAGAGGTTATGAGGAGTGGGCAGGGAAGTGGACCTGAGTCCATGATCGGATCAGCCATGATCGTATTAAATGGCGGAGCAGGCTCGAGGGGCTGTATGGCCTAGTCCTGCTCCTAGTTCTTATGTTCTTATGAAAGGGTGGTGGAAGGTAACATTCAAAAGTGAATTGGATATATACTTGAAAGGAAACAATTTACAGAACTATGGGGAAAGAGCAGGGGAGTGGGAGTAATTAGATAGCTTGATGAAAGAGCCAGCACAGGCACAATGGGCCAAATGCTCTCCTTTTGTGCTGTATGATTCTGATTGAATGAAATGTGGTAAAAAGAATGTGGATTGCACTGTTAAAATAAAATCACGGCCAATAATTTGAACCTTGCTGAATTTACTCATTTAAAAATCATCAGTTTATGTTCACAAACAGTAGTTTTATTTTTGTTTCCCTGCCCAGTGGTCTCACTAACAGCTAGCCAGTTAGGTGGCCCTCCCAGTTACTGGTTGTTCGGAGATTCACAAGGATAGTCTTTGATTTCCCTTTCTAACCGCCCCCCCCACCCCGCCCCCCAACCCCCCGCATTCTGTGTCTTCTCTGATGTGGTCCAGAACTCACTGTGTGGAACCTGTAAAAGCCATGACAAATCCAACCTCCCTGTACACGATGCCGGAGAGTGTTTTTAATAAATAGGGATCTCAGCGGTGGTGGATGGGCCCCCCGTCATACACCACAACCCATTGTCCTCTCCATGTGCTGGGTGTACAACAGGCGGCCTATCTGCTACCACCCATTTTCCACTACTGCCGGGAGTTAAAATCAGCCCTCGTGCACGTTTTCCTCTGCAGCGCTGATTTAGCTCTGTCCCAACTCAGTCCTCTTGTTCCCAGAACACACAGCCCACAAGTACTCATACAACACATTCCTCGTATCAATGAATAAAAACTCCCCAAAAATTTACTGTTAACAACCAGTAGTAACAATTCGGTGATGCCACTATATTAGCTGCTTTCGGAATTGTGCAAGGAGGTGAGGAAGGTAAGCAGAAACCTTGCTGATAACCACACTGCACTATTTGCCAATGTGGATAACGTGGTTTGAAGCAACAGTTGACACTCCTAATGGTAGGTCTTGGCTGGGGGCTAGGACCAATTGAAGATCAGGCCAGAACCCCATACACCAGAATCAAAAGCGTGCCACACTTTGTGCTGTAGAATTTCCTGGCATTGTGCGCCAGGACAGGAGCGGGTGGTGTTCAGGGTGCTTAGCCCCCAGCAATGAGCAATTCCACATGAAATCCACATCTGGGCAATCCTGGGAACTGCTTTGCTCAAGCAGACAGCTGAAGGAGAGATTATGCGAGGGTATACATACCAGGAAAGGATGAACAGGCTGGGTTTCTTTTCTCTTGAAAATAGAAGGCTGAGGGGTGACCTAATAGAGGTCGTTAAAATTATGAAAGGTTTTGATAGAGTGGATACAGAGAGAATGTTTCCACTTGTGGGGAAGAGCATAATTGGAGGCCATCAATATGATAGTCACCAAGCAATCCAATCGGGAATTCAAAAGAAACTTCTTTACCCAAAGAGTGGTGAGAATGTGGAACCCGCTACCACAGGAAATGGTTGAGCTGAATAGTATAGATGCATCTAAGGGGCGGCTAGACAAGCATATGAGGGAGAAGGGAATAGAGGGTTATGCTGATAGATTTAGATGAGGAAAGATGAGAAGAGGCTTGAGTGGAGCATAAACACTGGCATGGACTGGTTGGGCTGAATGGCCTGTTTCTATGCCGTATATCCTATGTAATACTATGTATTGCTCCACAGATGTTCACTTGTATTTTTGCATTTGCAATTACACTTTGCACAGTGCTTTAGTCCTCATTGCTGGGTAGCCTGCCTTTTTTATATTTGTGTCGGTCGTGACTCAGTGGTAGCACTCTCATCCCTGAGTTAGAAGGTTGTGGGTTCAAATCCCACTCCAGAAACTTGAACACAATCCAGGCTGCCACTTCAGTGCAGCACTGAGGGAGTCGGAGGTGCAGCATTTTGGATGAGATGTTAAGCCGAGGTCCTGTCTGCTCTGTCAGATGGAATTAAAGATCGCACTGCGCTATTTTGAAAAAAGCAGGGGAATTCTCCTTGATGTCCTTGCCAATATTTATTGCTCAAATCAACATCACTAAAATAGATTCTCTGGTCATTATCACACTGCTGTTTGTGGGATCTTGCTGTGTGCAAATTGGCTGGTGTGTTTCCTATAGTGACTAAGCTTCTGAAGTATCTCATTGGCTGTAAAGAGCTTTGGGACATCCTGAGGTCATGAAAGGCACGATATAAATGTAAGTTTTTTCTATTTCTTGTTTTGGGTATTTTCCTGCGTTATTCTCTGATGCAGTTGCCATTTGAACTGCACCATATAAATTAGTAAGAATGCACCTGTATTTTTAATGGACGGGGAATCCTACAGCTCCAAATAAGGGAAGCCTCCTTTGGTGTCCCTCCTGCAATAGGACCTCCAATACTTCAGCATCATAGGGGGCAGTGTTGCTCACCTTTGATGCTGTGCTGCAGTCAACCAATTAGTCTACATTTCTGCCATCAAGAACTTCCTTTGTAATGATGAACTGCTGCCAATTCAGGGACTGTTCCCTCTACTAATTTTAGACCCCCCCCACCCCCCTCCAGACAAGACTACTGTCGGACAATCTCTCTGAGCAAGCTTTTCCTTTCTGGGTATCCTGTCTAAACAAGGGGAGGGACTAGCATCTCAAAATTTGGTGCTCATCTGCCCTACTGGCTCAGGAAAGCCCGTGCTATGGCCTGCTCAACCCCATTCTTACCGTTCTGGCAAAATCAGGACTCTTATCATTAAAGCCAGATTCCTACCCTAATACTGTAGGGGGTTGATCGAGCTAGCAGTAACTTGCCAATTAAAATATCGACAGACATATTATTATCTGGTAACCAGTAGAACACATGCTAAAGAACAAACTCTCTTTAACGTAAAATAATGTGTGCAGATGCAGTATATTACAGCTATTTTTTTTAAATCACTCGTCTTGAAAATATTTACACAGCTGAGCTGAATACAGATCTTAAATAAATCACAATAATGAAGAATGCATGAATGCAGAAACCATGGGGCTCCCCTTGTCACAGTGGGAACAATCTTTAGAAGCTATTAGTCGTGCTGAGGTGAAAGTGTGAAGCAGAAACGTTATTAACTCACTGTGTGAAGGTACTTCACCCACAGGTATACATAAAGTAAGCATTATACAACAAGTCTATGTAATGAAGTATTTTGTACATGCATGGATAAAACATGAACATAAAACTGCAATCATTAGATATGGAGATATCAAACTGAAATCACTCTGGATTGAATTTGTATTAAAACACTGCAATATCTGCAAAATTATAATAACACTTATATAATAAAAATACTTTAAGAACTACTCAGGTGTACTTACCCAACTCAAATAATCAAGTTCCTTCAAGTGAATCTTAAAGGTGCTACTTCTTTAACTTTTTTGAAATTCAGTCTCAATAATTCGAAAATTAATTTTTCTTGGGAATGTTACCTGTTAGAAACCACAAAAAAAATCATAGATTAAGCAATATGAATGAGCAGTTGGAACACATGGGCCAATTAAACAAATCCAAACTAGGTTAAGATCTCCATTTAACTCACAATCTTTACTGAATTTACAGATGTTTAATTAAAAATAGATTTTAAAAACAATTTCATGTATCCACAAATATTCCTGAAGTAGATGCTTAAAAGTTAATAATCTACTCTGAACTTAGTTGATGTATTTCAATTATTTGTTTATTTTAATTAAAATTGCTTCATTCATGGTGCGGGATAATTTGATTAAAAAATTACTTTCAATTAACAGGCTCTCCTTAAGATGTCCGCCTCTGCTCAGTGGTAGCACTCTCACCTCTGTCAGAATGATGTGGGTCCAAAGCCCCCTCCAGGACTTAAGCACATAATCTCAGCTGACACTCCAGTGCTGTGCTGAGGGAGTGCTGCGGATCAATGTAAAAGACCCCATGGCACTATTCGAAGAATTCTCCCGGTTTCCTGGCCAACATTTGTCCTTCAACCAAAACCGTCAAAACTGTTTAATTGGCCATTTATCACATTGCTGTTTGTGGAAACTTGCCGTGTGCAAATTGGCTGCCGCATTTCCCTACATTACAACAGAGACTACACTTCAAAAGTGATTAACTCGCTGTAAAAAGCTTTGGGCTGCCCTGATGTTGTGAAAGGCTCTATATAAATGCAAGTTCTTTCTTTCCTCTTTGCCTACTCCTATTCTGAAAGCTCTGACTCTTGACAAAGTACAGTTTCACAGGCAGCCCTGCTCAATTGGTTTCACATAAACCATGTTGCTCTGTTTAAAACAAGTCACAACAAATACTGTAAAAGACTTGGATTTATATAGCGCCTTTCAAGACCACAGGACGTCCAGAAATGCTTTACAGCCAATTAATTACTTTTGGAGTGTAGTCACTGGTTATAATGGGGGAAACGCAGCAGCCAATTTGCGCACAACAAGCTCCCACAACCAGCAATGTGATAATGACCAGATAATCCATTTTTGTATGTCAATTGAGTGATACACATTGACCAGGATACTGGGGATAACTTTCCTGCTCTTCTTCGAAATAGTGCCATGTGATCTTTCACGATCATCCAAGAGAGCAGACGGGGCCTCGGTTTAACGGCGTATCCAGTGCAGCATTCCCTCAGTACTGCAGTGGAGTGGCAGCCTAGACTTTTTGTGCACAAGTCTCTGGAGTGGGACTTGAACCCACAACCTTCTGACTTTGGGGCAAGATTGTTATCAACTGAGCAACAGCTGTCACCATGGTATACCACAGTTGTTCCAGTAAAAAATCTATTGTCTGAGTGGGAAAGATCAACGTACATACACATGCAGTTCAAAATAACAAGTCCACCTTTATAAATCTGTGCCCACTCGAGGTACCTTCGCAGGCTCCAAATCCCATGCATTGTACTATACTATAATGAGCATCTACTGCTGTTTCCTAGTATAAAATAGTACCAGTCATTTTCCTTTTAAACTATTTGGCTGCAAAACTACATTTGCTTTTGGTTTTGAAGAATGCAAATTTATATTTCTCGAATATATAAAATGTTTCAAAATGCATTACACTGTACATGTTTTCAGTATCCATTTTAACATAAATTACTGACACAAGAAATAAAAATCACCTGATTCATTTTAACCGTTCCCAATCTTTACCCCTTTTATCTAACAATAAAGAAAAGGAAATGACATGGTAATATATTTGATATGTTTGATAATAACAGCCAATGGGCTGCTACGTGAAAACAACCAAAACTATAAATATGGTAAGGATAACTTAGACCAACAGAACATGGTACCTTAAAGTATTATTATGCTGCATTACTTAATAGCTGACAGAATATTCTGTTCTAAAATTACCACATTACAAGAAAACAAGTCAGATTTCCAAAAGTACCACCAGAAATAAATTGGTTAACATTCAATTTCATGTCACAAAAATGGATTTAACAACGCTTCTAATTTTAATATTGATTAACTACATCCCACTGCTACAGATGAAATCATTGAAAAATAGATTCAACCATAATTCCATAATCTTGTTTAAATAACAATAAGAAAAGTGTAACAGTCAAAATATGTAAGTAAACCAAAGTATAATCATTACACTCATTCAGTCATGAAAACCGATATTACCTTAATACATAAATAAAAATTATTTCGCAAACTGTTGCCTGGGTTAACTCTGCAAAGCAACATTTGTACTGTTGCACATAAGACCTTGGGCTGTTTGCATCATAGACAGATGAACAGATGACTAAAGAGGGGGGCAGGGGGAGTACACTACGAGAGCCAATCATCAAATGCACTAAACCCAACACCTCCATTTAAAGACTGCTTACGTCAGCAATACGAAAGGCCGATATCTTATCCAAAATCAAGATTAAACTGTTTATCTTATCAATCTGCATGAAAGCAGAATTCTACAACTGACATATCGTTCAGGCAATGGTCTGACTTTTAAAAAAAGCATCTTCTGGACACTAGTACAAGCCAACGATCAGAAATTATCTCATTGTCATTGGCATAATTTTTACTGCTAGCACAAATTTTGCTTTTACCAGAGAAAGGCTGAGGCCCACAACAGAAGACACCAGGCTTGAAAACATTAAAGAGAACATGAGGTGACTCAAGAAGTAGTGATTAATTGAAAACAAGTTTGGTTTTAAACACCTGAGATTGTAGGAAAAAGGAAAGACTGAAGCGATCCACAGATTTATGGTCCTGGGACAAAATTAGTTAGAGTGAGAGACAGTACGGTAAGTTTGGATTCCAATGCCTTGAGGATATAGAGAAGAGCATTGCGAGAAGGAACAAGCGAAGAAAATGCTAATTATTGAAGTAGCAATAAAATGACAGAAGGTTGTAACAAAATAGTTGCAGCAGAAAGAGTAGAGTGGTGAACAGAGAACTTAGAGGGCTCCCCTATCAGAGTTTAATCTTGTATCCTGTCCAAGGAGGTGAGAGAAATGGAGAGATACCCCCTCGTTATGGTATGGGAGCAGAACTCAAGTCTTGGATAGAGTTGAGCTTTATAGAATGTTAAGCATTGTTGAGAAGAATTAAGTGTTTGGCATAACAAAGGAAACCAATGGAGACGTGGAAATTCTATTCAAGGCCAGAAGAGAAAGGGAGACCAAAATTATTGATAAAGGAATGAAAGATGTGTATTTGTAGAGCGCCTTTCACAACCACCGGACATCTCAAAGCGCTTTACAGCCAATGAAGTACTTTTTGAAGTGTAGTCACTGTTGTAATGTGGGAAACGCAGCAATTAACTTGCGTACAGCAAGCTCCCACAAACAGCAATGTGATAATGACCAGATAATCTGTTTTTGTTATGTTGATTGAGGGATAAATATTGGCCAGGACACCAGGGATAATTCTACTACTGTTCTTCGAAATAGTGCAATGGGATCTTTTATGTCCACCTGAGAGGGCAGACTGTGCCTCCATTTAACGTCTCATCTGAATCATGGCACCTCCGACAGTGCAGCACTCCCTCAGCACTGCACTGGAGTGTCAGCCTAGATTATTTGCTCAAGTTCCTGGAGTGGACGTGAACCCACAACCTTCTGACTCAGAGGGGAGTGTGCTACCCTTCAGGATGTAGTTCGGTCCTTCATTGAAACACCTGTGAATTCGTCCTTTTTTTGGCGTGGAAGCAAGTCATCCTCATTGCGAGGGACCGCCTATGATGATGATGATGATGATCCACAGCTGACAGATGAAGAAGCACTAAGAGTGAAACCATCACAGTTAAGAAATAATATCTGCTGATTTGATCATGTTTATATCTGGTGCCAGTACCTGTACACAAATATAATCAGATCATGATGTAGACAGTTTGTTGCAACTAAATAAGTTCAGGAGGACCAGGGGTCACAACGCCAAGTGTTATAAGGCCAGAACTAGGTTAGATGTTTGGAGGTGGTTCCTTTCCCAAAGATGAGTGGACGTGTAGAACAGGCTGCCGGCTCTTGCGGTGAACACTTAATTCCTTCAAAGAAGAGCCAGACTAGTTTCTGGCTGGAACAGAAATTACCTTGTATAAAATCTAGGTACAGGTTGTACCTCTCCAATCCGGGACTCTTTAGTCCGGAAACATTCCTGGTCCAGCATTAGTCCCAGTGTGGGTGGCATGCTGTTCGTTGAGGGAAGTAGGCCGGGCAAGGAAAGGGAAGAAAAGGGCAGGCGGCTATCTGAGGTGCAGAAGCTGGGCCTGACCCCAGGCTCACTCTCTCTCTCTCTCTCCCCCGCCTCTCTGTCACGGCTCAGCGTGAAGCTCGGGGCTTGCCGGCTTGCGGCTCAGCTCGCTCTCTCCCCGCCCCGCTGCTTCTCTCGACTTCTGGACGACTAAATGCTGCGCAGTAGGCTTCTGCGCAGCGCATGCGCAGAACATGTCCGGGTCGTTGTCACCAGTTGACCTCCTGTGGTTTGGAAAATTCTCTGTTCCTGCACTGGGCAGGTCCCAAGGGTGCCGGACTGGAGAGGTACAACCTGTACCGTATAACACTAATCGGGGCCAGACTGGTCTCCTGGATTAGTTTTGATCATCTAATGGGGTCGGAGAGGAATTTTTCCGATTTTTCCCCCGCTAACTGGCTTGGGTTTTTCTATGTTCTGTTGCTTCTCTCGGGAGATTACATGGTGCAGGATGGGTGGAAAGTATATGCGCTGTGATGCACAAGGCATCACTCGTGTGTGAGACTCGCGTGTGCATTGACCAGTGGGTTTTTTCCTGTCTGTCATTGTTCGTTTGTTCGTATTCTGGCAAATAACCTTTCTGTAATGTGACCGGTTCTAGTTTGGATTCAGTTAGCCTTTAGCCAAAAAAATTGGTACCTCTGGGAAACAAATAGATTTGAAATCAATACAAAGGTCAGCAGACACAGATTATGCTGCAAACACCACAAATGCTCCAGTCAAGGACAGCGTAGCATTGCGCACACACGCCAAAAATAGTCACATTTTGTCAGTGGAAAGTTGCCTCTTTACCAACTCAGGAACTTTCAAAATGAACTTTATAAAGTTTGAAGGCTGTCACTCTTTAACATTCACTTGACATTGATTGCAGTTATACTAGAGCAGATGCATCGCCTCCTAAGCTCAGTCTCATGCCATTTCCTCAACTGAAAATTCCTACCAGCGACTTCACACCTGAGGTACACCTCTTCCGATACAAAGTGAAAACCACTTTGCAGTTCAAATGTGTGGTATAACTGGTCTACAACTCTCAGAAAGATATTAAGATCCCTATATTTTTTCCCTTTATTGACACCTTTTGATATTGATTGACACACTGGCAGTGTTAGTATAGTGTCATATTGGTGCCGATTTTAACTCGCCGCAGGGTTGGTGCGTGGCAGCACCCAAAACGGGTGACGCACCCAGAGGACAAGAACAAAGCAAGGTGCAGCCAATGTTAATGGCCATGCCACGTTTCACTGTTTGACATCCGGCGGGAATGACGTCAAGGCCAGCGGGTGGGAACGGGAATTGAGGCGGGAGCCAGACGCTGCCAGGGACCCAAGGTGACGGTCCATAGCGTAAGCTAAGTGCCGGGGGTCCAAAATAGATGCTGGTGTAGGAAGGGAAAGCGAGGGCAGTGCAAGGGGAGGAACATAGGTACAGGAGTAGACTATTCAGCCCTCGAGCCTGTTCCGCCATTCAATGAGATCATGGCTGATCGGTGACCTAGCTCCATATACCCTCCTTTGCCCCATATCCCATAATACGTTTGGTTAACAAAAATCTATCAATCTCAAATTTAAAGTTAACAACTGATCTGGCATCAATTGCCGTTTGCGGAAGAGTTCCCCAAACTTCTACCACCCTTTGCGTGTAGAAGTGTTTCCTAATTTCACTCCTGAAAGGTCTGCCTCTAATTTATAGACCATGCCCCCTAGTCCTAGGCCCAAGGATTTCTTCCAGGGCCCATCAGGCACTGGTCCCTCAAGGAATCTGCCCAAAGATTAAAGAACAAAGCTTACCTTGACCTCTTCTGGCCACTCTGCTGATTCCCACCAGCTTTCTCTGGCGGGTTTGCCTCTGGGCAGGCCTCCCCCACGAGTTGTGGCACAAAACTGTATCGCGGTGTCATTGGGTCACAGCCTTTCCATTTTAATTAGGCCCCCAGCTGTCAGAGCCTCGGTTGACTTGAAAGTTGGCAAAGAGAAAATGGCGCCAGGCAGAAATGGAGCAACTTACTCACTGACTGCTCCCACCCAGCTGGGGGGGGGGGGGGGAAATGGGGTTAAAATTCCCCCCAATGTGACGCTACATCTGATTAATCATTTTGTTTATGGCTTACTTCAGTATACAATTTTGATTTGATTATATTTTTTATTCGTCAGTTCTACAGAGATACAATGCTCCACAAGAATAAGTATCTTTTCCCACACAATTTACATTATGTGGAGGTATGGGAATCATCCTACTGGCCCACCAGTCAGTCCAAGTGCCCAGAGTTCCTCGCAGCTGAAAGGCTGGCCTGCTCCCGGACCTCTGCAAATGCCCCCTCCATCAGCAGCCAGGAACGCACGAGGGCAACCAAAACGATACGTCGCTCTCCGATTTGGCAAATTCTACTTTGGTGCCTCCTCACAGCAACATGAGGAAAAACCAAACCAAGATCCCATACTGCCGTGCCACCACAGTATCAGGTTGGCATGTGTTGCACAGTTGAAAACTGGACAGTGGCAGGAGTTAGGAATGGAATTAACTCACATTTATCCTGCGCACTTTTTCTCTTCAGACCGCCCCGTGTCTCTGCATTACTCTAACTACCTTAGTTTCTCTACAAAACAAATAAAATGCACATGCCTACGACGTTAATAAAGAATGATGCTCTGGGTATTAAATAGCTTGCATTTTATACTTTATATATGTGATGCCTCTAGTTATCAAGTAAGCAATTTTAGTCCGACAGTTCAATCCTAATGATTTCACTCAGATTGCTGTTAATCTATAAACCGATACACATGAAGCTTTCACAACCACTCATACCAGTAATCCAAGTCCTGCTAATATTTGCAGTTACTCAACACCTTTTAAACGTTCCTTATATATAATGTATGAGAAAGTATGTTTTAAAATTTACTTGCGTACCTAGCTTCGCTCAGGATATTATGGCCGTACAATGGAATTAATCTCCCATTCAATTTGTGAGGGACTAGGTATACAGCCCATATTGCCACTAATCCAGTGGTACTTTAGTTTTCAGGCATTTAGTGGTCCCTGATCTTTCTCTCCCACAGTTTCACAGCGTTTGCAAATATGAGGCTCTACCTTCTTACCTCAACCTCTTGACATGACTGTCTGTTTATGATGCAGGGCTACTGAACGGCAAGCCAGGCCGGGAGATATAGAGGGTGGCAAACGGCCAAGAAGCATCAAATGGAATGGGGAGTCAGTCCGATAGGCTGCACAATGAGGTGGGGAATTGTGCGTTATGAACCTCCTTCCACACGTGTCCAGGATTTCAAATGAGTGAGGACGGAGAAATACCTGCCACTTTTAGACTGTATTATGATGGTCTCATGTACCGAGCGACAACACTAAGAGGCCCAAATTGCCCCTCCCGATAAGGCCTCTGACCGCCTGAAAGCAGCGGTCACGGGGCGGCGCGGAATGGCTACCGACTCTCCGTGGAGGGGTCGCCATTTTGTAAATTGCCCTTCCTCAGGAGCCGGGTGGTGTCCAGGACCTCTCCGCCTGTTTCCTGCCGCGGCGTGCACGCGCCGACCCTTTACCGTCTGGCGGGGACCCCCTCGCAAATATGACCTTGCGAAATTGCCCCTTAACTAAAATTGTCCAGCGGGAGCGGCCCCACCGCTGACCGGTGCCGGCGGCAGCTTTTGCTGTTGGTGCACTCTGTGTGAAATGGCGGCGCGGTCGCCCTTAAAGGGGAGGGCGCACTGCCGTAGCTGCCATGTTACTTTTTTTTGTTGGCCGACTACCAGGTCGGCCCGACAATTATACCCCCGGGTGCGGCCAGGCCAGCCACAGACCGAAACCCTCCCAGGTGGACCAGTAGACGCGAGTGAAGTGGCGGCAGAGCTCGCAGCGGCCCTCCCCTTTAACTGAAGGGGGGGGAGACGTTGTGACGCGGCGGCAGACCTGCTGCGAGGTCACGTGCCCTGCACCCGACCGGAACACCGCACCACAGAGAAAAAAAAAACTAAAAAAAAAACAGTTGGTGCTCCCCGTTTCTGACAGCGGGGCTATTTCTACCCCTAAAGATAAAGTTGGCAGACTCACTCAGGTCGGTTGCTCGGCAGACCCACTAAAAACCGGACCTTCCCAGCGACCTCCCTCCGCAAATCTGCCAACTTTATCTCAGGTGTCGGCCTCAGCTTGTGGGATCTGCTTGCCGGCAGCACGAGCCAGCTAATATAAAAAAGGCTTCAGAGGACAAGAAGGTTTCTTTAAGGACTCTGGCCGAGCAACTGGATCACGCCCAAATCAAGACATGATCCGGGTACAGTGCACAATTCTTCACTGCGGCAGGACCACCACAAAATGGTCCACTGGCCTCGCTTGTTTATTCCCGGTGAGCTGCAGGCAGCAGCCTCGGCCCCAGGGCAGCTCGCTGGTGGTGGGGGCAGCAGGATGGGTCGGCTGGGACACTGGATGTGGTTTTTAGGACAGTCCGAGATGATGGAGGGGGGGGGGGGGGAAGAGTTGTGGCTGGAAGCAGCCCATACCTTTAACGTGTGGCGAGGAGGAACACAAATGCTCGTCCCAGCTCCACATTCAGGCGAGTATTTTTTTTTCAACTTGCATTTTTGTTGCCGGCTTCCAGCGATTCCTTTAAGGACTGTTAGTTAGGCCGCATGCAGACCTGGCCAACCTGAACAGAGCAGACCAGCAGACCCGATGCCTGCTGCATTCAATTTCTGGTGTGGCTTCTTAAACAGGCACCCTTGAATAAGCTGCATTAAGCATAAAAACATAAGAACGAGGAGCAGGAGTAGGCCATTAGACCCCTCGAGCCTGCTCTGCCATTTAATAAGATCATGGCTGATCTGATCTTGGGCTCAACTCCACTTCCCTGCCCACTTCCCATAACCCTTCACTCCCTTATCGTTCAAAAATCTGCCTATCTCCACCTTAAATATATTCAATGACCCAGCCTCCACAGTTCTCTGGTGCAGAGAATTCCACAGATTTACAGCCCTCTGAGAGAAGAAATTCCTCCTCATCTCAGTTCTAAATGAACGACCCCTTATTCTTAAACTATGTCATATTCAAATGGGCCTCACGCCTGTTTTCGATGGCCACCAGGGAATTCTTTATGTTGCCCAATCCAATATGGCATCAGATATGTTTACAACATGGGAGGTCGGCCCCTAAATTGCACCTCTTTTTTCCAGGCGTAACATGTCTCAATTTCCAGACCTTTGAGTCCTGAAGCTAACTATAGCAAGCTGGAATCTCTATGATTGACCTAAAACAAGGAACAAGCTTAAAACGGAATTTCCTTTCGCTGTCTGGTTTAATTTTTTTTTAACAGCAAACTATCTGGCTAGAAATATACATGTGCAATCTTACTACCTTCCCAACAGTATTTTGAAAAATATATAAATATATAGACTGACAAGCTTGCAAAATAGTAGTAACAACATTTCAAGTTAGTCATATCTAATATTCACTATGAAAAAAATTAGAGAATATTCTGCTTACATGCACCAGTACTTTTCTTCACCCTTCTGTAGCTATCTGCAGAAATTCAGACATGATAATCTGCCTGCTGCAAGCAAAACCCACCCAAGTTATGACACTGAACTATACGTTTAAGTTTACTAATGATCCAGCATTACGTGTCAGTGTCAGTTCTAAATATGCCACTTGTCATGTCAGCTGCTGGCTCCTGCATTTCAGAAAGTACCACCTTTAATTTTTATCTATACTTCAATAAAATAGACTTACTACTAACTGCGGTAAAATTAATCCCAATTGCAATGATAGTTTTAAGGTACTGCAACAACGTGGCAGGTTCTCCATTTATATGACATAATTAACAAGTAAAACTATTAGGTGCCATAACAACAACAAAAACTTGTATTTATATAGCACCTTTAACATAGTGAGACGTCCCAAGGCGCTTCACAGGAGTATTATGAGACAAAAAATTTGACACCGAGCCACATAAGGAGAAATTAGGGCAGGTGACCAAAAGCTTGGTCAAAGAGGGAGGTTTTAAGGAGCGTCTTGAAAAAAGAAAGATTTGGATTTATATAGTGCCTTTCACGACCACTGGACGTCTCAAAGCACTTTACAGCCAACAGTACTTTTGGAGTGTAGTCACTGTTATAATGTAGGAAACGCAGCAGCCAATTTGTGCACAAGCAAGCTCCCACCAACAGCAATGTAATAATGAGCAGATAATCTGTTATTTTGTGATGTTGAAGGCAGAAAGAGAGGTAGAGAGGTGGAGAGGTTTAGGCAGGGAATTACAAAGCTTAGGACTTAGGCAACAGAAGGCACAGCCACCAATGGTTGAGCGATTGTAATCAAGGATTACCACTGGTCGGGGAGACTAGAACTAGGGGGCACAGCCTCAAAATACGGGGGAGCCAATTTAAAACTGAGTTGAGAAGGAATTTCTTTTTCCAGAGGCTTGTGAATCTGTGGAATTCTCTGCCCAAGGAAGCTGTTGAGGCTAGCTCATTGAATGTATTCAAATCACAGATAGATAGATTTTTAACCAATAAGGGAATTAAGGGTTACGGGGAGCGGGTGGGTAAGTGGAGCTTGTTAAATGGCAGAGCAGGCTCGAGGGGCTAGATGGCCTACTCCTATTCCTAATTCTTATGTTCTTATGTAAGGATGCTCAAGAGGGCAGAATTAGAGGAGGGCAGACATCTCGGGGGGAGGGGGTTGTGGGGCTGGAGGAGATTACAGAGATAGGGAGGGGCGAGGCCATGGAGGGATTTGAAAACAAGGATGAGAATTTTGAAATCGAGGTGTTGCTTAACCGGGAGCCAATGTAGGTCAGCGAGCACAGGGGTGATGAGTAAGCGGGACTTGGTGGGAGTTAAAATATGGGCAGCCAATTTTTGGATCACCTCTAGTTTACGTAGGGTAGAATGTGGGAGGCCAGCCAGCAAATAAAAGGGCTCAAGAAATGTTGGTAATGCCCTGCCTATGATGCAGAAGTAATTTCTACCAGTGCCTCCAGAAGTACCATCGCCAAACTAGAACTGCTGGAGGCAAAGGCTGACACTTCTTTCTGGCTACCAGTAGGTTTGAGTGCCTTGGTGGTCCTGAATTAGGGAGAGGGGATGAATCAGCCTGGGTTCCCACTCTTGATCATTAGGCAGTGAACCCGGCTGGAAAAATGTGCACATCACATGAGGAAAGAATTGGACTAGGCTGTGATAAATTTGTTCTGGTTAAACAGACTGCCAATATTCATTCTCCATGTTCACACATTGAGAATAGCCACATGGGAGAGTCAGCATCAAAGGGCCGAGGAACCAGTGTTCCTGTTAAGCTGCGTGACCGCACAGAGCTCTGGGCATCCCGTGCAGGCCTCTCCGCGGCTTTATAATGGAAAAACCGTGCATGCGCAGAAATTTGAAGGGGACGTGCACCCAAAAAAAATGAGCAGGAACATTGCTTGGAACCATACTTCAGGAGCACGAACCACTGCCTTCAGGAGAGGGGGGGGGGGGAAATGAAAGGAAAAATTCTCCTTCTTCTCCCCAAAGTTTTTTTTTTGTAAATACCTGAATTTCACAAATTGGTAAACAATGCTCCCAGAAATCATTCCATGACAAATATTAATGGTAGAAAACAATTACATTCACATAGAATCTTTCACATCTGGAGGATGACCCATAGGGCTCCACGGCCAGTGGATTTTATAGAATGCACTGTAGTCACTGTTGTTATGTCGGCAAATCTGGCTTCCAATTTAGACACAGCAAAGTCCCGCAAATATCAATGGGATAAATGATCAGTTAAGCTGTTTTAGTAGTGTTGGTTGAGAGATAAATGTCAGGCAGGACTGTAGGAGAACTTCAATTTAACATCTCATCCGAAAGACGGCACCTCCAACAAAGCAGCACTCCTTCAGTACTACACTGAAGAAGTCAGCTTAAGTTATGTGCTCGAGTTCCTGGGCTGGGATTTCAACCTATTACTTTCTGACTCCGAGACAAAAATGGCACCATTGAGCCAAGACGACAGAGATAGATTTGGGCAGCACTCAACAAATGGTCCAAATATGACGACGAAAAATGTTTAAAAAGTTAATATATTCCTGTGCAGTGTTATTATTGCTGGCAATTGCTTTGTGCCTTATCAATTTCAATGATATTTCTGCTATCAGAAGGTTAACAACCGCTGCGCAGATAAGCAATTAATATTAATCTGCAGGTTAATTAATAACCATTGCGGCAATTAAAAATAAAGTCAAATCACCAGGTTTGACATTTAATAACTGGAAATGTTTGCACATCAAATATTTTGATGACTTTTGCTGTTGTTTCTCGCTACAGGGCAACAGCAGTGCTTTCTCAAGGTAGAAAAATGCACCTTCAATGACTATTATCTTGACAGATGCCAACCTACTTTTCAATGTCGTTTACAATTCATCTCCCACATGTGCCTTTCAAATGAAAGCTGAACACTGGAACAGAATCTCAACATCTTTCATTTAAAGCAAACTGCAAATCATTATTTACCTGGGATAGATAACACATTTATTGTGAAGGGGTCAAATTAGTAAGAATGCAAGTAGCAATGTCTCAGCTTGCTAAGAACCAAGTCACTTTCAAATGAACAGAATCTCTTAACATCTTTCATTTAAACAAATTGCAAATCATTATGTACCTGGGATAACATACTAATTTGACACTTTGACAAAAATTAAGAATGTAAGATCAACAAAAAAATGTGGGAAGCCTGATTAACCCTGTAAATTCAATCTTCCCTTCCAAAAGTTAGTCTCCCACATCTATGTTATCGCCTTTGGTTGGAAGGACTCACTCAGCATAAGCACCTCTCTCTGGGTGTCTGTGACATTCTTTAGTCAACCTGCTATGGGCGCTTTAACAGTGTGAGAAGTGATATCTTATTGCTGGAGACACATCCAAAACTCAGCTTCTAGAGATGATTCAACTGTCATATCAGCCATGATGGTGATTTAAGTCGTGAGTCCATTACTAGTGTCGTAGATACTGAGCCATTGGAACACTAAATTACTATTGCAGAAGTATTTTTCTACAATTTTATCAAATGAAATTGTTCGAACATATCATTTCTATGACAATACAATAGATGAAGCGTTAAACCGAGGGTCCGTCTGCCCTCTCAGGTGAACGTAAATGATCCCATGACACTATTTCAAAGAAGAGCTGGGGAGTTATCCCCGGTGTCCTGGCTAATATTTATCCCTTAAACACTATTAATAAAACAGATTATCTGGTTATTATCACATTGCTGTTTGTGGGAGCTTGCTGTGCGCAAGTTGGCTGCCACGTTTCCTACATTACAACAGTCACTACACTTCAAAAGTACTTCATTGGCTGTAAAGCGCTTTGGGACGTCCTGAGGTTGTGAAAGGTGCTATATAAATGCAAGTTCTTTCTCTTTTATAGAACAAGAATAAAGTAACAGAAACAAATGGGTTTATGAGCAACATTCACACATAAGCATATTTTTGTTAATATTAGAGAAATATCAACAACTTGCATTTAAATAGTCTTTATAGTGTAATAAAACATCCTGAGGCACTTCAAAAGGAGCATAAATCAGACAAAAATTGGCACCAAGCCAAAGAAGGAGATGTTAGGACAGGTGACCAAAGGCTTGGAGAAGAGGTAGGATTTAAGCAGGGTTTAGTAGAGAAGGAGAGCGATGGTGGAGAGGTTTGGGGTGGGAATTCCAGAGCTTAGGGCCTGGATGGTTGAAGACATGGCTGCCAAAGGTGATGTGAAGGAACTGGGGGATGCACAAGAGACCAGAGTTAGAGGAATGTAGATTTTTTGGAGGGTTGTATGGCTGGAACAGGTTACAGAGATAGTGAGGGGCGAGGCCCTGGAGGTATTTGAACACGAAGATGAGAATTTTAAAATCGAGACGTTGGTGAAGCAGCAGCCAATGCAGGTCAGCGAGCACAGGGGTGAGTGCGAACGGGACTCGGTGCGAGGTAGGATATGGGCACGTTGGCGAAAAACTTATGGCAAGGAACAGTCATGACACTTGTTAGAACACCACTAAGATGAAAACATAAGAGGCTTTAGTGTGTTAAAACATTTCCTGTGCTTTACAGGGACCTCTCTCTAATAGGTAGGGGAAGGGAAGGGGGAAGGAAGGAAGGAAAAGAAGGACATGTGGCAGCTAATTTGCACACAGCAAGCTCCCACAAAAAGCAATGTGATAAAGACCATATAAACTGTTTTTGTAATATTGATGGAGGAGTAAATATTGGCCAGGACAACGGGGATAACGCCCCTGCTCTTCTTTGAAATAGTGCCATGGGATCTTTTACGTCCACCGTGACAGCAGAGGGGGCCTCGGTTTAACATCTTATCCGAGAGATGGCACCTCTGACAGTGCAGCACTCTCTCAGCACTGCACTGGAGTGTTAGCCTAGCTTTACATGCTCAAGTCCGTGGAGTGGGACTTGAACCCGATGCAAATTTATTGACGTCAGAACAGCTGGAAATCCACCTAGCTCTCGTGATGAATTATTACTTGAAAAATGATACTGCATTTCTAATTACACATTTGAGGTCTGAGGCATGAAAAGTGCAAGTGGGGAAGATCAAATAACTAAATGTAAGTACATTTATTTTTGGTTGGAGTGACACAGTCAAAGGAAATTAGTTCACTCAGGTTTCATATTAAAGTTAAGTTAGCCATACTTATGTGTGGTTAATAACTGATATTATACACAATATTTAAAAAAGAATTATCACAACCCCTCAAGTAGTAGCTCCGTAACTTATTTACTTGGCTACCTCACAGTCTATTTGCTTGACCCCCCACCTTATGAAGTGATCCCTTTTCTATGACACTTGTTCCTCACTTTGAATATAATGTCCATATTCTTCCAAGCTTTATAAAGATGATTTTATTTGCTTAAGTATATGTTGGCTTGTGATAGATTTATATGTTTACTTGTCATGTAAGCAGAACACATACAATAATATGTATGGGCAGTCTCGTGTCTGGATCACAGTAATGTTTAGCTGCTAACCTGACCTGTTGCCTTCAGGCTATGGCTCAAGTATAGTGGGAAGACGGTAAAAATGAGCAGATTCCAGTAATTGCAATTACTTTATAAAGTGCTCCTGTTAACCAGAGGCCGTTGTTAACTCGGGTTCCAAGCAAATGGCTGTTTTGCATCTGCAACGTGTGATATTGCGAAGTGTGATATGTGAAGGATACATCCCAGACGCAATTTTTACCTACAAATGTATAGTTATTGCAATAACCTGGATTTATATTGCGCCGTTAACATACAATAATGTCTGAAGGTGCTTCACAGAGGCATAAGGAAAATAAATTGATGCTAGAGATATTAGGAGGGCTGACCAAGGGTTTGGTCTTAAGGAACGTCTTAAAGGGATGTGGAGAGACAGATGAGTTTCAGGCACTGATACCAAAGCATGGGGCTGAGGCAGCTAAAGGCACGATTTACAGTGCGGAGGACACGGGGAGGGGGATGTCGATGATGCGGGAAGCATAAGAGACCAGAGTCCGAGAAATGGAGAGTTTGGGAGGTGGTTGTAGGGCTGGAGGATGTTACCGAGATAGGGAGGGGTGAGGCCATGGAAAGATTTAGAAATGAGGATGGAAATTTTACATTTGAGTTACTGGAGGATTGGGAGCTAACCTTGGTCAGTGAGGACTGGCAAGTGGAACTTGGTGTGGGATAGGATACAGGCAGCAGAGTTTTGAATGAGCTGAATTTTTACAGAGTGGGGAATGGGAGGCCTGCCAGTAGAGCATCAAAATAGTTGAGTCTGGCAGTGACAAATACATGGATGAGGGTTTCAGTAGCAGACAAACTGCAGAAGGGACTGAGGCGGGAAATGTTATGGAGGAGGAAGTTGGCAGTGTTTGTGACGGAGAGGACAGAGGGTCAGAAGCTCAGCTCAGGGTCGAATAGGATGCAGAGATTGCAAACAGTCGGGTTCAACCTGACACAGTGGCTGGGTAGGGGAATGGCATTGGTGGCGAGGGCATGGAGGGCCTAATGGGGGACCAAAATATGAATTATTTATGGATACTTATGATCCAGTTTAACTTGTAAACAACGTACATCTCCAGAGGTAGCTTTGAACAAACAGATCCTTGCAACAAGGCACGGCGCATGTAAGTAGAGAGCCAGGTTGCAGAGCTTTAACTGATCACTGACGTGAACATAAGGTGATCCGAGGCAATGTTTTTTTTTAATCAGAACACGAATTGATCAACATCTAACTAGTCACGTTTCACACACCAAGGTTCAGTGACCAGTAGGAGAAGTTGCATGCAGGGTACAGGACAGAGTACACAATAGCCTACAGACTGCTCAGTGTGGCAGACTGCATCCTTCATTGATTCCTCTTATGCTATCAATTCTCACTAAGGCATGGTTACTGTTAAATTATTAGTCCTATAGATCGCTGCACTCATGAAATGACACTGCTCATATTTATTCGTTACATTATTTTTAACGTAAGAAAAAAGTATGTGTGTGTGTGAGCTAAGTAGAGATCTAATTGAAAATTCAGATAATGTTTACAAACCACTTAGGTTTCCTTGTCTGAGTTCATGAATGTATCTGAGCTCCTCGTTTATGTTACTGCCCAACTACTGCCTCTTACCAATAGATTATAGGGGCCGAGTTTCATCAAGGCCTCCGCCTGCCCAAGTGGCGGCGATAGCCGCCGAGGTACCGGACGGTACTTTGGGCGGGATATTCATCGCCGAGGTCCCTCGAAGGTTGGCAGGTGGCAAATGGATGACGTACGCCGCCAACCTGGGTGGCAGCGGGCGGGAGGTCTCATTCTCGGTGGCAGAGGCGCTTGTCGCCCAAGTGCCGCCGAGGATGGAGTTGGGCCCACGGAGGGTCAAAGACCTGAAAAAAAAAAATCACCAATAAAAATGTTTTTAAACTATCCAAAGACCTTCAGGGGACCCCATGCAGATAAGCCGCTGTTGCAAATTTTAAAAAAAATGTTCATTTACCTTTGTTTTAGGTTCTTCAGACTTATCGCTGGGGACAGACCAGCCTCCTCACAGCGGTCCACCCCTGTTCTGCCACCGCGTCCTGCCGACAACCGCTCGCAGAAATCTGGGAGCTCGGCAGTTGCGCCACTCGGCCGTCCGCTGATGTCAGCGGACGGTTCCCAGCGGCTCTCCCCTCCCGCCCACTCCAGCCCGCTCCAGGCCACCTCCAAAGTAGCACTGGGCGGATCTTGATGAGGAATGTCGACGGCAGTCGGTGGCAGCGGGCGGCGACGTGATGAATTTCGGCCCCTATATATTCGAGAAATATTGTAATCTGGCTGTGCTGCACTCTCCTGCATGTCATATACTTACAATTAAAGTATGACAACTCGCTGTGCCACCTTCAAACTTACATTGTCTCAGAGTATGGGCTTTTCCTAGTGCCCATTAACCAATGCTTCAGGAAACTGAAAAATATCTGCTAACCAGTTTCGCAATACTTTAAAAATGCACCATCATTCTTACTCAGCCTCTTGCAGACCTAATACTGGCAACCTAAATAGGGTAACGCCTCTGTTGAAATAGCAGAGAGAAGAATTTGATACAAAGGTGTTAAGCATCTAGATTATTTCCAGGCTCCAATATAAAGTGTCACACAATGAATGTAATTATATTTTAAGTGCATCTAGGGTTGCCTTGGTAAGGTATACACATTTTCTCCGAGTACTCAGTGAAATACAATCAGAAAAGACTTAATATTGTTACATTGCCACGAACAGACACCAAAGTGCATTTGTCACCTTTTAGTCTGCTGAGCAAATTACATTTGTACAATTTGAAAACTGAACTGCAGTTTGCTTCTAGTGCCTGATTGCTGGTATTTCCCAACCAAACCCTGAGCCAGTAATATGCTGAAGGCACATTGAATGAGTTTGTGCTCTGAGCAGTGGTTTTACTAATATTCTTTGGCAAAAAACATTGGTACAGCTACATTTGTAACAAAGTAATAGGACTCTGACAAATTTATATAGACTCTTTCTAAATCCAAAATTCACATCCTTATTTTCAAAACCCCTCCCTATCTCTGTAATTTCCTCCAGCCCCACAACCCCACCCCCGCCCCCGAGATGTCTGCACTCCTCTCATTCTGTCCTCCTGAGCATCCCTGATTATAATCACTCAACCATTGGTGGCCGTGCTTTCTGTTGCCTCGGGCCGCCGGGCCGGGCGTCCCGGGGACTGAGGCGGGCGAGGCCGAAAAGGCCGAACCTGAGCCCGCCCAGCTATTACCCAACTTCCCCCGGGAGACGCTCGACCCGGCAGAGAATGAAACAAATAATTATGACACTGTAGATGCTGGGCCGGGGGGTGGCAGCGGGGAGGGGGAGGAACACCCACCCTCGCCCCTTACTTTGGAGCTGGAGCACTTGGAGGGCCTGGGGATTTCCTATGGCCGGGTCTCTCCTTGTTCTCCGGTTCCTGGGGCGGAGGGGGAACCCCTTCCGCTGTCATTTCCCGACCCGGCACCATTTTTAAAAGAGCCCAGTGGGGACTCCTCTGCCGACGATCCTGGGGGTGGGATCGGGGCAGTGCCAGGGCCGGTTGGAGCGGCCGGTTCATTTGCCGTACCTTGTGCGGTCGATGGGCCGGCTGCTGGCGGCCACCTCCCGGAGGAGGACGGGGACTCGGTGGGGGACGCGGGTGAAGACCTAGAGACCACCGCCAGGGAGGCGGTGGATCTGCTCGCGGCCGCCGCTGAGGCCCTCCTCGTTCCTGCAAAGGAACTCCGGGACTTTTTGGCCCAGAGCCGGGGTCGCCGCGACCAAGCCCGACTGGCCCTGGAAAAATGGTCCGAGCCGGAGCTGATCAAGGGGTCCGTCCGCGCCGCCGTTAAAACCTTGGCCGCGGGCGGGCCCTTGACAAAGGAGCAGCACCTTGAGCTGCGCGAGCTCGAGGGACTCCTCGCTGGGCTGCGGAGGGAGCGGAGTTCAACAAAAGACTTCGCTCCCTCCCCCACAATAGGTTAAGGTAGAGGTTGCACTATGCTTTTGCCATGAAGATAACCATAGCCAGCCTCAACATCAACGGCGGCAGAGGGGCACGCCGTAGATTTGACAATTTTTCGCTCCTGCGGGAGGGGAAATATGCGGTGTGCTTCCTGCAAGAAACCCACACCGTTCCGGGAGACGAAGCCACGTGGCTCCTGGAATGGCAAGGAGAGGTCCGCATGAGCCACCTCACCGCCATTTCAAGTGGGGTGGCCATCTTGCTGGGCCCGCATTTTCAGCCGGAGATCTTGGGGGTCGAGGAGCCCGTGCCAGGCCGCTTGCTGCACGTAACGGTTCGCCTGGGGGACGTGCCGCTCCATCTCGTGAACGTGTACGCCCCTCATCCCGGCCCGCAGCAGACGCGCTTCTTTGAAGAGGTGTCCGCTCTTCTTGGCTCCGTCGACGTCGGCGACTGCATTGTCCTCGGGGGGGATTTTAACTGCACCCTCGAGGCGAGGGACCGCTCCGGTGCCCCGCAGTGCATGACGGCGATGGAGAAGTTGAGGGACCTGGTCGGGTCCTTCGACTTGGTGGACGTCTGGCGAAATCTCCACCCCGACTCCAGCGCCTTTACTTGGGTGAGGCCTGGAGTTGGATGGTCTAGAGTCGACCGCCTTTACGTGTCTCGGGCGTACGTTTCCTGCGTCCCGGCGGCCTCCATGCGGCCGGTGCCGTGCTCGGACCACCACCTGGTGTGGGCGGAGCTCGCTTCGCTCCGCGCGAGGACGGGGTCCGCGTACTGGCACTTTAACAACCGGCTGCTGGAGGACGTGCGGTTCCAGGACTCGTTCCGTCGATTCTGGTCCGACTGGAGAAGGAAGCAGGGGGGCTTCCCCTCCTTGAGGCTATGGTGGGACGTGGGCAAGGCTCACGTCCGCGTCTTCTGTCAAGAGTACGCGAGGGGGTCGACCAAGAGGCGGGCGGCCAGAGTCGGGCGCCTAGAAAAAGAGGTGCTCGACCTGGAAGCCCGTCTCGGTCAAGTCGTCCAGGACCCGGCCCTGCGGACGGTGTACGAAGCGAAGAAGGCCGCGCTGAAGGACCTGCAGCTCGTCGGGTCCCGAGGCGCGTTCGTGAGGTCGCGGATCCGGTTCCTGCGGGATCTGGACCGCGGCTCCCCCTTCTTCTACTCGCTGGAAAAAAGGCAGAGTGTCCGTAAGCAGCTCTTGACGCTGCTGGCCGACGACGGCTCTCTCGTCTCGGATCCGGAGGGCGTCAACAACAGGGTCCGTGAATATTACGGGGCTCTGTTCTCTCCGGATCCGTCCAGCGAGGAAGCGCGTAGAGTTTTGTGGGAGGACCTGCCGAAGGTCGGCCCGGAGGGCGCCGAAAATCTGGAAGCTCCGCTAAGCCTGGCGGAGCTGACCGGTGCCCTCGCCCGGCTCTCGAGGGGAAAATCCCCGGGGCTGGACGGGCTGACCGTGGAGTTCCACAGGGCGTTCTGGGACGTCCTGGGGAGCGACTACGCGCGGGTCCTGGGGGAAAGTCTGGCGACCGGGGAGATGCCCCTCTCTTGGCGCAGGGCAGTCATCGTCCTGCTGCCTAAGAAGGGCGATCTCCGCCTCCTTAAGAACTGGCGCCCGGTCTCCCTCCTCAGCACGGACTACAAAATCTTCGCCAGGGCGATGTCTGCTCGCCTTGGTGCCGTGCTGGACCACATGATCCACCCCGACCAGTCATACACGGTCCCGGGCCGGACAATCCACGACAACATCCATCTGGTCCGGGACCTCATCCATTGTTCCCAGGAGGCTGGTCTGTCGGTCGCCTTCCTATCCCTCGACCAAGAGAAGGCGTTCGACAGGGTGGATCACGACTATCTGCTCGGAACTCTGCGCGCTTTCGGGTTCGGGACGCATTTCGTCGCCCGGATCCGACTTTTGTACGCCGCCGCGGAGTGTCTGATTAAGGTTAACGGGTCCTTGACGGCGCCCCTTCGCTTTAGGAGAGGGGTGCGCCAGGGATGCCCCATGTCCGGCCAGTTATACGCCGTTTGCGTGGAGCCTTTCCTGCGCCTCTTGCGGACGAGGTTGACGGGACTGGCTCTGCAAGGGCCGGGCGTGGAGGTCGTCCTCTCGGCTTACGCCGATGACGTGCTCCTCGCGGTAGAGGATCCCGCTGACCTGCGGAGGATGCGTGAGTGCCAGGAGATTTACTCGGCCGCGTCCTCCGCCAGGATCAACTGGGAGAAATGTTCCGGACTCCTGGTGGGTCAGTGGCGGGTGGACTCCCTGCCGGAGGAGCTCAGGCCTTTTGCCTGGAGCACGACCCATCTCCTCTATCTGGGAGTCTACCTTAGCCCCGACGAGGAAGCCTGGCCGGCGAACTGGCAGGAGCTGGAGGCCAAGGTCGCCGCTCGCCTAGGGCGCTGGACAGGACTGCTCCGAGTGCTGTCCTACAGGGGTCGAGCGCTAGTCATAAACCAGCTGGTGGCCGCAATGCTGTGGTACCGGCTGGTCACTTTGACCCCTCCCCCTGCGTTTGTCGCCAAGATACAGAAGAAGCTGGTGGACTTCTTCTGGAACAACAGGAAGCACTGGGTCTCTGTCGCGGTCTTGAGTCTCCCGCTTGAGGAGGGCGGTCAGTCGTTGGTGTGCGTCAGCGCCCAGCTCGCGACTTTCCGTCTTCAGACCCTGCAGAGATACCTTTACGTCGAGCCCCCTCCTAGGTGGTGTGCTCTGGCGAGGTATTTCTTCCGCCAGCAGCTCGACCTCAATTATGACACGCAGCTCCTGTTTGTGAACTTGGGGGGTGCCAGGACCGCCCTCCGGGAGCTGCCTGTCTTTTACAGGGAACTCATCAGGGTCTGGAACAAAGTCTCCACCAAGCGCAGCTCTCCACCGGCTGGAGTGGCGGCCGTCCTGCAGGAGCCGCTGCTCGGGAATCCGTACCTCCACGGCCGAGGTTTTATGTGGCGGTCGGAAGAGAGGGCTGTGGCTGGTGAGGTGACCAGGGTCAGGGACCTGCTCGATGGCGGAGGAGCGGGCTGGATGGCGCCAGTCACGCTGGCGCGGCGCCTAAATTCTGCCAACGTCCGCCGCGCGGCCGAAGCCATCGAGTCGCTAAAAACAGCTCTGGGCCCTGACTCCGTTAGGTGTATCGAGGAGGCTCAAGCACGTGGGGAGATCCCGTCCGAACTGACCCCCGTCCGGACGGAATTCCTCATCGGCGCCAAACCCCGGAACCTCCCTCGGGGGCCGGCGCCTCACAACTTGAGCCGCCTCGGGGAAATCCCCTCCGTGCCTTTCAGTTCCGCGCGGAGGGGTTTCCTGTACGGGCTGCTCCTGCACACCCTCAACTTTGCCATCCTCGCCGGCCGTCCGGACACGCCATGGCGTACCATCTTGCCGTCCGGAGGAGGCGGGGGTCCCCGATGGAGGGCACTCTACGCAGGGGTCCTCCCACTATTCATCGGGGACTTGGCCTGGAGGGTGGTGCACGGAGCAGTGCCGTGCAATAAATTTTTAAGCCGGTTCACGGACTCCCAGGCCGCCTGCAATTTCTGCGGTCTGGAGGAGTCCGTGTTCCATGTTTTTATTGAATGCACGAGGTTGCAGCCCCTGTTCCACTATTTGAAGGGGCTGCTCCTGAAATTCTGGCTGCACTTCAGTCCCACTCTCCTGATCTTTGGGCACCCTGTGCGGAGGGGAGCGGGTCGGTCCGAAGGCCTCCTCGTAGGACTGCTCCTGGGCACGGCCAAGGGTGCCATCAGCCGGTCCAGGCAGCGGGCGGTCGAGGGGGTCGTTCAACCTGACTGCCTGCCTCTCTTCCGCTCTTACATCCGGTCCAGGGTGTCCTTGGAGATGGAGCACGCGGTGTCCACCGTTACGCTCGCGGCCTTCCGCGAGAGGTGGGCACCGGAGGGACTGGAGTGCATCATCACGCCCGGCAACCAAATTTTAATTTGATTTTACGTTTTAAAGTTAATTTGTTTTAATTGCCGGTGCTTTTAGTGTCCCCTTCCCTTTTATAGGGGGCACTGGGGAAAAATTGTGATTTTCGTGCCCAAAAAAAAAACCAAAAAAAAAAGAAAAAACACAAAAAAAAAAACACAAAAAAGGGGGAAAAAAAAAGGGCCTTGTAAATGTCTGGAGTGTCACCCAGGTCGGGTGGCACCGTTTAATGTTTTATGTTTCCACAGATAAACTCAAAAGAGTTTCTGTTGCCTCGGCCCCAAGCTCTAGAACTCCCTGCCTAAACCTCTCCGCCTCGCTTTCCTCCTTCAAGATGCTCCTTAAAGCATACCTCTTTGACCAAGGGTCACCTGCGCTAATTTCTACTTATGCAGCTCGATGTCAAATTTTTATCTCATAATACTCCTGTGAAGTGCCTTGCAATGTTTCACTACGTTAAAGGTGCTTTATAAATGCAACTTATTGTTGTTATTTCTTTGAATAGCAAATTCAAAGGGCCATTTATAAGCTAACAGTTCCTCTCATTTCTTAGGCTCAGCACACAGAGTAGATCTATTTCAAAAATAAAAAATGAACAGTAAGTTTATATTTGGAAAATGGAGTTGTGTAGTTTAATTTATAAATAGGTTAGGTTTCTCAGTAACCAACTGAAAATAAGTCTTTTTATTGCGGTGATCACTGAGGAAGTGTCTTAGACCTGTAATGTTGACTGACTCTTTCTGTTTTTAGTTGACAAGCTATTTTGCTAACTGTATTTTCCTTAATTAAAAAATATAAAACTCAGGACTCGAGTGGTGCCTCCCAACTAAATTGGCACCAAGGGGGGAGGACTACTTCCAGCTAGTTAGCAACAAGTTTGACTCGGCTCGGTTTATATCTGCGGTGGTAAATTTGTACAAAAGCAGGAGGATGAGTTTTAGACCTCTAATCTTAAAAAGCTAATGACTTCCGAGCTATTTGAAAAACCTTGGGACTCCCCTCTTTGTGTTCAAAAAGCAATTTGCTCCTGCCCCTCCACCCCCCCCTGCCCCCGAAAGAGATCAAACAGGACCACAGGCTGGGTGGCGAAGAAAAGTTGTCAAAAGGTAGCAGGAAAGCGCTGAGCAAAAGTGGCCCTGATCATGTGGGAACAATGGAGTCTCCGATTACAAAGATTCTGCGTGTCCCTTGAAAGAAGCTGCCAGGGATAAGGGGCAGCTCATATACACGAAAGGAAGAAAGCCTTTCTCTCACCAGGCTTTTCTAAAGTATTCAATTTGGAAAAGAACAGTTTTAACTGGCTCACCTGTGCATCTATTGGGTCTAATCTCACACCGTCAGTTATCCATGAAAGACTACGGCCGTCGCTAATAAACCACACGTGGAAGCTGGAGAAGATGAAGAAACAGAGAGACTGATATGAGACCGGGGTTACTTTCTGTACGTTGGTGCCGTTGGAGCAGTACTGCCTTCTAACCTAAAGATTTGCTGAAGGTGTCGGTTTACCAGCTTATTGCAGGGGGAATGGCACCTGGGTGGGAATATAAGACACACAGCTGTCTTTCCTCACTCTCAAATGTTTACTCGTATAGCAAGGGGCTACGTAAGTCCAGAAAGTTCTGCTTATTTCTTGGAATGCTAAGATAAGTGTTAAGGGGACGTCTGAATTAGAGTGTTAGTTATAAACAGGAGGATTTGCCTTAAGTCCTAGCTGGGGATGTTCTTGATGCTTTAGAGTATTTTATGGCAGGTTCGTTTTCTTGATTTTCCTGTTTCTTTTGTAGTTTTCCGAGATGCATGGGCTGACATGTTTGGGACTTTTAGCTCTCCCTTTAGCCAATGTTTGCAGTTTGACTTTATACGGAGTGTGTATATTATATTGGCATTCGTCTGCTGATTTGGTAACAGTATTAGTAGTTCTGAATAAGGGAATATAGGAACGATGAAGCAGGCTTCTGAAACCCCTGAGTGTGTGAGGGGGGCTGGAGGAAAGGGTGCCGATTTTGACACATTCGCAGGGCATTAGCTTCAGAAGTGATAGATACCCTCTGTGGGCAGATGCTTATCGAAATGACGAGAAGGCCGGTGTGGTTTGTTTCCTAGACTCAATTGGTTAATAAAATGGAAAATCTCCTTTAAATGTTTTAACTTGAGTTGCTCATGGGTGTAAGGAACCTGCTAAATTCAGAGATGACTGGATGAAGCAGGTGTTGGATGTTTTGTAACGCTAAGGCATATGAAATACTTTTACTATTTTAACCAACACATTAACCCATTTACGTTTGTGTTTGCAAAGTGTCATTTCAAAGCATTAAAGATTAGGGGGTTGCTGTACTATTCCAGGAGAATCTGAATGTTAATCTGACTAATATAAGATAACGGGAAGCTAGATAAACACAAGAGGGAGAAAGGAATAGAGGGTTATGCTGATAGGGTTAGATGAAAAGGGGTGAGAGGAGGCTCGTGTGGAGCACAAACATCGGTATGAACCTATTGGGCCGAATAGTCCATTACTGTCAGCTGTGGCACACTTGCCTCTGAGTCAGAAGGTTATGGGTTCAAGTCACACTCCAGGGACATGAGCACATATATCTAGGCTGACACTCCAGTGCAGTGCTGAGGGAGTGCTGCACTGTCGGAGATGCCGTCTTTCAGATGAGACGTTAAACCGAGGCCCCGTCTGCTCTCTCATGGCAATAATTCAAAGAAGAGCAGAGGAGATATCCTCGGTTACCTGGCCAATATTTATCCCTCAATCCCATAATAAAAGCAGATTATCTGGCCATTATCACATTGCTGTTTGTGGGAGTTTGCTGTGTGGAAAATGCCTGCCGTGTTTCCCACATTACAACAGTGACTACACTCCAAAAGTACTTAATTGGCTGTAAAGCATTGAGACGTCTGGTGGTCATGAAAGGCACTACATAAATGCATGTCTTTCTTATTTTTTTCTTTATTTCTGTGCTGTATATTATAAGAACATAAGAAAATAGGAACAGGAGTAGGCCATACGGCCGCTCCAGCCTGCTCCGCCATTCAATAAGATCATGGCTGATCTGATCATGGACTCAACTCCACTTCCCCGCCCGCTCCCCATAACCCCTTATTGTTTAAGAAACTGTATATTTCTGTCTTAAATTTCCCAGCTTCCACAGCTCTCTGGGCAGCGAATTCCAGATTTACAACCCTCTAAGAAATTTCTCCTCATCTCTGTTTTAAATGGGCGGCCCCTTATTCTAAGATCGTGCCCTCTAGTTCTAGTCTCCCCCATTAGTGGAAACATCCTCTCTGCATTCACCTTGTCAAGCCCCCTCATAATCTTATATGTTTCGATAAGATCACCTCTCATTCTTCTGAATTCCAATGAGTAGAGGCCCAACCTACTCAACCTTTCCCCATAAGTCAACCCCCTCATCCCCGGAATCAACCTAGTGAACCTTCTCTGAACTGCCTCCAAAGCAAGTACTTCCTTTCGTAAATATAGAAACCAAAACTGCACGCAGTATTCCAGGTGTGGCCTCACCGATACCTTATATAGCTGTAGTAAAACTTCCCTGCTTTTATACTCCATCCCCTTTGCAATAAAGGCCAAGATACCATTGGCCTTCCTGATCACTTGCTGTGCCTGCATACTATCCTTTTTTGTTTCATGCACAAGTACCCCCAGGTCCCGCTGTATTGCGGCACTTTGCAATCTTTCTCCATTTAAATAATAACTTGCTCTTTGATTTTTTTTCTTGCAAAGTGCATGACCTCACGCTTTCCAACATTATACTCCATCTGCCAAATTTTTGCCCACTCACCTTAGCCTGTATGTCCTTTTGCAGATTTTGTGTGTCCTCCTCACACATTGCTTTTCCTCCCATCTTTGTATCATCAGCAAACTTGACTACGTTACACTCAGTCCCTTCTTCCAAGTCATTAATATAGATTGTAAATAGTTGGGGTCCCAGCACTGATCCCTGCGGCACCCCACTAGTTAAGGTTGCCAACCAGAGCATGAACCATTTATCCTGACTTTCTGTTCTCTGTTAGTTAGCCAATCCTCTATCCATGCTAATATATTACCCCCCACCCCGTGAACTTTTATCTTGTGCAGTAACCTTTTATATGGCACCTTGTCAAATGCATTTTGGAAGTTCAAATACATCATATCCACTGGTTCCCCTTTATCCACCCTGTTCGTTACATCCTCAAAAAACTCGAGCAAATTTGCCAAACAGGACTTCCCCTTCAGAAATCCATGCTGACTCTGCCTGACCGAATTTTGCTCATCCAAATGTCCTGCTACTGCTTCTTTAATAATGGACTCCAACATTTTCCCAACCACAGATGTTAGGCTAACTGGTCTATAGTTTCCTGCTTTTGGTCTGCCTCCTTTTTTAAATAAGGCTGTTACATTTGCAGTTTTCCAATCTGCTGGGACCTCCCCAGAATCCAGGGAATTTTGGTAAATTACAGCCAATGCATCCACAATCCCTGCTGCTACTTCTCTTAAGACCCTAGCTTGCAAGCCATCAGGTCCAGGGGATTTTTCTGCCTTTAGTCCCATTATCTTACTGAATACCACCTCCTTAGTGATTGTGATTGTGTTAATAAGTTCCTCCCCCTCTATAGCCCCTAGATATCCACTGTCGGAATATTGTTAGTGTCCTCTACCGTAAAGACTGATACAAAATATTTGTTCAGAGTTTCTGCCATCTCCATGTTCCACATTACTAATTCCCCGGTCTCAACCTCTTAAGGGACCAACATTTATTTTAACCACCCTTTTCCTTTTTATATACCTGTAGAAACACGCCATCTGTTTTTATATTCTGTGCTAGTTTACTTTCATCATCTATCTTCCCTTTCTTAATCACTTTTTTAGTCGTTCTTTGCTGGTTTTTAAAAGCTTCCCAGTCTTTTGTCCTCCCACTACTTTTGGCCACTTTGTATGCCCTTGTTTTTAATTGGATACCATCCTTTATTTCTTTAGTTAGCCACGGATGGCTATCTTTTCTCTTACACCCTTTCCTCCTCACTGGAATATATTTTTCTTGAGTTGTGAAATATCTCCTTAAATCTGCACCACTGTTCATCAACCATCCTACACTTTAATCTATTTTCCCAGTCCACTTTACCCAACACTGCCCTCATACCTTCATAGTCTCCTTTATTTAAGCTTGGTACGCTGGTTGGAGATCCAACTTTCTCATCCTCCATCTAAATTTGAAATTCAATCATGCTATGATCACTCATTCTGAGGGGATCCTTTACTAGGAGATTGTTTATTAATCCTGTCTCATTACACAGGACCAGATCTAAGATAGCCTGCCTCCTGGTTGGTTCCGTTACATACTGCTCAAGGAACCCGTCCCTTACGCACGCTATGAACTCCTCCTCGAGGCTACCCTGACCAATTTGATTTGTCCAATCAATATGGAGGTTAAAATCACCCATGATTATTGCTGTTCCCTTTTTACAAACCCCCACTATTTCCTGTTTTATTCTCCGACCAACAGAGGCGCTACTGTTAGGGGGCCTATAGACTACGCCCACCAGTGACTTGTTCCCCTTATTGTTCCTTATCTTCACCCAAACTGTTTCAACACCCTTATCATTTGAACCAATATTGTTTCTTACTATTGCAGTGATTCCATCCTTTATCAATAGAGCTACCCCACCTCCTTTTCCTTTCTGTCTGTCCTTCCAGATTGTCAAGTACCCCTGAATATTTAATTCCCAGTCATGGTCATCTTGCAACCACGACTCTGTAATGGCTATCAGATCATACCCATTTGTCTCAATTTGTACCGTCAACTCATCTATCTTGTTACAAATGCTACGTAATATATTTCTATGTAAATACTCAGATTGATGGAGGGGAAGATATATTATTACACAGCACAGACGGACACCATTCAGCCCATTTGAGTCTATGCCAGCTCTTTGCTAGACCAATCCAAAACTAATTCCACTGCTCTGCATCTCCCTCTGATTCGAACGTCGCCCTTAAAAGATACAATAATCTTTGCCTCAACTACTCCCTGCTGGAATACACTCCATGCTCCAAACAACTCGGAGCAAAGACATTTCTCTTATCCTCTCCTCACTCTCAGCTACAATTTTAAATTGATGAATCCATATTATATAAATGATAGTGTTGCTGCAAGCAGCCTTCTACATATACTATCTACTCACAACTACATGCATAATACTGATCAAACTCATCTTTACCCATATTTTTAATTTCACTGAGTATCTCAATGACGTGAATTTGATGAGGGCAATTAGATTACCATCGGGGTAGTTTGTGGCCTGGGTGCCACCCCTGTTAAAATTATGAAAGCTGAAGACCGGCCTGGTATTTATTCAACAGTTCCTGACCATCAAGCAATGAAACTAGCCATTCTTCTTGCTTATCACACTTCTGATATTTATTTTGTGGCGAGGTCAGCCATGGAGCCCATTTCAATATCTAAACATGCAGTTGTTGCAGTGGAAGTTCAAGCTCGTCCCTTCATAGTGGAAATTCAAACCCATCTGCTTTGTAGGAGTGATAGTTCTGGGATCCTATTATGGGCAAGTTGAATGGGTTCTACAAGCTGAACCGAGACTCAGTAGATTAGAACAACTACTTTTGGAATGAATGGTACAATAACAGCAACGTGATTCTAACCTGGTAAAATGTCCCAAGGTGCTTCACAGGAGCGTTATCAGACAAAATTTGTCACTGAGCCACATAAGGAAATATTAGGACAGGTGAGAGTTATGTTTTAAGGAGCATCTTAAAAGGAAGAGAGGTGGCGAGGTTTAGGGAAGGGATTTCAGAGCTTAGGGCCGAGACAGCTGAAGGCACGGCCACAAACGGTGGGCCAATGAGGCCAGATTTGGAGGAATGAGGAGTTCTCCGAGGTTTGTAGAGCTGGTGGAGGTTTCAGAGATAGGGAAGGGTGAGGTCATGAAGGGATTTGAGCACGAGGATGAGAATTTTATATTGGAGGCACTGGGGGAACCACAAGCCAATCTAGGTCAGTGAGCACAGGGGTGATGGGGCTTGTTGCAGGCTTAGATACGGGCAGCAGGGTTTTCAATGAGCTCAAGTTTTTGGAGGGTGGGAGAGCCGACCAGGAGAGCATTGCAATAGTCAAATCTGGAGATGACAGAAGCATGAATGAGGGTTTCAGCAGCAGATGGGTTGAGGCAGGAGCAGAGAAGGGCGATGTTACAAAAGTAGAGCTAGACAGTCTTTGTGATGGGATTGGATACTCAGTTTTGGGGTCAAATAGGACGCAGAGATTATGAACGGATAGGTTCGGCCTAAGACAGTGGCCAGTGTTTAAATGGTGATAACTTTGGTTCATCCAAGACCATACAAGAATGCTGACAACACAGAGGCAATAGAGGGGTCGAGAGGGATGGTGGAGAGGTGGAGCTGGGTCAGCATACATGTAGAACCTGACACCATGCCTTCGATTGATGTAGTTGAGGAGTAGCAGGTAGCTGAGGAATAGGAGGGGATCAAGAGTAAATGTATATGACCATTGTAAAATGTTTTGAAAAACATATCCCTTTCTGTCTTTTGGAGGAAACGTTTTGAGGATGTAGAATGGATAAGGGAGAACCAGTGGATGTGGTGTATTTGGACTTTCAAAAGGCTTTTGACAAGGTCCCACACAAGAGATTAGTGTGCAAAATTAAGGCACATGGTATTGGGGGTAATGTACTGACGTGGAAAGAGAACTGGTTGGCAGACAGGAAGCAAAGAGTAGAAATAAACGTGTCCTTTTCAGAGTGGCAGGCAGTGACTAGTGGGGTGCCGCAAGGTTCAGTGCTGGGACCCTAGCTATTTACAATATACGTTAATGATTTAGACGAAGGAATTGAATGTAATATCTCCAAGTTTGCAGATGACACTAAGCTGGGTGGCAGTGTGAGCTGTGAGGAGGATGCTAAGAGGCTGCAGGGTGACTTGGACAGGTTAGGTGAATGGGCAAATGCATGGCAGATGCAGCATAATGTGGATAAATATGAGGTTATCCACTTTGGTGGCAAAAACAGAAGGCAGATTATTATCTGAATGGTGACAGATTAGGAAAAGGGGAGGTGCAACTATACCTGGGTGTCATGGTACATCAGTCACTAAAGGTATGCTGGCATTCATAGCGAGAAGATTTGAGTATAGGAGCAGGGAGGTCTTACTGCAGTTGTACAGGGCCTTGGTGAGACCACACCTTGAATATTGCATACAGTTTTGGTCTCCTAATTTGAGGAAGGACATTCTTGCTATTGAGGGAGTGCAGTGAAGGTTCACCAGACTAATTCCCGGGATGGCAGGACTGACATATGAAGAAAGACTGGATCGGCTAGGCTTATACTCATTGGAATTTAGAAGAATGAGAGGGGATCTCATAGAAACATATAAAATTATGATGGGACTGGACAGGTTAGATGCAGGAAGAATGTTCTCGATGTTGGGGAAGTCCAGAACCAGAGGTCACAGTCTAAGGATAATGAGTAAGTCATATTAGGACCGAGATGAGGCGAAAACTTTTCACCCAGAGAGTGGTGAACCTGTGAAATTCTCTACCACAGAAAGTTGTTGAGTCCAGTTCGTTGGATATATTCAAGAGGGAGTTAGATGTGGCCCTTACAGCTAAGGGGATCAGGGAGTATGGAGAGAAGGCGGGAGTGGGGTACTGAAGTTGCATGATCAGCCATGATAAAATTCAATGGCGGTGCAGACTCGAAGGGCCAAATAGCCTGCTCCTGCGCCTATTTTGTATGTTTCTATGTCTGCTCTATCACATGGACGTATAAAGTCCCATGGCACTATTTCAAAGAAGAGCAGGGAAGTTATCCCCAGTGTCCTGGCCAATATTTATCCCTCAATCAGCATAACAAAAAATGATTATCTGGTCATTATCACATTGCTGTTTGTGGAAGTTGTCTGTGTATAAGTTGGCTGCCACGTTTCCTACATTACAACAGTGATTACACTCCAAAAGGACTTCATTGGCTGTAAAGAGCTTTGGGATGTCTGGTGGTCATGAAAGGCGCTATATAAATCCAAGTCTTTCTTTCTTTATACAAATTTCCGTCAGAATTTACGTTATTTTAACAGTTAAATCCTATGTTTGGGTGGGATCTGTGCTGCAACATAAAATTAGGGTAGTGAGTTTGATTCTTTCCTCTAGTTTTTTTTCCCAATAAAATAGGAAGGAACGTAAAAAAAATTGTAAAAGGAGCATACTGTTGTGATAAATGTAGAACATTTGGTAAACTTTACTTCCGTCATCATCATCGTCATAGGCAGTCCCTCGAAATCGAGGCAGACTTGCTTCCACTCTAAGTGAGTTCTCAGGTGACTACAGTCCAATACGGGAATTACAGTCTCTGTCACAGGTGGGGCAGACAGTGGTTGAAGGAAAGGGTGGGTGGGACTGGTTTGCCGCACACACTTTCCGCTGTCTCTGCTTGTTTTCTGCATGCTCTCGGCGAAGAGACTCGAGGCACTCAGCGCCCTCCCGGGTGCTCTTTCTCCACTTAGGGCGGGTCTTGGGCCAGGGATTTCCCGGTGCCGATAGGGATGTTGCACTTTATCAAGGAGGCTTTGAGGGTGTCCTTGAAACGTTTCCTCTGCCCACCTGGGGCTCGCTTGCCATGTAGGAGTTCAGAGTCGAGCGTTTGCTTTGGGAGTCTTGTGTCGGGCATGCGGACGATGTGGCCCGCCCAACGGAACTGGTCAAGTGTGGTCAGTGCTTCGATGCTGATAAACGAGTGTGCTGCTGCTGGGGAATGTGCATAGTTACAACTTCCATCTGCCTTTCCCTAGTGCTCTCCTCAAGCAATCACACACTCATACCATCTCCTGATTACATGTGCACATTTTAGATAGCATACCACTGGCTCCACTTCTCAGTTTTCTGCATTTCTATAGATCAGGTTCACCTTCCCTATTTGGTTTTGCCTTCCCACTGGTCGAGGGGTTGTGCAGACAACTCGAACACACATTCTACCCACTGTATCACTTATCTCTACTCATCCACAATCTGCACTCGCCAAAGCAGCCTTAACTTCCACGACTTTTCCAGATACCTTGTCTATTTTGATTCTCTAGTTAAAAAAGTAAGACACCTTTAACCTCAAATGCAATTTTCTGCTGTATATTATTTTCACTTAGCCAATTTTTACATGCAACCTAACGAGGTTACTGCTTCAAACTAGCTTAGTCGCTTGAACAGGTAGTTAGGAAAACTAAGTATCAATCACCATTAAACCTTTTACAAGCTGGTTACAAATTCCATGCATTCCAATCACCTTTGACTCAATTTCCAAACATTCTGATAGTAAATAACTTTGTATATTTTGTCCCAGCATTCAGTTATCAGCATCTAACAAGCACCATGTCTGGCAACCTCTCACAGAACAATGATAGGAACATTAGGAGCTTCTCCGAGTTGTTTCTTTCCTCGTAAAGAATAATTTTAATGTCTCTCGAAGGATAAAGATTGCAGCAAAAACTGCATCTCTTGTACAGTATTAGATTTTTAAATTCAAAGCTGGAAATGTTTGGTGTTTGACAGGGGCATTTCCTACAATCATTTCTTACTTTCACACGTTGAAACTTGTTTGACAACTTACTAAAAGTCTCTGCTGTTCACTTTGCTATTTACACAAAAGGAAAAAACAAACAGAAGAGTATTTTAAATGTAAAGCTTCACAATTTGCACATAATGATTGTTGCCTAGGCAATGCAAACCCCACCCCCACCATCATTGCAAGCAACATTCCCGCTAAACTGCACAGCGGTCTGGAGGTCCCGTGCAGGCTACTCACCAGCTTTTCAAAGCAAGAAGTTGTGCATATGCGAAAATTTGAATGAGCTGCACAGCCCCTCAAAAAAAGACAGGGAACATTGATTTACTTTGTGCATCTTGCCTTGCAATCAAAGTCACTGTTGTCTGTCAACACATACACGTCCAAACAGCTTTTCAATAATAGATATATCAGAAGAGTTTGCTCTATAAAATGTAATTCTATTTCCCAAAGTGACATACTGTAGCGAGCATTTGTGAATATTTATAGCATGATCTGCAAAAAGAATTCCCACAATTAAAATGAGCAGTGTGCATAAAAATTGGCCACGGCCCTTTAAAACTAAAGGTGTACAACTTAGTGACATTTTTTTAACATTTTTAAAAATAGCCATTGTAGCGCAATGCCAATTGTCTACTATTTAGAAACCAAACTCAAATGGCTGTCCTGGTAATCTTGGGAAGAGATCTGTATATATTTTATTTATATTTTTGGTTGTTTTGGTCACCACCCTAATTTCTCCTTATGTGGCTCAGTGTCAAATTTTTTGTTGTTGTCTCACAATACTCCTGTGAAGTGCCTTGAGACATTTCACTATGGTAAAGGCACTATATAAATACAAGTTGTTGTTGTTGTTGGAATTATTGCTCGATCTTATCCTAATTCAACCAAAACAATGAGATTATTTCATGTGCACTTTTAAAATCTATTCAATTTTAGGTCTAGAAATTCCTGTAGGCCATTTTTAAACTGAAGATGGGAGGTCCGAGGATTGCCTTGGACCTCATCCAAAAATCAGGCCTACTCAGGCAGCTCGCCCAATGGATGCGTGCAATTTTGGGACACCTGCCTCGCTGACAGTAGCCCTCAGGGTAAATCCATTGGTGTAAGGGTGGGGCGGGGGGTGTGGAGGACAGCAGGGCATCTGATCGAAGCCATCAGTGGCTGTCAGGAGTACTGTGGAGCTTGGAGGACCAGTAAGAACTGTCACTGGCACAGGCCTGATGGGTTGAATGACGTTTTTCCTGTCATTTCTGGAAGTCACTGTAGAATATTTGTACTGCAACTTATATTTTGATTTATTTTTAATACAGTGAATTCCATTAACGTGTGCACCTATCTACTCCCAGCATTAGAAACATAGAAAATAGGTGCAGGAGTAGGCCATTCGGCCCTTCTAGCCTGCACCGCCATTCAATGAGTTCATGGCTGAACATTCAACTTCAGTACCCCATTCCTGCTTTCTCGCCATACCCCTTGATCCCCCTAGTAGTAAGGACCTCATCTAACTCCTTTTTGAATATATTTAGTGAATTGGCCTCAACAACTTTCTGTGGTAGAGAATTCCACAGGTTCATCACTCTCTGGGTGAAGAAGTTCCTCCGCATCTCGGTCCTAAATGGCTTACCCCTTATCCTTAGACTGTGACCTCTGGTTCTGGACTTCCCCAACATTGGGAACATTCTTCCTGCATCTAACCTGTCTAACCCCGTCAGAATTTTATATGTTTCTATGAGGTCCCCTCTCATTCTTCTGAACTCCAGTGAATACAAGCCCAGTTGATCCAGTCTTTCTTGATAGGTCAGTCCCGCCATCCCGGGAATCAGGTTGAGATCCAGCACACAAATGTTGTAGCTGATCGCCTCATTTGTAACCAATATGCACATTCAATAAACCATCTCATGACTGACCTTAAACAGCTTTCCTATTAAAGGAAATCAATGACTTTATTTACCCATTTGTCTCACTATGGTTTGGAGAACGTTACACACAAATGTTACGTTAGAATAAATTTTCAGATATTTTCTCGGACTGCAATGCATCACTCACTTTTGAAGTACAAACTTTAAATAAAATGCAAATCAAAAACTCTAGCTTCATTTGTTTATTAGCCCATTGGATTATTGCTCAAATAAAGGTGTTAATTAAATACTAGTGAGCTCTTTTTTAAATTAGAAATAAAATTTGATGAACATCAATCAGTTAATTTAATTTTGATGTTCTGGTTGAGGAAGGAATTTTGGCCATGACACTTGGGGAATCACCTGCTCTTCTTCAATAGTGCCATGGGTTCTTTCATCTCCTCCTGAATCACCGGGAAAGGCAGATGAGGGGTTTGTTTAATGCTGAATCTCACGTACCACCATTTTTCCAACAATATGTACATGGATAGGACACATTGAATTTGGTTTATGTTCGCTACATTTTACAACTGTTTATATACAAGAACAAATCATTAATTGGCCCATTTTATCACACAATGTTCAGGCTGTACATTTCTTGGTAAAGTGTGAATAAGTTTGATGAAAAACATTGTGGCCCATTTGGCTTTAAATGCGCAGCACATCATCTGGTCCTTGTAATTGACTGAAGCCCTGATTTTAAACCCCTGCACCCATCGAGAAAAGGACTTGCGAAGGGTTAAAATATTGGCAGCGTGGCAAGAACCAAGTCCATGTTGCACCTCCGCCCTCCCCCACCCCGCTTGTCAGAGATGCATTTTACGCAATGTGAGAGGCAGGCGGAGCCTCATTGAAATGCAACAGGTAACATCTGCTGATGTCATTCAGACCTCCAATGCCATTTTAGCTAGTCTTCAGTGAGGCTGGCGCTAAGGAGCAGCAGGTCCAGAAGAGTGCCGAGAAAGTGAATTTATTTTCTTTTCAGGTGTCCTCATGAGGCGGAAGGATTCTCCTCCTCGCCCCTGGCTGCAAGTGCTTCTGGCCTCGCTCCGACTCAACTACTTTAGTGCTGAGGACCACTCCTGCCAGTGGCCACCTCATGTCACTGTTTGGGTGGACATTGGGCCTGGTTTATTTAAATGGTGTCCTGGAGATGAAATGGGTTGTACCAAACATTGGCAAGTCAGGGCAAGCCCAGCGCTCACCACAACTCCCCGTGTTAAAATTGGGGCTTAAAAATTACATATGATTTAATTTTTTTTTAAATGTAAAGCATTAACTAATTTTAGGACTGTGAACCTTACAAAAAATAAAATAAAATGCATGGCCCTCTGGCAACATGGCACAATTACTCAATTCTCAGCAGCAGCTAGATTCAAAGTTGGAATATAACAGGTGTCATTTTTTTTAAATCAGCATGCATAACCGATAAAAAGTGATACAGAATAGGAAAGGATTGAAAATACCTTATTTTGCCAAGTGCATTTTTTTTTAAGTTATTCACATTGATAACAGGTTTGACTTATCTTGTGCCAATGTTATTCTTAAGCCAACTAGACAGTGGTGCAACAGTGAGCAGGGTAACGCACCCTCCAATTTTCCCTTTCTCCAGCTGGCAGTGTCTGGCCTCTGGTCTGCACCTCCAACCAAGTGCATAACTCGCAACTCAGTGTGCCAGACTCATGTCTTAATATTCAGCAGTGCAGCACATTGGGGAATCAACTTGCTGCACCACTGAAAATACATTTTCATATTTCAGAACGACAAATGTCACAGAATTGTTTGCAGCAATTGTAAGAGCATACAATAACAACTTGTATTTATACAGTGCCTTTAATGGGGAAGAAAATGTCCAAATGCACTTCACAGAGAAGTAGAGTGAATGAATGCCCAGCCAAATAAGCAGAGATTAAGAAGTTCAATAAATTCAATGGCCAAGCACTTTGTTCAAAGAGATGGGCTTTAAGGAGGCTTAAAGAAAAGGGAGATGGTGAGGTGGAGTGGTTTAGAGAGAGAATTTCAGAGAGTGGGACTTCTGCAGCTCAGATAATTATGCCAAAGATAAGGTGAAGGTAGGGGCTGGAGGAGGTTACAGAGATAGAGAGAAGCAAGGCCATAAACAAATTTAACAAGTGCGGTCATTTTAAATTTAAGGAATGGGAGCCAATGTAAGTCAGTGAGGATGGGGGGTGGATAGGTAAACAGGACGTGGTGTAGGATAATTTACGAGCAGCAGAGTTTTCATTGAACTGCAGTGAAAGGTGTAGGGTGGGAGGCCATCAATGAGAGCATTGAAGTAATCGAGTCTGTCGGAGACAAAGGCATCTAGCAGGGTTTTAGTGGCAGACAAACTGAGTTGGGGCAAAGGCGGTTGATGTTACGGAGGTGGAAGTTGGCAGTCTGTGTGATGGAGAGGGTAGTTACACTTCAACAGCATTTCACACATGCTTATATTAATCCTACATTTGACCTATTGTACTCGGACAACTTTACCCATACATAAAGACAACATCGACCTCTAAACTGAAGCATATAGTAACTGTTATTTTCATCTACAGTTAAATTGAAATACAATTCAAACTATTAATTCACTTCTCCACTCCCCACAACAAAGGCACTGAATCTTACTGAGTTATAGTTCTACAGGCACTCCAGTATTTTACCCAAGTGGATGGCCTTCATTTTTAGGCCAATGGATACCATGCAATTCTCATCTTTCCAAAAGGATTCCAAGTTACAATCACTGGTGCCAATCGCAAGCTTGATGTTTCTGCTGTCACATCTGGAGTGTTGCGGTTGGGAGGAGGGGCCATGAAGATTCCTAGAGGTCCTTGCAAGGGCAGCTAATGCAGGATCCTCCTGGCAGCTTATAAAGTCTATTAGGCAGTGTCAACACGGTGCTTAATGTGAGGGTGAGGAAAGGGGGGCAGGGGAGTGGGGGTGTGGGGAGAGGGGGGGATAGGTGGTTCACAGCCAAGCCTAAGCTGTTCTCACCCAACATCCACACACATGCACTTTTCAGCAGACTAACAGAACTTGCATTTATATAGCACTGTTCAAATTCTAAGGGCGCCCTAAATTACTTCACAGCCAATTAATTATTTTCGAAGTGTCATTATCTAGACAAAATACGGCAGCCAATTTTCACACAGCAAGGTCTGACAAACAGCAATGAGATAAATAACCAATTTAATCTGTTTTGGTCGGGAGATATATGTTGGCCAGGAAAGGAGAATTCTCCTGCTCTTGTATGAATCGTGCCATAAGATCTTTTACATCCACCTGAACTAGTAGACAGCTTTTGGTATGTCTCATCTGAAAGCCAGCAACAGCAACAATGCAGCACTTCCCCATTAATATACTGAAATGTCAGCCTAGATTATGTGCTCAAATCGTGGAGTGGGGGGAAATCACTGGATAGGAATGTCTCCCCTTGCCCTCCCTAAATTTAGCAAATCTTGAGTTGAAACCTATAACCTGGTTCAATTTGTAATCTTTCTGTCTGGAAGAAAATCCGTCTTGAAGCATGAGGGGAGAAAAGGGTCAATACTCCATCAGTAAAAGGTTACAGAAGGACTGAATTTACACCGCAGTGCCTGGTGAACATACAATGGGTACCTGCAACCAGGGGATGCTAAACAAGAAGGGGACTGCCGAGGACAGGGAACATGAGCCTGGACTGTCATCTGGCCTCAGGTGGGGGGTGAGGCGGGAGGAACTCCAATTAAAAGGCTGGAACATGAAGGAGGGGGAGGGGCTAGGAAAGTCCTGGTCTCCTTATCTGAAGGAGGACATACTTGCCTTAGAAGCGGTGCAGCGAAGGTTCACTAGATTGAGCCCTGGGATGAGAGGGTTGTCCTATGAGGAGAGATTGAGTAGATTGGGCCAATACGCTCTGGAGTTCAGAAGAATGAGAAGTGATCTCATTGAAACAGAATAAGATTCTGAGGTGGATTGACAGGGTAGACGCCGAGAGGTTGTTTCCCCTGGCTGGAGAGTCTAGAACCAGGGGGGTCACAGTCTCAGGATAAAGGGTCGGCCATTCAAGACTGAGTTGAGAAGTTTCTTCACTCAGAGGGCTGTGAATCTTTGGAATTCTCTACCCCAAAGGGCTGTGGATGCTCAGTCGTTGGGTATATTCAAGGCTGAGATCGATAGATTTTTGGACTGAAGGATATGGGGATCGGGCGGAAAAGTGGAGTTGAGGTACAAGATCAGCCATGATCTTAATGAGTAGGGGAGCAGGCTCGAGGAGTCTTATTCTAATTCTTATGTTCTTAAAGCAGGACAAGGATCCCCCCCTTCCTTCCTCGCAGCCTCTGCATCTCCTCTCCCACCTTCTGTGGCGAGGCGGTGTCTATGGTGCCCACAACGGTAAGGGATTGAACACCCCCCCCCCCCCCAGGTTAAGGGATCTTGGAAGTGGGGGGGGGGGGGGAAAGAGGGTTCAATCCCTTACCATCGTCCAGCCTATCCCAGAAGGGGAGGATGCAAATTCCCTCTCCCTCCCCAATGTAACCACTGCGGAGCTGGCCAGAGCCTTTCGAGGGGGAGGAGGTGGGATGTGCTGAGCGCTGCGGTTTAACCCGCTGCCTCCTGCACCCGGATAGAGAGGCCCGGGACCCTCCGGGTAGAATGTGGGTTGCTTGGTGGCCAACGGCTACCCATAAACCGGCGAGAGGACTCAAAACATCACATCGCAGCGCCTTGCAAGATGCAGCGGTATCTGCAGCCAGATACATTCACTTAATCAGGATGCAATATGCAACAAAACAACGCGCACAATCCCGTTCATTTCCAGACTCAAGACATTCCATTACAGTTTTTTAAAAAATCCACAATTCACAGCCTTCCTTCCACCCCACCCCACACACACATACACACTTTTAACCTGATACAACAATAAACAATTCCCACTTGGGCACACGAGGCCAGTAAATTGGTAAAAACTCAGGCACCGTGCAGTTAAAAAGGAAATATTGTAGCAGCAATTACAGTAAAGCAACATTTTAGCAAATAAAACGGCTTTGGCAGAAATCAATACAAAAGGCTTGCCACGGTTAATAAAAACACCGTTCAATCGCTCTTTACACACACACGGAATAAAACAGAAACTATAAAGTGAATGAACTTTTAAAGCAGTCTGATTGTACAAAGATAATTTCCATTGCCCCCTCCCTACAAGGTTATACCCAATGCAAATACAGTGTTGACTTAATATTCCCGCACATATTTCCGCATTTATTTCACCAACCGTTCATATTTCCAGATATTTGCAATCTTTAAGTACCCACTTACATATATTTTTACTATAATAAGAACCTATCCGCTAAAGCAAGCAGCGGGTGCATTTAAAACAACAAAAAGCCAAACCCATCTTGCCGCTTAAAATATAAAACGTAGTTTGAAACCATTTAAGTTTTATTACAATACACCGACAAACGCAATTTAAATGTTATTTACTGTTTTTTATTAATAAGCTGTTTTTTTTTAACAAACCCACCTTTAAATTGCAACGTGAATCAAGTAACAAAGCGGGAGCAACAGTGAATTGTAATTTCAGAGGGGGATCCTCTGCATTTAACAGTAAAGGGGAGATAGTGGAAATTTCCACCATGTGAACCAAGCATGCAAACAGTTTCATGTTTCATGAATGACAGGCCACGCCCCGACCTCGGGAGCCGCCAATCAGGACGGAGCAATCCAAGGCAAACTATACACAAAGGGCCAGGCGCACCATCCACGCTTCAAATGCAATCTTAATTGGTGTGACATTCTTAAAGGAGTACTGCCTTCCCTGAAGTGTTTTGGCAAACCTTTTCAGAGATGCAATTCATGTCATTGCGGATTATAAAAAGAAACAGATTTAGCCATCAGATTGCTAGTCGAGTGTACGTGATTAGGCACACAATATGTACCTACATCATGGGTTTGGTATCGCCTGCTATCTCCCTCTGAATCTTTGCCTTTGAAACTGCCTCCCAGCCTCTTGTCTGTCTCAATCTCATTGCTCTGAACGCAGCTTCCCTTCCTCCTGACAACCAGAGAAGAAGCACTTTCACATTTTTTGTTATCACTCCATTTTGTTTTGGGAGAGCAACTTCTTTGTGCTTTTTCTGCTTTTACATGTAGACTGGGGAACTGTTCCAGGCTCCGCTTTTATAAAGATGCTCATAGATAGTAAAAGTGCAAAAAAAACTCTCCTTATATGTGACTAAAACCAGTTCCCTTAATCCTATAGTTTTAATAAACATCTACTTTTTAATTCGTCTATAATGCTGTTGAACCCAGAGATTATGGGGTGCAGCTTAACTTTCTAAAGAGTGTAAGTGCCGAGAGAATGATTAGGATGCGAAAAGCAGGCAGGCCCCTCGACAGATAATCTGGACCACTGCTGCCCCTGGCTCAACACCCCTCCGCAACTGTGACAGTCCCAGTCCCCGGACTTACCTTGCTGTCGGTCCGGCCTGAATCTGGCGAGCTGCATCAGGATGCCCATTTGGAGACCGTAGCTCGCCAGTTCCACTGGAATGAGGCCGGGGTCTCAAAATGGCTCTAAGGCTTTTATTGCCTGGAACAGGCAGGCCGCCGGCACATCCAGCCGGTCGGACGCCCAAAAATTAAAATCAACCCCGAGGAGTCTAAATCGAGGGACCATAGAGATTTGGAACAGAGCGCGAGAGAATCTTCTTCACACACAGAGCTGGGTGGCTGTGGAACTCCCTACCAGGGTTAGTGGCTGAGGCAAAAACTACGGGTCTAAATTTGAGGTCGGAGGCTTCCCGCGGGAAATGCTTCCGATCCGCAAATAAAATGCCCATGTACCCGACGGTCCGGGAGGTACGGAGATTCGCGGTCCTAGGCCTCTCTGGGTATCTGCGGGTAGAGGCCCATGTACCATGGGATCATGTAAAATGAATTAAAATGGCAATTAAATATTTAAAACAAAAGTTTAATTTTTTGAAAAATAAATGTACATGTTTCAATGGAGCTAAAAATAAACTTACACTATTGCACAGGTTTGTAATGTATAAATGATTGATAACATTTTATTCTTATGATTTTTTAAACTCTTACAATGGTAAAGGAAGGCCTTATGGTATCAGGCATAAGAATTTCATGGGCATTTGCCAGGCAGGAGTGGACAAATAGCCCGTGGATGCCCTTTTCCCAGAGATGTCTACAGTTTGTCAGATCACAAGTTCTGGGTTTTCGCGCATGCACTGCGAATGCGAAAACCTGTAGGGGCAGCAAATTCCGGCCCAATGTCAACCTTCAAGATTAGATTGGATAGGACAATGAAGGAAAAGGCACCAGAGGGAAACAGGAACAGCATGGGTTAATGCAAGTAGGACTATTTGCTCGCACGGAGGGTAAAAACAGACTATTTGGGCTGAATAGCTTTGTTGTAACTTCTATGTATTTGTTTTTTCTAATGATTTCCCCTCTTATTCAGGTTTCTCCAGGCTATGCACCAACCATAGACAGCATTCAACCAGACTTCAGACTTGAGTCAATGCTGCTCTGGAACCAGCTGCTGGGAAGTTTATGAGAATGATGCAGTGTCAACTCACCCTCACTTTTTTTCTCCGATGAAGAAACAGCTGACCTCTACTCTGTGCCTCGCTATAAGTCTTAACTAAGGTTGGGAAATCAGAGAAAAGGGGAATGAAACTGCATTCCTGCACTGTGTGGTGGTGTACATTGGCACGCCAATGGATTGCGCTGTCCTTCAATATGCAATGAGAATAGATAGTGCAACCAAATTGTGGCAGGTTCAGTGCACTTTATGCTAGCTAGATACTATTACTCAGTGCACAATGCTGGCAGAGAAGACTCTGAAGGTAATAGTGAACATTTTTGAATTGCACAAATATTGCATTTAATAACTTGTATGAACATTTAATACCAATGTCTTGGTGACTGATCTTCAACTGCCTAAGTATTGTTGTAGACCAATAGTATATGTAAAAAGAACAATTTGATGGATAGTTTTGAATATCAATGATTTAGTGATAACCAATAAATAGAAACATATCAGCGAGAGTGTAAACCTTCAGAAGTGTTTCTTTTAATTTTTTGGTTAATTTTTGTACAAATGCAATATTGTATTTGAAAAAATGTGTTTGAGGTGCTTTTAATATTAAACCGTATGATAAGATATACTTGGACTGTACAGCTTAAATATCTGCTGAAAATGTATTTTAATTTTCTGTCCATCCTTTGAGATCTAGAGACAGAATTATACTATGATGTAGTTATTTAATAATGTGAACGGCATTTGATATATAGGGATCCCCAACCCTGCGTATCCCTTTTTAAGGATCAGTTCAGGAATTGTTCAGCCTTTTTATGTTACGATTCTTGTTTAACAGCTACTGAGTAGTTAGTTCCCAAAGTATGGTTCTAAAATAAAAAAAAGACTTTCTCCACTGACAGAAGCACATAATATAACACTTTATCCATTTACATTTACACACTTGGATTTATATAGCTCGACAGTAACTTTCGGATTTCCTTTGCCTAGGTTATAAAAACATGAAGGGGATTTATTTTTAAACTGAGAGTTCAGCATTTATTCTTAGAAATGTTAATTCAAAGAGCTATAAATATTTCATTGTTTTCAAAAACAAGTATATTTCTTTTCTATTATTAATCACAAATGTAATTCTACCTCTTTATTGTACCAAAGTGCAGATAATAGTTATACCAGGCTTGTTAGCATGGAGTTGAAGCAATTTTTGATTTACCCCTGCATAAAAATGTGCCTTGAAAATGCATCTGTAGACCACAACCAATTGCATGTAGCAAGGGCAACATGTCTACTTGCCAATGAACAACATTTAAATAGTACTGATGTCCTGCACTCAAACTTGTTAACTAGTCACAAACATGTGAACAAACAAGGTGGGCAATTCTACCATTAGGCATACAACTAGCACAAAGATATACGGAGCTTGGATTAGTGTGTGCAATGCCGATACTCAAAGCTGCTGTAGGGTTCTAAATAGGTGCTTCAAAAAGATCTAGGATATGTTTATGTTGAAATGAAAATTGTTGCAATATAACTGAAAAATTGAACATGGAAATATGAAAAGGTGTTCTTGAATGTCTCTTCCCCAAACAATTTGATCAAGTTGCTCCTCGTTTAAGTCCTTCTGAAATTATATACTTGGCTGCAGGCTTTTGCTAACTCTGAATCCCAGATCATGTGAAGCTTAATAATCTTGTGGTCACTATGGTCCGGCTTGTAGGGGATGAAGGGTAACATACTTTACAACTGTGGCAATAAGACTCCCCTAGATACATAGCTTATATGGCATAACATTGCAATGTATTATAATTGGCCCGTATTTTGCGGTCAGTGGCAGTCAGACCTCGAAGAATGCTGCCTAGAAAGCTTTAGCGAGCTCTGTGGCATCGGTTTCCCTTTTTCCGGCCTGACTTTCTATCTGGCGCCATCTATAGGGAATCTACCATTGACCAGGAACAGTGAGGTGATCAAGCACACTGAGCAGCCACTCAGATTGAAGAAATATTACAGCCAGCAAACCAGGAAGTAAAAAGCACTAATTATCATTACTTTTTAATCATTTTACAGAAAACAAAATAAAGATTGGGACATAGACATGGGATTAAGATAGAAGCTGAAATATCATAAACAAACTTTAAAAAAATTAAGGAATGACACACCACACTTATAAAATTAAGGAGTGAAATTCATTATCGTCCTGTTTTGGGGTGGTAACATCCGGGAGCCGTGAAACTTAGCAGCAGGTGTGGAAGTCCCGCCCCGCTCGGTAAATTCAGGTTACCGCCCCAAGAAGAAAGGGGAGTGCAAAATCAAGTGCTCTACTTCCTTCCTGGGGTGCTAACAGGGCAGATGCCTCAGCAGCGCTATGTATTTGGCTGCGTAGCGCTACTGTGTCCGAGGGGCTCTTCCCTCAATGAAAAGGAAGGGCCCATGCTGCCGACTCTGCAAAAGAAAAAGGCACCTACCTGGACCACTGGGGAGCAGAGTGCCGGGCTGAGTGATCGTGGCCACAACCCCGTAAAGAAACTGCATGAGGAGTGCCAACAGAAAGGTAAGTTTTTCCTTTTGCACCCAGCCACCTCCCCTTTAATTTTTACCCCGGTAGTGGCCGGCCACCTGATACGCATCCCCTGAAGCTGCCGCTGTTCTTGCCCTGCGCTGCTTCAGGGGGCAAAAGCCAGTTTTGGGGCCGAGGCGCTAACGATGCGATGCGCATGGCAGAGATCGAGGCGCAACGCCTTAGCGCCACTGCTAAACTGCTGAATATGGTGGGAGTCGTTGGCAGCGTCGCGCCCAGGTGGTAAGGCATTTGCGCCCTGTTAGCGCCCCCTGGGGCTGCTAACGGAAAGTGCAAATTAATCGAATTTCTAGCCCTTAGTTTTTCAGGACCAAAGAGTTTGTTCAGCAGTAATTAGGACTTAGTATGCTGTTAAAAACTCAGTTATGCCTCATTCAACAACACCTAACTTTGTCATTGGTTTTTACAGCAAGAATAGTGTGTAAAAAGTTGGTGTGCCCATCAAATCACTGATTCTGTGTTGTTTGCATCTGTGAAGATTGCAACAGAGCCCCCTGTGGAGGAGCAGGTTACCACTGACAGCAACTTCAAAATTTCCGCATTTAAAAAAAGAAAGATTTGGATTTATATAGTGTCTTTCACGACCACCGGACGTCTCAAAAGTGCTTTACAGCCAATGAAGTACATTTGGCGTGAAATCACTGTTGTAATGTGGGAAACTGCACATATGCGGATGGCAAAAGTTGCTGTCAGTTTTACCGTCATTACTACCGCAAATTCCAGGTCATTATCTCAAAAATGCTAAACTTCCATTTCCTGCTTGCTAACTGGATCATTACACTGTCAAGATGAGAATTGCCTCTCATAGCTTTGCTAACTGACTGGGCCATTAATTACATGAATGAATTATATTTAGCAATCTGAACTAAACCATCAGTATTCCCAATTTATATTTCAGTGCTTAAAAATGTGCTCTTTTCGAATATTCGGCAGTTCTTGAGTAACTCTGTTTTTCTCTCCACAGATGCTGCCTGACCCGCTGAGATTTCCAGCATTCTCTGTTTTTAATTCAGATTCCAGCATCCGCAGTATTTTGCTTTAGTTTTGCCCAATTTATATTTGGTTGATTCAAGTCTCATTAAGATAACTTCCTTGTTTTCACATTGCCTTTTGTCTCATAAGAACATAAGAAATAGGAGCAGGAATAGGCCATTTGGCCCATTGAGCCTGCTTTGCCATTCAATGGGATCATGGCTGATCTTCTACCTCAACTCCACTTTCTTGCACTATCCCCAATATCCCTTTATTCCCCTAATATCCAAAAATCTATCGCTCTCTGTCTTGAATATACTCAATGACTGAGCTTCCACAGCCTTCCGGGGTAGAGAATTCCAAAGATTCACAACTCTCTGAGTGAAGAAATTTCTCTTCCTCTCAGTCCTAAATGCTGACCCCTTATTCTGAGATTTTGACCCCTATTTGTAGACTCCTCTGCCAGGGGAAACATCCTTCCTGCATCTACCCTGTCAATCCCTGTAAGACTTTTGTATGTTTCAATGAGACCACCTCGCATTCTTCTGAACCCTGGAGAATGTAGGCCTAGTCTACTCAATCTTTCCTCGTAGGACAATGACCTCATCCCAGGAATCAGTCTGGTGAATCTTTGATGCACTCCCTCTATGGCAAGTATATCCTTCCTTAGGTAAGGAGTACACAATATTCCAGGAGTGATCTCACCAGGGCCCTATATAATTGCGGTAAGACATCTTTACTCATACTCAAATCCTCTTGTAATAAATGACAACATACCATTTGCTTTCTTAATTGCTTACTGTACCTGCATGTTAACTTTCAGTGATTCATGTACACCCAGGTCCCTTTGAATTTCCCAATCTCTCACCATTTAGAAAATGCTCTGCTTTTCTATTTTTCCTACCAAAGTGGATAACTTCACATTTCTCTACATTATATTCCATTTGCCATGTTCTTGCCCACTCAATTAGCATGTCTTTATCCCCTGGAAGCCTCTTTGCATCCTCCTCACAACGTACATTCCCACCTAACTTTGCATCATTTGCAAACTTGGATGTATTACATTTGGTCCCCTCATCCAAATCATTGATATAGATTGTGAATAGCTGAGGCCCAAGCACGATCCTTGCGGCACCCCACTAGTTATAGCCTGCCAACCCGAAAATGACCCGTTTATTCCACTCTCTGTTTTCTGTCCGTTAACCAATCCTTAATCCATGCTAGTATATTACTCCCAATCCCATGAGCCCTAATTTTGTTTAATAACCTATTGTGTGGCACCTTATCGAATGCTTTCTGAAAATCCAAATACCCTGTACACCACATCCACTGGTTCCCAATCGGGGCACAGGGCAATTTCACTCCTCAGGTGTCATATTTGATCCTAAAATGAGCTTCCAACCACATATCCACACCATGTCTAAGACTGCCTATTTCCACCTCCATAACATCGCCCAACTCCGCCCCTGTAATAGACAAAAAACATACATGTCAATGGATGGTCTCATTTTCTTGTATTTCTTGCGGAAATGCCTTTGTTACCTCTAGACTTGACTATTCCAACACACTCCTGGCTTCCCATGTTCTAACCTCATAAACTTAAGGTGATCCAAAACTCTGATGCATGTGTCCTAACTCGCACCAAGTCTCATTCACCCATCACCTCTGTGCTCACTGACCTACATTGGCTCCTGGTTAAGCAGCGCCTCGATTTTAAAATTCTCATCTGTGTTTTCAAATCCCACCATGGTTCACCCCTCCCTATCTCTGTAATCTCCTCCAGCTGAACTACCTCTCTTTCCTCCTTTAAGACATTCCTTAAAACCTATCTCTTTGAGCAAGGTTTTGGTCATCGGCCCTAATATCTCCTTGTGTGGCTCGGTGTCAAATTTTTGTTTGATTACGTTCCTGTGAAGCGCCTCAGGATATTTTACTACATTAAAGGTGCTATATGAATACAAACTATTGTTGTTCTTGTTGTATCTGGCTACTGTAGTTCTACCTGAGTTATTGTGTTCATACTTGTCATGTATGTAACCTTCATGTAACTGTAACCTGTAACCTTCATGTAACAACACTGCATACTGTATACACTTAAGAAATACACACCTTGACCACAGGGAGTGAACTTGTGGGAGACACTCCCCACCTGGTCATCCAGGTATATAAAGGGAGTCCCACGCAGGGTCACTTCTTCTTGGTCCTGTGAATAAAGTTTCGGGTCAGAGAGTGACCTGCTCTGCAGAATGTGCCTCGTGTGAATTTATAGTAGTGTGTAAGGACACTACATTTGGCGACAAGAAACGGGAATCAATGACTCACGAGAATGGCCACTGGTAGAACAGAGGAACGGTACTGTGTTGGTGAGGACTGGGACGATTTCGTTGAGAGGCTCCAGCAGAGCTTTGTCACGAAGGACTGGCTGGGAGATGCAGCGGCTGACAAGCGAAGGGCGCATCTACTGACCAGCTGTGGACCTAAGACGTACACGCTGATGAAAGACCTGCTCGCACCCGAGAAGTCGGCAGACAAAACCTTTGAAGAACTCAGCAAACTGATCGGTGAGCACCTCAAACCGGCGAGCAGTACACACATGGCCCGACACCGATTCTATACACACCGACGTCGGGAAGGACAGGGCATACCGGATTTCATTGTGGACCTTCGGCACTTGGCCAGCCTCTGTAAGTTCACAGACGCCTGCAGGGGGGTAATGTTAAGGGATTTCTTCATTGGTCATGCCGGGATTTTCAGAAAGCTAATTGAGACCAAGGACTTGACCTTGGAAGCGGCGGCGTTGATGGCTCAGACCTTCATGGTGAGGGAGGAGGAAACTAAGATAATATACACACGTAACTCTGCTTCCAACGTGGTGATGGATCAGGGAGTTAACATTGTAAATGTGACTCAGAACCCTGCAGGCAGGCAAGGGCAATTCGACACCACCCAGGCAGCAACAGACTCTAGAGTGGGTCCTCAACAGAGACAATGGCAGGTTGAACGGACATTTGCACCATCACAGTGGACAATGCATCCTGGGATGTGGCCATTGACACCCACTAACAGAGTGCTCAAGAGTAATCAAAGAGACAATCAGAGAGGAATGCCTGGTAACAGCTCCTTTGTTCACAACAATCTCAGCTCATGCTGGAGGTGCGGGGGCAGACATGCCGCAAAAACCTGTAGGTTTCAACAATTTATCTGTAGAAATTGTAACTTCAGTGGTCATTTAGCCAGAATGTGCAGGAAGCCCACAGCGAGGCTAATTTACGAGGCAGATGAACCACAAGAGGGGTCTGCAAGGTTGGTTGATGCTTGGGACAAAGCAATGGACGCTGAAGTCCAGCGGGTTCATTTGGCAAACATCCACAGCTCATATACCAAAACGCCACCTATGATGATGAAAGTCCTATTAAATGGCATCCCGGTACGCATGGAGCTGGACACAGGGGCCAGCCAGTCACATATGATGTCCAACAATTCGAGAAACTATGGCCACTCAGAGCTAGCAAACCCAAACTAGAACACATTGACACACAATTACGGATGTACACCAAAGAGATCATCCCAGTGCTAGGCAGTGCAATGTTGGTGGTCACACATAATGGATCAGAGAACCAGCTGCCACTCTGGATTGTCCCGGGAAATGGTCCCGCGCTTTTTGGGAGGAGCTGGCTAGCCGAGATGAACTGGAAATGGGGGGATGTGCACGCCATTTCATCTGTGGAGCGAAGTTCATGCTCACAGGTCCTACAGAAATTTGAGTCACTATTTCAACCTGGTGTCGGGACTTTCAAAGGTACCAAAGTAGTGATACGCATCACCCCGGACGCCAGAGCAGTGCACTACAAAGCCAGAGCTGTGCCGTATGTGATGCGGGAGAAAATTAAGAGTGAGTTGGACAGGTTGCTAAAAGAGGGCATAATTTCGCCCATTGAATTCAGTCACTGGGCAAGCCCCATCGTCCCTGTCCCGAAAACAGATGGCTCGGTCAGGATCTGTGGCGACTACAAGGCCACTATCAACCGAGTGTCACTACAAAACCAATACCCACTTCCGAGAGCGGAGGATCTTTTTGCCACGCTGGCAGGCGGCAAGCTGTTCACCAAGTTGGACCTCACTTCAGCCTACATGGCTGAAGAATCCAAGCTACTGACCACCATCACCACGCACAAGGGGCTGCTTGTCTACAACAGGTGTCCATTTGGCATTCGTTCAGCGGCCGCTATCTTTCAAAGGAACATGGAAAGCCTGCTCAAATCCATCCCTGGAACAATCGTATTTCAGGACGATATCCTTATCACGGGTCGAGACACCGAGGAACACCTCCACAACCTGGAGGAGGTGCTACGCCGACTGGACCGGGTAGGCCTGCGACTAAAGAAGTCCAAGTGTGTGTTTTTGGCCCCAGAGGTTGAGTTTTTGGGCAGGAGGGTTGCCGCAGACGGGATCCGGCCGACTGAATCCAAAACGGAGGCGATTCGTCATGCGCCCAGGCCCGGCAACACATCGGAGTTGCGTTCATTTCTGGGACTCTTGAACTACTTCGGGAACTTTCTGCTGAACGTAAGCACATTGTTGGAGCCGCTACAGAGTGACCTTGTCTGCAGAATATGCCTCGTGTGAATTTATAGTCGTGTGTAAGGACACTACAATACTTGCCTGATGTCTGTCTTCCATACTATAATTAGTCTTATTCGGCAGTCATTTTCCTCCTCCCACCCATCCAATTTAAATAATTTTTGATAGCTGTCTCAATGTTCCTTACAAGCCTCATTGTTCCAGCTGTCTTAAGGTTTGATCCATCAATTTTGCACCAGTACTTTTATTCTGGAAACATTCATAGTTGTCAATGAAAGTAGCATCATTATTTTCACAGCAGCTTGCCAGCCACCTATTCACACTTTTCTTGGCAATCTTCCTCCCATCTTTATCATATCCAGAAAAGACAGACTGCTGTAAGTTGGAACCAAAGATATGTAGAGTACCAGTCAGAGTATTCCTGGTTTAGATGTGACATTGGCCAGTGGGTACTCTGTTAAAGAGGACCCTGGAGTGGCCATGTTTTCTTTGTGTCATGTATCCTACATGGCTACTGTTGGTACTATCACAAGGTGTGCCACCAGAGGGCACAGCAGTGGGAGACTTGTAGGTTACCTGTACAGGTGTGCCTGGCCTAGGTGTGATCCTCATTCTGGAGTTAACAAATAAAGGACTAAGGTCACTACAGTTCAAGTACAACATATTGCCTCATGGCATCATTATTAGAGCATCTAAGGACACAACACCGTTGATAGTCTGCAACTTGTCAGGCAGTGGTGCAGTACATCACTGGTATGGGTTGTGGAGTCTTATGTGGATGCACCATACTGTAGAGGCTGCATGACATACTTGTGAATGACTCCATGACGTGCTGATGTTGAGCTACCAAATTATGTTTGTACACAGACGCTGCAAGATCAGGGTCCCTAGGCTTTACAGAAACCTGAACTGGTTCTTCTGTAATTCCACCTGCACTTTCTCCTCACTAAGCACTCCCTCTGGGAATTCAATAACTCACCCCAACAGAGTGCATACATCTGTGATGATGCTTGCTTTTGTAGGAAGCAACATAGGACTCAGTCAGGCATGTAGTGATGAAGGAGAACATACTTTACCACATTTGCAATGAGATTCCCCTAGGTACATAGTTTATATGACAACACATTGCAATATTTTACACTGGCCCGGAATTTGTAGTCAGTGACGAGGCGACGGCGGTTGCCACTGACCTCGAAGAAAGCTGCTCACAAAGATCTTACAAACTCTGTGGTGAAATCTTTAGCTTTCGCAATGTTAATTTGGTTATAGCGCTGTCTATAGAGAATCTCCAGTGTACAACAGCAGTGATGCCATCAAGCTGTCTAAGCAGCCAATTCCATTGCAGAATTCTTACAGGCAGCAAACCAAAAAATAAAAAGCAGCTTTTATCATTAACTTTAATTTTTTTTTTAACAAGGAGCAAAATAAAGATTGGGACATAGACATGGGGTTAAGGTAGAAGCTGAGCTATAGACAAACTTTAAAATATCTAGTAATTTTTATCATATTGGAGAAATTTGACAGTCCACAAAAAATGTTCCCGCTAAGCTGCGCAGCCGCATACCGGTCTGGAGGTCCAACACAGGCTGATCGCCGGCTTATCAATGGAAGAAACCGCTCATGCACAAAAATGTAAACTGGCTGTGCAGCCAGTTAAATGGACCACGCACAAAAATAATCAAAGGGAACATTGTACACAAATCTAAAATTGGTTTTTCAAGGCCAAAATGGTTGTTCAGCAGCCAATACATCATTAAAACCCTAGTTACACCTATTTCATAAGAACATAAGAGATATGAACAGATGTAGGCCATTTGGCCCCTCGAGTCTGCTCCGCCATTCAATAAGATCATGGCTGATCTGATCGTGGACTCAGCTTCACTTCCCTGCCCGCTCCCCATAACCCTTTAAATTCATTCAACGAGACGTAACTTTTTAAGTTTTGTTTTAACAGCAATATTAGAGCGGAAAAGGGGAAGTTTTCATCAGTTCAACTGATTTCAGTGATTGCCGGCTCTGGGGTGTTCTGCAGTACAGCCTGTGGAGAAGCAGGGAATGACTGACCGCAACTTCAGGATTTTCGCATTGATCTGTGCATGTGCTAATTCCTGAAGTTACGTTCAGTTTCAGAGGGATAATGATGAAGAACGCTAACAGTTTCACCATCATTACCATTGCAAAATCCAGGCCATTATTGATATGTTATGGAGGGAGTGCAGTGTTGATTTACCAGGATGATACCCGTAATTCAAGGGTTAAGTTACAAAGAGAGATTATACAAATTAGGGTTGTATTCCCGAGGGGTGATCTGATCGAAGTTTTCAGGATATTAAGGGGGACAGATAGAGTAGATAGAGAGAAACTATTTCTGCTGGTTGGGGATATTAGAACTAGGGGGCATAGTCTAAAAATTAGAGCCAGACCTTTCAGGAGTGAAATTAGGAAACACTTCTACACACAAAGGGTGGTAGAAGTTTGGAACTCTCTTCCACAAATGTCAATTAGTGCAAGATTAAATGTTAATTTGAAATCTGAGATTGATAGCTTTTTGTTAACCAAAGGTATTTTGGGCTAAAGGCAGGTATATAGGGCCCAAGTTTCCACATGATTCGCGCCTGATTTTTAGGAGCAACTGGTGGAGAACGGACTATTTTAGAAATCGCAATTCTCCACATTTTTTTTTCTGCAGTTCGAGTTAGGTAGAACAGTTCTAGTTTAGAACAGAATTTTTTTCTTCAAAAGGGGGCGTGTCCGGCCACTGACGCCTGATTTGAAAGTTTCCACAGTGAAAATGTACTCCAAACTAAAGTAGAATGGAGCCAGTGAAGATTTTTTGTAGAACTGAAAAAACCTGTTCTACACATTAAAAAATCAGGCGCAGGTTACAAATTAGGCGTCCAGAACGAGGTGGGGGGGAGGGGGGGGAAGGGAACTCATTAAATTCGACAATAAATCCTTATTTATACTTCTACATATATTACACAAATAAATCCAACCTGAATAAACATTTATAAGCCAAGAAAAGATTAAATAAACCATCTTCCTACCTGTGTGAAAGTGCTTCAGCCAGGGAGAATTCTGCAGCCGTTCGTGCCGCTGAGCGGGAGGGGGAGAGAGAGAGAGAGAGAGAGAGAGAGATAGAGGGAGGGAGAGAGAGAGGGGGGGGGGGGAGGGAGAGAGAGAGAGAGGGGGGGGAGGGAGAGAGAGAGAGGGGAGGGAGGGAGAGAGGGGGGGGAGGGAGGGGGAGAGAGAGAGAGAGAGAGAGAGGGAGGGAGAGACAGAGAGGGAGGGAGAGACAGAGAGGGAGGGAGAGAGAGAGAGAGAGAGAGAGCGGGAGGGAGAGAGAGAGAGGGGGGAGGGAGGGAGAGAGAGGGGAGGGAGGGAGAGAGAGAGGGGAGGGAGGGAGAGAGAGAGAGGGGAGGGAGGGAGAGAGAGAGAGCGGGGGGGTGAGGGGGAGAGAGAGGGGGGGGGGCGGCGGGTTGGGTCGGGGAACAGGAGTGCGGGTCGGGTCGGGTCAGTCCGGGGGGGGGGGGGGAGCGGGTCTCGGGTCGGGGCGGGGGGGGGGGGAGCGGGTCTCGGGTCGGGGCGGGGGGCGGTGGGGGGGGGGAGAGAGAGGGGGGGGTCGGGAACAGGAGCGCGGGTCGGGTCAGTCGGGGGGGGGAGCGGGTGTCGGGTCTCGGGTCGGGTCGGGGCGGGGCGGGGGGGGAGCGGGTGTCGGGTCAGGGCGGGGGGAGCGGGTGTTGGGTCGGGTCTGGTCGGCGGGGAGGGGAGGGGGGGGACCGGGTGTCTGGTCGGCGGGGGGGGGGGGGGAAGCGGGGGTCGGGTCGGGTCTGGTCGGCGGGGGGGGGGGCGAGGGGAGCGGTGTCGGGTCTTGTCAGGGGCGGGGAGCAGGAGCTGGCCGTGGGAGGAGCCTTATTCACGCAGCCCCAGTGAGGCCATTCAGCCAGGGCTAGGGGCTGCGTGCTTCGCGCCCCTCCCACACAGTTCGGTGCCTGGAGCTACTGCACTTACGTGCCGACTGTAGCGCGCATGTGCAGAGTTCCCGGCACTGTTTTCAGCGCCGGGACCTGGCTCCGCCCCCCCCCCCACAGCTCTGCTGACTGCGCCGAGGGCCAGAGGACCTGTAAGTAGGTGGAGAATACCGAGGATTTTTTTAGGCGCCGTTTTAGGCGCGAAAAATGGGTGCCCAGCTCAGAGGGGCGCCCGTTTTGTTTCTTGTGGAAACTTGGGCCCATAGAGTCAGGCCGCAGATCAGCCTTGATCTCATTGAATGGCGGAACAGGCTCGAGCGGCTGAATGGCCTCCTCCTGTTCTTATAATATCGACCTGTGTATGGGAGAGTGAGTGAATGAACGTTAGTAAATAAGGAGACAAGAATGAAAAATAAATAAATTCTTCCATTGGGTTTGAGACTCCAACCCAACTCTCCAATACTTGTTTTATTGCTTCAATACCCAGAATCTCCATGAATGCCACTCCTCAAAAGGAGTCAAAGCTGACAGCTTTGGTGATTCTCCCCTGGTCTGCATGCACTGTCTCCTGTAATTGCTGCTCTTTTCCGCGAGCGGATATAAGGGGTATATGTTGGAAAGAGGAATGTGAGAGAAGACTTGTGCCACTCGGGTTCCCGGAACACTAGCCACCTTGTGCAAGTTTGTAAATGTGCAGCAATTAAGAACCTTGTGCTGGTAATGTATTTGTCACTTGTTTATCAATTAGTAATGGCAACATTATGGCATGGAAAAATGTAAGCATGACTATGCATTTATGAAAATAAAAGTCTATTGGATTCTCCCTTGGTGATGATTCACCAAACTTACAGTGAAAAGCAATAAAGATGCATTGCAAAACACCATATTAAAATGTTACCACATGTTAGCACACTTACCTGAACTCAATGCGAGGAATATTCGTAATAAGGTGGATGAATTAACTGCGCAGGCAGCAATGAAAGAATATGATATAATTGACATCACGGAGACATGGCTCCAGGGTGACCGAGGCTGGGAACTCAACATCCAGGGGTTTTCAGCATTCAGGAAGGTAAGACAGAAAGGAAAAGGAGGTGGGGTAGCATTGCTGGTTAAAGAGGAAATTAACACAATAGTAAGGAAAGACAAGCTTGGATGATGTGGAATCTATATGGGTGGAACTGCTAGTGGGAGTTGTGTACAGACCACCAAACAGTAGTAGTGAGGTTGAGGACACCATCAAACAAGAAATTAGGGATGCATGCAATAAAGGTACAGCAGTTATCATGGGCGACTTTAATCTACATATAGATTGGGCTAACCAAACTGGTAGCAGTACGGTGGAGGAGGATTTCCTGGAGTGTATTAGGGATGGTTTTCTAGACCAATATATCGAGGAACCAACTAGAGGTACCTGGCCATCCAAGACTGGCTGATGTGTAATGAGAAAGGACTAATTAGCAATCTTGTTGTACGAGGCCCCTTGGGGAAGAGTGACCATAATATGGTAGAATTCTTTATTAGGATGGAGAGTGACACAGTTAATTCAGAGACTAGGGTCCTGAACTTAAGGAAAGATAAAAGATGATATGAGATGTGAATTGGCTAGAGTAGACTGGCGAATGATACTTAAAGGGTTGACGGTGGATAGGCAATGGCAAACATTTAAAGATCACATGGATGAACTTCAACAATTGTACATCCCTGTCTGGAGTAAAACTAAAACGGGAAAGGTGGCTCAACCGTGGCGAACAAGATAAATTAAGGATAGTGTTAAATCCAAGGAAGAGGCATATAAATTGGCCAGAAAAAGCAGCAAACCTGAGGACTAGGAGAAATTTAAAAATCAGCAGAGGAGGACAAAGGGTTTAATTATGAGGGGGAAAATAGAGTATGAGAGGAAGCTTGCTGGGAACATAAAAACTGACTGCAAGAGCTTCTATAGATATGTGAAGAGAAAAAGATGAATGAAAACAAATGTAGGTCCCTTACAGTCATAATCAGGTGAATTTATAATGGCGAACAAAGAAATGGCAGACCAGTTGAACAAATATTTTGGTTCTGTCTTCACGAAGGAAGACACAAATAACCTTCCAGAAATACTAGGGGACCGAGGGTTTAGTGAGAAGGAGGAACTGAAGGAAACCCTTATTAGGCGGGAAATTGTGTTAGGGAAATTGATGGGATTGAAGGCCGATAAATCCCCAGGGCCTGATAGTCTGCATCCCAGAGTACTTAAGGAAGTGGCCCTAGAAATAGTGGATGCATTGGTGATCATTTCCCAACAGTCTATCGACTCTGGATCAGTTCCTATGGACTGGAGGATAGCTAATGTAACACCACTTTTTAAAAAAGGAGGGAGAGAGAAAACGGGTAACTATAGACCGGTCAGCCTGACATCAGTAGTGGGGAAAATGTTGGAATCAATTATTACAGATGAAATAGCAGCGCATTTGGAAAGCAGTAACAGGATTGGTTCAAGTCAGCATGGATTTATGAAGGGGAAATCTTTCTTGAGAAATCTTCTAGAATTTTTTGAGGATGTAACTAGTAGAGTGGACAAGGGAGAACCAGTGGATGTGATGTATTTGAATTTTCAAAAGGCTTTTGACAAGGTCCCACACAAGAGATTGGTGTGCAACATTAAAGCACATGGTATTGGTGGTAATGTACTGATGTGGATAGAGAACTGGTTGGCAGACAGGAAGCAGAGAGTCGGGATAACGGATCCTTTTCAGAATGGCAGGCACTGGCTAGTGGGGTGCCGCAGGGCTCAGTGCTGGGACCCCAGCTATTTACAATATACATCAATGATTTAGATGAAGGAGTTGAGTGTAATATCTCCAAGTTTGCAGATGACACTAAACTGGGTGGTGGTGTGAGCTGTGTGGAGGATGCTAAGAGGCTGCAGGGTGATTTGGACAGGTTAGATGAGTGGGCAAATGCATGGCAGATGCAATATAATATGGATAAATGTGAGGTTATCCACTTTGGTGGCAAAAACATGAAGGCAGAATATTATCTGAATGGCAGCATATTATGAAAAGGGGAGGTGCAACGGGACCTGGGTGTCATGGTACATCAGTCATTGAAAGTTGGCGTGCAGGTACAGCAGGTGGTGAAGAAGGCAAATGGGATGATGGCCTTCATATCTAGGGGATTTGAGTATCGGAACAAGGAGATCTTACTGCAGTTGTACAGGGCCTTGGTGAGGCCTCACCTGGAATATTGTGTTCAGTTTTGGTCTCCTAATCTGAGGAAGGACGTTCTTGCTATTGAGGGAGTGCAGCGAAGGTTCACCAGACTGATTCCCGGGATGGCACGACTGACATATGAGGAGAGACTGGGTCGTCTGTGCCTGTATTCACTGGAGTTTAGAAGGATGAGAGGGGCTCTAATAGAAACATATAAAATTCTGGCGGGACTGGACAGGTTAGATGTAGGAAGAATGTTTCCGATGTTGGGGAAGTCCAGAACCAGGGGACAGAGTTTAAGGATAAGGGGTAAGCCATTTAGGGCTGAGATGAGGAGAAACTTCTTCACTCAGAGAGTTGTTAACCTGTGGAATTCTCTACCGCAAAGAATTGTTGATGTCAGTTCATTGGATATATTCAAGAGGGAGTTAGATATGGCCCTTATGGCTAAAGGGGTCAAGAGGTATGGAGAGAAAGCAGGAAAGGGGAACTGACGTGAATGATCAGCCATGATCATATTGAGTGGTGGTGCAGGCTTGAAGGGCCGAATAGAAACATAAAAACATAGAAAATAGGTGCAGGAGTAGGCCATCCGGCCCTTCGAGCCTGCACCACCATTCAATAAGATCATGGCTGATCATTCCTTCAGTACCCCTATCCTGCTTTCTCTCCATACCCCTTGATCCCTTTAGCCATAAGGGCCATATCTAACTCCCTCTTGAATATATCCAATGAACTGGCATCAACAGCTCTCTGCAGTAGGGAATTCCACAGGTTAACAACTCTTTGAGTGAAGAAGTTCCTCGTCAATCAGTCCTAAATGGCTTACCGCTTATTCTTAGACTGTGTCCCCTGGCTCTGGAATTCCCCAACATCGGGAACATTCTTCCTGCATCTAACCTGTCCAGTCCCGTTAGAATTTTATATGTTTCTATGAGATCTCCTCTCATGCTTCTAGACTCCCATGAATACAGGCCCAGTCGATCCAGTCTCTCCTCATATGTCAGCCCTGCCATCCTGGGAATCAGTCCGTTGAACCTTTGCTGCACTCCCTCAATAGCAAGAACGTCCTTCCTCAGATTCGGAGACCAAAACTGAACACAATATTCCAGGTGGGGCCTCACCAAGGCCCTGTACAACTGCAATTAGACTTCCCTGCTCCTATACTCAAATCCCCTAGCTATGAAGGCCAACATACCATTTGCCTTCTTCACCGCCTGCTGTACCTGCATGCCAACCTTCAATGATTGATGAACTATGACACCCAGGTCTCGCTGCACCTCCCCTTTCCCTAATCTGATGCCATTCAGATAATATTCTGCCTTCGTGTTTTTGCCCCCAAACTGGATAACTTCACATTTATCCACATTATACTGCATCTGCCATATATTTGCCCACTCGCCTAATGTGTCCAAATCACCCTGCAGCCTCTTAGCGTCCCCCTCACAGCTCACACCGCCACCCAGTTTAGTGTCATCTGCAAGCTTGGAGGTATTACACTCAATTCCATAACCTAAATTATTAATATATATTGTAAAGAGCTGGGGTCCCAGCACTGAGCCCTGCGGCAATCTACTGGAGTCACTGCCTGCCATTCTGAAAAGAACCCGTTAATCCTGACTCTCTGCTTCCTGTCTGCCAACCAGTTCTCTATCCACATCAGTACATTACCCCCAATACCATGTGCTTTTATTTTGCACACCAATCTCTTGTGTGGGACCTTGTCAAAAGCCGTTTGAAAGTCCAAATGCACCACATCCACTGGTTCTCCCGAGTCCACTCTACTAGTTTCATCCTCAAAAAATTCCAGAAGATTTGACAAGCATGATTTCCCCTTCATAAATCTATGCTGACTTGGACCAATCCTATCGCTGCTTTCCAAATGTGCTGCTATTTCATCCTTAATGATTGATTCCAACATTTTCCCCACTATTGATGTCAGGCTAACTGGTCTATAATTACCCGTTTTCTCTCTCCCTCCTTTTTTAAAAAGTGGTGTTACATTAGCAACCCTCCAGTCCATAGGAACTGATCCAGAGTCTATCGACTGTTGGTAAATGATCACCAATGGATCCACTATTTCTAGGGCCACTTTCTTAAGTACTCTGGGATGCAGACTATCAGGCCCTGGGGATTTATCGGCCTTCAATCCCGTCAATTTCCCGAACACAACTTCCCGCCTAATAAGGATATCCTTCAGTTCCTCCTTCTCACTTGACTTTCTGACCCCTAGTACATCCGGAAGGTTATTTGTGTCTTCCTTTGTGAAGACAGAACCAAAGTACTTGTTCAATTGGTCTGCCATTTCTTTGTTCCCCATTATAAATTCACCCGAATCCGACTGCAAGATACCTACGTTTGTCTTCACTAATCTTTTTCTCTTCACATATCTATAGAAGCTTTCGCAGTCATTTTTTATGTTTCCGGCAAGCTTCCTCTCGTACTCTATTTTCCCCCCTCTTAATTAAACCCTTTGTCTCCCTCTGCTTCGAAATAGGGCCACCCTTCACTGCTGGATCTCCTGTCGTAGGGTCTCCAATGCCACATCACTGAATAGAATTGTTCTGCCCCAGCCATTTGCGACACCAAGCAGAAGCACAATTTGAGGGATGCGAGCAGGCCTAGAAGAGTTACTTTCACAGGAAATCCCAACCTCGCTCTCTGCGTGATCCCAATGGCTCTTACGTTAAAGCACTGGGAGTGCCATCAATATAGTTAAATTAGCTGATTAGTATTATCAGGTGAGGCAAGCCTGTTGCTCCTAATGCATGATAAGCACACAGCAGCAATGTTGTGTCAGGACTGCATTATTGGTTCCATTGAGTTAAGGCTGACCATAGCCAAAGGACTACTTAGCACCTCACCGGTTGTTAAATGTGATACTCCATCTCCTTCATGCAGCAAATGTCACACTCAGAACTTTAAGAGTTAACAAAGATATGAAGCTCACTTTATTTTCTTATAAGTTAGCAATTTAATCATTAGTTTAGCTTCTTTGGGTAAGGATTGTGAAAAACAAATTACAATGCAATTACTTAATTTATGACTGTTTGCATTTTTTTTTAGTTTGACATTTCCTATTCTGTTAATGTTATTATAGCTCTCAAGACAAGGCATAGCCGACTTAAGCTGATCTTGCTTTGTGCCTTGCAATATTATGCAATAGGCAGTCAACAGGCTCTGAATTAACAATCTAACAGAAATCTAAAAGTTTGGAGCTCTGATTGGCCAAACCATCCTTTCATCTGAATAAGCACCTAGTTTAGTGATTTTATAAAAACCCAGTCACTGAAAAATTGGCCCCAATTTTAAATCCAGGTACATTCTCTACTTAGGCCTGAGTTAAAATTACAATTGGGTCTCAATGAAGTCATTGGGCCACAACATGCATATGTAAAGAAGGACGCTGTTGGCTCCAGGCTCGTGTCCTTGCTGCCTGTTAGGGGAGTAGCTTAAAATTGCAAATATTGTGCCACAGTTTAAAGCCCACGGAGGTGTGTGGGGGACCTGACCCATCCACCTCCATGGCACGAACCTGGTATTGCAGTACTTCCAGGAACGGTGCAGTGGCTCTAGGCCTTTTGGCTAAGAGCATTGGCGCAGAGTGATCCTTGGCGTGTGCAAGGTGACCTCTGGCGTTTGTGATTTGACAAAGAATTGGAACGATTGGCTACGAATTTCAAAAAAAAAAAACATCCCCCCCCCCTTCTGCAGGAATCAGTACAAAACCCCCCTCTGGCTGTATTTGTAATTTACTTTTTGTGTACATGGAGCACCATGATCTGTAAACACCTATGTAGTGCCATGTATAATGCAAGGTCTGTTGCAAAATGCATGTTGAAAAGGAAAAAAAAATGTAAATGTACCGTCACCCATTCTGTGTACTGTTTAGTGACACATGAAATGTAATTTGTTTGCATGTACTACAAGGTATCCTGTATTCGACCGAGTTGCACTTGAACTGGAAAACAAGGAAATGTAATGAACGGAACTGCCGTCAGCACTCAAATAATAGTGTATGGGAATGCTGACCGCAGCTAACAGTATTGAACTGCCTTTGAATGTACTGTACAGATTTGTTTTATGAATAAAGTATATTTTGAAATTAAAAAAAAAGCCTGGGTGATTTTAATTGCTCACCTGCTAGGTTTCTGCTGAGTGAGTAGGGTTAAAATTGCCTCACAATTTTTGAAATTTATTTCCTCAATAGTTTCATAGATTGCCAGCATGTAGGAATTTTGTTTTTAGATGAGCAACATGGACCTATGTTAACAAAAATGCATTGGCATTAGTTTGTTTTATATCTTTTTCAGTGCAAAAGATGTTTATGTCCTGTACTATATTTTAGACTTTTATACTTCCATTTTCCCACATCAGTGTTGCCAACATGAAAACTTGCTTTCAATCCTCCCTTTCATTTCCATAATGGCACATTATTCTGGATCACTGAGCAGGAACCAACGTGTTTAATATTGCATGCTTTAGAGTAATACCATGCAATTCGAGAAGGGTGGGGTAAAGTATTTATGATTTAATCACAGGGACCGGATCAAAAGTTATTTTGCAGGGAATTTAAATAATATAAAACTAAATTGTGACGACAAGAATGGCACAGTATTATTGAGCTTTTGACATAACATAATGATGCCATGATTACGCTCATGTTCTTCATGGTTGTTACCTCCTTTCTTTGCAGTCTTTTAAACAACTCTTGTTTCCTGTAGCTGCTCTTGGTTGCCAAAGGGTTGTGTTTATTTCAACAATAACAACAAATTGCATTTATATAGTGCCTTTAACATTGTAAAACATAAATTACATAGGAGTGTTGTCAGACAAAATTTGACACCGAGCCATATAAGGAGATATTAGAAAAGCAAAATACCGTGGATGCTGGAATCTAAAATAAAAACAGAAAATGCTGGAAATTTCAGTGGATCAGGCAGCATCTTTGGAGGGAAAAGCAGAGTTAACGTTTCAGGTCGACGACCCTTCGTCAGGGGATATAAGGAGATATTAGGACAGGTTACAAAAAGTTTGGTCAAAGAGATAGGGGTCGAAATTGCCCTGCGTTCCGATTGGGGGTGCTAATCTTTTGGGGGGGGGCTGGGACTTTCTGCGCCCGGCGCCCTCCCCTTTAAGGAGTGCCCCGAGAGCAGATGTTGGCCAGCTTTGCGACCCGCAAAGCTAGGTTGACATCTGCCTGCGCTAGTCTCATGGCCCGCAGGGCAATTTCCTCCACGGGACATTAAGGGTTGCTAGGGTTGGTGAGGGATCACCATGCACGCCGATTGTTATGTTCAGAATAACTTCACAAGACTGTGTATTGTAAGCTCAAACTGTTGTGATATTGGTCTCTTTAATGTAACTCCAAAGTGAGGAAGCAGCATGGTAGTCCGCCTTTTATACCTGCTTGCCCAGCGTGTGCAGGTGACCCTTGGGTCTCCCACATGTGTGGCCCCTGGTGGCAAGTCTTACTCATTGGTAATACTTACATACATAACATCATTCCCCCCCCAAAGTCTTAGATACAAGTTATTTACACGTTGAGGCGATCCGGGACTCTGCGTTCCCGGGTTGATCGCCTGAGTTGAAGTCCTGGCATGGGTGAGTCGGTCGGATCATTGCTGCACTGTGGTGTGGCTGGTCTGATCGGACTGTCGGGCATGATGGGTTCATCCTCGTGGTTGACCGTGAGGTCGATTGCTGGTTGGGTGTGTGTGGGTGGATCATTGATGGTAATGTCCTCTTCAAACTGTTCTTGGTTGTCAGTGAACTGCAGTTTGGTCTGATTCAAGTGCTTTCTGCATGTTTGACCATTCAAAAGTTTGACAACAAACACTGTATTCCCTCCTTGGCTAACACAGTGCCAGCAACCCATTTGGGACCATGACCGTAATTAAGAACAACCACAGGGTCATTAACCTCAATGTCACGCGATACAGCTGCGCGATCATGGTACATGTTATGCCGGTGACGCCAGGTTTCTATATGATCATTGAGATCCAGGTGGACTAAGGAGAGCCTGATTTTGAGTGCTCTCTTCATTAGCAATTCTGCAGGGGGAATCCCGGTAAGCGAGTGGGGTCGCGTGCGGTAGCTGAGCAAGATCCGAGATAACTGGGTCTGCAGGGAACCGCCAATCATGCATTTCATGCTCTGCTTGATGGTTTGGACTGCCCGTTCTGCTTGACCATTGGATGCGGGCTGAAACGGCGCAGACCTGACATACTTGATGCCATTGCGGGTCATGAACTCGTTAAATTCCGAGCTGGTGAAGCACGGTCTATTGTCACTAAGAAGGATATCGGGCAAACCATGGGTGGCGAACATGGCCCGGAGGCTTTCAATGGTGGCAGTGTGCATACATGACGACATTATTATACATTCAATCCATTTAGAGTAGCGTCCACTGCTACAAGGAACATATTTACTAGAAAGGGGCCAGCGAAATCGACGTGGACCCTGGACCACGGTTTGGACGGCCATGACCACAGACTCAGTGGTGCATTGCTCAACTGTGAGCAAGTGTTACATTGGTGTACGCATGACTCCAATTCCGAGTCTATACCGGGCCGCCAAACGTGACTATGCCTGGGTGGGTATTGTGAAGGTCATGTATAAATGTTTCCCTGCCTTTTTTTGGCAAAACTACCCGATTCCCCTTTTGGAGACAGTTCGAATGGATGGACATTTCATCCTTGCGTCGGTGGAATGGCTTAATTTTGTCTTGCATTTCCCCTGGGACTGCTGACAAGTTCCCATTGAGGAGGCAGCTTTTTACTAGTGATAGCACAGGGTCCAGGCTAGTCCAGGTCCGATCTGGCGAGCTGTGACGGGAGACCCCTCGCTCTCAAAAGCATCCATTAACAAGAAGCAAGTCTGCGGGTTGCGCCATTTCCACCCCGGTGGTGGGCATTGGTAGCCGACTGAGGGCATCAGCACAGTTCTCAGTGGCGGCTTAGTCATACGCAGATAACGTTAGTGCCCATCTTTGGATGCGAGACAAGCATTGTTGTTAATACCTTTGCTTTCTGAGAACAGCGAAATGAGTGGCTTGTGGGCGGTATCGAGCTCAAACCGGAGTCCAAATAGGTATTGGTGCATTTTCTTAACCCCGTAAACGCATGCTAATGCTTCTTTCTCAACCATACTGTAGGCTCTTTCAGCCTTAGGTAAGCTTCTGGACGCATATGCAACCGGTTGCAGTTTGCCTGACACATTGGCTTGCTGTAACACATAACCGACCCCGTACGAAGATGCATCACAAGCTAGTACTAAACGTTTACACGGGTCATACAATACAAGTAACTTGTTCGAACATAGCAGGTTTCTGGCTTCGTTAAAGGCTGTCTCTTGAGATTTACCCCAAACTCAGTCGTCACCCTAGTGTAGCAATAAATGCAAAGGCTCCAGCAAAGTGCTGGTAGAAAGTTATCAAAATAGTTGAGGAGTCCCAGGAACGAATGCAGCTCCGTCACATTCTGTGGTCTGGGTGCGTTCTTGATGGCCTCCGTCTTGGAGTTCATGGGTCTGATGCCGTCCGCCGCAATCTTTCTCCCCAGAAATTCGACCTCTGGTGCCAGGAAAACACACTTGGAGCATTTCAGCCTGAGTCCCACACTGTCCAGTCACTTGAGAACTTCTTCTAGGTTTTGCAAGTGTTCGGTGGTGTTGCGCCAGTGATCAAGATGTCGTCTTGAAACACCACGGTGCGCGGAACCGATTTCAGCAGACTCTCCATGTTCCTCTGGAAGATGGCTGCAGCCAAGCAAATCCCAAAGGGGCATCTGTGGTATATGAACAGTCCTCTGTGCGTGTTGATGCATGTCAATTTTTTCGAAGGTTCAGCCAGCTCCTGTGTCATGTAAACAGAGGTTAGATCCAGCTTGGTGAATGACTTCCCCCCCGCTAGCGTGGCGAAAAGGTCATCCGCTTTGGGTTGTGGATACTAGTCCTATAACGAGACTCGGTTGATCGTTACCTTGTAGTCCCCGCAGATTCTGACCGTCCCATTGCTTTTCAACACTGGAACAACTGGACTGGCCCACTCGTTGAACGCGACTGGCGATATGATCTCCTCTGTCCAGCTTGATCTTGACTTTCTCTTCTCGCATAATGTATGGAACCGCTCGTGCCTTGTGATGAACGGGTCGTGCATCAGGGATCTGCATTTTGGCGCCTGTGAAGTTGCCGATGCCTGGCTCGAATTATGACAGGAATTTGTTTAGCACTTGGGTGCACGAGGCATCATCCACCGAAGACAGTGCTTTGATGTCGTACCAGTGCCATCAGATCTTTCCAAGCCAGCTTCTGCTGAACAGCATTGGGCCATCGCCTGGTACAATTCATAATGGTAAATCATGCACAGCTCCATCAAACGATACTTTCATTGCCGCACTGCCAATGACTGGTATGAGCTCTTTGGTGTAAGTGCGCAGCTTGGTGTGGATCGGGCTTAGTTTTGGCCTTTGTGCCTTGTTGCCCCACAGTTTCTCTGGCTCATAATTGACTGACTTGCCCCCGTGTCCAATTCCACGGAAACTGGAATGCCATTTAATTTTATTTTTAACATTATCGGAGGGCTTTTGGTGAGGAAGATGTGTACCCCATACACTTCCTCTTCAGCCTCGGGTTGACTTGCCTCTTTTACTCATTCAGCATGATCCGCTCTGGATCGGTCATCTTCTGCCGACTCTGCCACATGGTGAGTCGCAGCACGTCTGCACATTCGCTGGAGGTGCCCCATTGTTCCACAGTCCTTGCACACATAGTGCTTGAATCGACATTGATGGGCTCGATGATTACCCCCGTAGCGCCAACATGGTGTTAATGGATTCGCATTCACGCCCACGGCGGACTCTGAGTCATCCTAGTCTGACCTCTGCGGGCATGTAGGCCCTGCCATGTACAGTTCTGCCTACTGAAGGCATAATTTTATGCACAGTACTTGTCAGTGAGCTTCGATGCTGCAATGATATCTGTTTAGTGTTATCGTTCGTGGACATGAAAGCCTGGGCTATCGTGATGGCCTTGCTCAGATCTAGGGATTCCAAGCAAGAAAAAGTCCTGCAACACTTCCCCCAAAAATCCAGCAAATATGCTTTGTCCCGCAAGGCATCTTAGGTCGGCGACATAGCTCGCCACGTCCTGGCCCTCAGAGCGATGGTGTGTATAAAAGCGATACCTGGCCATCACAATGCTCTCCTTCGGCTTGAGTGTTCCCGAACCAGCGTTCACAACTCTTCATATGTCTTCTCCGTTGGTTTCATTGGTGCTAGCAGATTCTTGATGAGGCCATAAATCGTGGACCCGCAAACGGTGAGGAGAATCGCCCTGCGGTTTCTTCTTTATCCAGCTCGTTGGCCTCGAAATACTGGTCAAGACGCTCAACAAAGGCTTCCCAATCATCACCCTCAACAAATCTCTCAAGAATGCCAACAGCAGCCATAATCGCGTGAAAGTTCGTGATCTGTTACTTGTCGCCAATTGTTATGTTCAGAATAACTCCACAAGACTGTATATTGCAAGCTCAAACTGTTGTGACCTTGGTCTCTTTACTGTAACTCCAGAGTTACATTAATGTAACTCCAGAAGCAGCATGGTAGACTGCCTTTTATACCTGCTTGCCCAGGGTTGCAGCTGACCCTTAGGTCTCTCACAGGTGCGCCCCCTGGTGGCAAGTCTTACACATTGGTAATGTTTACATACATAACAGTGATTACATCATTTCCGGTTGCGCGGCGGCCTGGGGCGCTAACTGCGAGGCGCGGCGCTGCCATGACAGTGCCTCTGCAAACTCACGGGCAATTTCCAGGGAGATGGTAGTACCCCTCCCACCCCAGGGCAAAATGTTTCCTCCGCAATGTTAACGCCCCCCCACCCCCCGGAAGCGCTAACGGGACTATAAAAAGCGACAGTTTCGCCCCCATAGGCTTTAAGGAGCGTCTTAAAGAAGAGTGAGGGAGCGAGGCGGAGAAATTTAGTGATGGAATTCCAGAGCTTAGGGCCTAGGCAGCTGAAGGGAGGACCACTAATAGTGGAGCAATTAAAATCAGTGGTGCACAAGAGGCCAGAACTAGAGGATGCAGATATCTAGGAGGATTGTAGAGCGGGAGGAGGTTACAGAGATAGGGAAGAGCAAGGCCAGGAGGGTTTTGAAAACATGGATCAGGATTTTAAAATGAAGATGTTGCCGGACCAACAGCCATTGTAGGTCAGCGAACACAGTGGTGATGGGTGAACGGGACTTGGTGCGAGTTGGGATATGGGCAGCAGAGTTTTGGATGAGCTCAAGTTTACTGAGGGTGCTTGGTATTTCAACGTCAACAATAACGTTGTATTTATATAATGCCTTTAATGTAGTAAAATATCCCAAGGCACTTCACAGGAGTATTACAAGAAAACAATTTGACACTGAGCCACATAAGGAGCAATAAGGGCAGACAAACAAAAGCTTGGACAAAGAGATAGGTTTTAAGGGGCGTCTTAAAGGAGGAAAGAGAGGTTTAGGGAGTGAATTCTAGAGCTTAGGTCCTAGACAGCTGAAGACTGGAGGAGATTACAGAGATAGGGAGGGGCAAGGCCCTGAAGGAATTTGAAAACAAGGATGTGAATTTTGAAATTGAGTCGTTGCTTAACCAGGAGCCAATGTAGGTCAGTGAGCACAGGGTTGATGGATGAACGGGACTTGGTGCGAGTTAAGACATGGGCTGCTGGGTTTTGGATCACCTTAAGTTTATGTAGGGTGGAACATGGGAGGCCAGCCAGGAGTGTGTTGGAACAGTCAAGTCTAGAGGTAACAGTGGCATTTCCCCAAGAGTTACAGGAAAGATGAAGACACAGCCTCCAATGGTTGAGCATTTATAATCAGCGGTGCTTGAGAGGGCAGTATTAGAGAAGCGCAGATATCTCGGAGGGTTGTGGGGCAGGAGGAGATTACAGAGATAGGAAGGGGCGAGGCCACGGAGGGATTTGAAAACAAGGATGAGAATTTTGAAATTGATGCGTTGCTTAACCAGGAGCCAATGTAGGTCAGCGAGACTTGGTGCGAGTTAGGACATGGGCTGCCGAGGTTTGGATCACCTCAAGCTTATGTAGGGTAGAATGTGGAAGACCAGCTAGGAGTGTGTTGGAATAGTCAAGCCTAGAGGTAACAATGGCATTTCTCCAAAAAATACATGAAAATGAGACCATCCATTGACAAATGTTTTTTGTCTATTACAGAGGATTCATAATGTACATTACTGTAAGTTACATAATCTTGTTGCTGTTTATAATTGTGTTCATCTAATTCCATCATTCATCAACCCTCAGGCAGATCAAGATTAATTCCATGCAGTATTCACATATAGTTCAGGATACATCAAACAAAACATAAGTTCCAATGACTCGATTATGCTCATTTGAAATCTAAATATTAAAATGCAGTTTTTTATCTGTGTGATCTGTTATTATCTGCATGCTCCATTATTCTTATCGTGTGTACAGCTTTGGAACTTTGTAATTGATTCAAGAGTATAGCACTTGCCAAAAAGAGATGTATTAAAAATGACATAGATAGATCAATAGATCTTTTCTGGTACCCATCCGTTACTCAGTTTCTTTAGTTAGTCCTGAATTGACAATGATAATAAAGCGACAAATGCTTCTAACTACATGGCACAAACATCCGTCATGATATTCCTTACATCAAGTGTCACCTAGACGTTGATAGGATGTATGTCAGAGAGGACCTAAAATTCACAGCAGAACATGTGTGGTTATGTGGGCAGAATGAAGTGCGCTCAGAGCATTGGGAAAATCCAAAATTGAAATAATAATTTCCTTCTTCATCAAACTAATATAGTAATCAGCAGTGATTTGATAAATGATTTTGTACATTTCTAGCACTGGGTTATAATTATAGTTGCTCCACCTCTGATCCTCAGGCTGTCCCAAAGCACTTCACTGTGAATTACTTACTTTTGTCGTGTAGTCAATTTGTGCACAGTAAGGTCCCACAACCAGCAATGAGATAAACAACCAGATAATTTATTTTAGTGATGTTGGTTGAAGGATTAATATTGGCTACAACATTGGGAGAGCTTTCCTGCTCTTATTCGAATTAGTGCCATGCGATCTTTTATGCCCACCTGAGTGGTTAGACGAGGCCTTGGTTAATATTTTAAATCCTAAAAACAGTTTCCATTATAAATGTGGATATTAGAATTTATAATGGAAAAATGGTGATGTAAGAAATGCATGCAAATATAAAATTTTTAATGTATTATATATATAATGTTGGAAATAACTGCACCACAAAAAAATGATACAGATTGAACCTCCCTTATCCAGAACTCCCTTATCTGGAACCACCCCTGGTCCGGGACCATTTCCAGCCACCGGGTGGCGCACGCGCAGAACTCCGACATGAATAAATTGAACAAATTGATGTCCTTCCTCGCTGCCAACTCCCGCAATCGCTGGCCTGACCCCGTGATCCATCGCCCCCTCCCCCCACCATAATCTCTCTGCTGCACTCCCAGCCCCAAGCCAGCCAGCCCCAATATCTCCTTGCTCAGTACCTGTACCATTCAATTTAATATGACTAACCCTGGCCCAGAAAAATCCCTTATCCAGAACAGGCCCGTTCCCGAGAGTTCCGGATAAGGGAAGTTCAACCTATATAATGAATTGAAATACTTACACTGCTTTTTTGTTTCCCCAAAGTCATCTCCTAAAGACACTGAATAAGGAATCACAGACCAAGTCCCAGGGAGGTCCTCCTGTACCTTTCCCAAGCAGTCATCCTTCATTTGGAAACCGATACAGTGAGTTGGCAGTTTATTTGTTCATAGAAGACATTGCAGCTACCTCAAAATCTGTCTTAACCTAACTTCCAAAATATGTTTGCTAGCTAGGCATCACTAAGTAGTGCTCAGGAATGGGAACTCTTGCTAATTTATCTCCTCCTAACCTAAGGACATAGAGACCAATCAGCGCTCCCATGGTTGAGAGCATTGAACCCAGGAGCTTCGTGCTCTATATCGTTCAGTGTCACCTCACATGGTGCATTTATCCACTGAACCAAACGGCAGTCCTTAAGCTAACCTTTCAAGTCAATTAAAAAAAAAACATGGAAATCTTTATAATAGAATTTCTTGTGTCTGTTGTGAGCATTATCTACATCATAACTATTGAATCTGTCTGTCCAAATCCTTCTTCCCCATTGGTTAAGTGTTGGTCTTTGTGTTTTTCTTTTTTCTAATGGGAAATATTTTTTACCATTATTATACTTTTGATATTCACTGATTATATAACACAAAACTTTCTCCTCCAGCTCACATCCCTCTCCAATCACATTCTATGAAAAAATGGTCTGTGAGATATAGTCACCAAGACAGTTCCTCAACCATTCCAATCTATGTTACTAAAAAATGAATGTTACCACAAAACAAATAAATAAAACACGACAAATTTACCCCTAAACATGGATCCAAAAACTTTCTCTCCGCCACTCCACAAACAGGATCATGCATACTGCTGGATCTGTGAATATCCTGGATTTTAGGTACACGCTCCTTCCAGTCAAATGGAAAACACCCAGGCTTAATTAATACCAAGTTTGCACATTGGTGCCCCAGGATTACAATTCCTAGGAACTTCCATAACTTTCTTAACCAAAGGAATTCCCAGAAGTCACCTTGTGACCATCTCGCCCCAATCATACGCACAAGTTCATCTGCTGGAATTTGTCTGATTATTCACCCTGATCCTGAGGACTGCAATCCCTAGGAACATCTCCCACTGAGCTACCATTTTCTCCAAATCCTTCAGTGATTTGTACCATTTATGTCTTTGCTTGTCTTTTTTTGCCAAACTTCCCCCCACCTGCCATTTGGTAATGTAATTCTGCAGAAGGTAGGGGAACAATGTTGCAGGTACAATTCGAATAAAGAGGTAAATAGAAGAGCAAGAAAGGGGGAAGGTAAAAAAAAGAAATATAGAAAATGTAAACGTGCACAGAAAGTGAAGGAGAAGTGAAGGAGAAAAAGGCAAGAAAAGTCATATGTGCATGTCCGGAGTCCAACATATTACAATTTACATGTTTCTTACATTACAACAGTGACTACACTTCAAAAGTACTTCATTGGTTGTAAAGCGCTTTGCGATGTCCGGTGGTTGTGAAAGGCGCTATATAAATGTAAGTTTTCTTTCTTTCTTTCTTTCTTGCTTTCTTGCTTGCTTTCTTTCTTTCTTTCTTTTCTTTCTTTCCAGCAGTGCTGACCAAGGGAAGAAGAGGTGGTGTGGGGTAATGGAAAGGTAAAGTGACCCTGTTCAGGGGAGGAGGAAGCGAAAGTGAGAGAGACACTTGGAGGGTGGCTAGAGATAGAGGTAGAGGGAAATCCTATTTAAGGATAAGGAAGAGAGAAAGAGCATTCTTAGTGAGGTGGGGGCAAGTACAGAGAAGGATAATTACCATGGTGTAGGAGGGTTCTGAAATGGAACCTGTTGAGGGAAAAGGGGGTTACAGACCTTGGGGAAGGAGAAAGAAAGAATGACTTGAAAGACTTATATTTATAGTGAGAGTTCCCATGGTGATTGGGAAGGGTTGCAGGAAAATCCCTGGTGTGAGTGGGAGAGGAGATAGCTTCAGGCTTAACTAAAAATTGCAATCTTATATTTTTATTTGACACAAAAATGCTACTGCAATCCTCAAAAGGTCACAAAGTACAGTTAAGCATGCTAAAGAAAGAAAGATTTGGATTTATATAGTGCCTTTCACACCCACCAGACAGCTCAAAGCACTTTACAGCCAATGAAGTACTTTTGGAGTGTAGTCATTGTTGTAATGTAAGAAAGGCAGTGCCTCCGACAGTGCAGTGTTCCCTCAGCACTGGACTGGACCCTGAACCCACAACCTTCTAACTCAGAGGCAAGATTGCTACCCGCTGAGCCACAGCTGACACAATTAAATGGCTAAGTTGCACATATATGCACAGACATCTAATGGCAAACAATAGACTTTGTAGGTTTTCTGAAGCAATGAAATGCTTCTGTGTTGAAAGAATTCTGCTCCACAAACAATGGTGATATTCTACCGTTCAAACAATAGCGATAAGCATAGTCAGTATGACACTGGTACTGTGCGATGTTTACAAAGTCAACAGAAGTGGTTTCACTGAGATGTTAGGTGCTTTAACTGAATTTGCCTCCTTAATGGCCTTTATTTTAAAATATTTCTTGAACCCTCAGTGAATATCTGCTGGAGCTGCATAACACAAGACATTCATAACTCTTAGTCCGCACGAGAAAGAAATAATCTCATTTCCTGAAGCCTAACGAGACAGAGAGAAAATGTTTTTTGTTATTGCATAAGTGTTATGGACAACAGAAACATGAAGAATAAAACAGACAGATTGTACAAGCTGCTCTGTCATTTAAAGCTACAGGGTCGGAATTTGCAGTGCGTAATAACATAAGAACATAAGAAATAAGAGCAGCATTTGGCCCCTCGAGCCTGCTCTCCCATTCAGTAGGATCATGGCTGATCTGATCTTGGCTTCAAGTTCACTTCCCTGCTCGTTCCCCATAACCCGTGACTCCCTTATCATTCAAAAATCTGTCTATCTCCACCTTAAATATATTCAATGACCCACCCTCCACAGTGCCATGGGATAGAGAATTCCAAAGATTCAAGACACTGAGAGAAGGAATTCCTTCTCATTTCCGTTTTAAATGGGCCACCCCTTATTCTGAAACTATGCCCGCTAGTTCTAGAGTCCCCCACGAGGGGAAACATCCTCTCTGCACCTACCCTGTCAAGTCCCCTCAGAATCTTATATGTTTCAATAAGATCACCTCTCATTCTTCTAAACTCCAATGAGTATAGGCCCAACCTGCTCAACCTTTCTTCATAAGGCAACCCCTTCATCTCAGGAATCAACCTTGTGAACCTTCTCTGAACTGTTTCCAATGCAAGTATATCCCTCCTTAAATAAGGAGACCAAGGGGCTGATATTCAGGGCCGTCACAAACCGGGTACACCTCCTGACTTTTCATGCCATTACCGCCGCAATTTTTGCGGTGCCCCCCCCCCATCGAAATTCACCGAAAAAAATGAAAATAATGGCGGTAAGGAGCAGCTGGAATCGGCAGTTTGTGGTGGTGTGTGTGCCTTGATTGAAGCGGGATCCCCACGGAGAAATTCATCATTGTGCTAATGTGTAGATAATGAGCCAGCTGTTCCCTGGCTTTCTTAAAGGCCAGGGTTTGCAGCTAGGCCCTGAGGAGGGAAGGAGTTGGGTTGCAGGATGGCTGGCGCTCATGGACCAAGGAAGGCAAGCAGATTAAGGGATGCAGAGCTGGAGACCTTTATGCAGGCTGTTGAGGGCAGGAGGAGACTCATTTATCCGGACATGGGGAGATCCACTCATGCAGTCTTCACCAATGCATGGATGGAGATTGCTAGGGAGGTTTCAGGGACCTCCATTCATAACCAGACTGCGATGCAGTGCAGAAAACGTTTGCGTGATATAATCCGTCTTATGAAAGTGAGCACTTGTTCCACCAACTGCTGACCTTGCATCTGCGAGCCTCTCCTTCAACATTCTCTTATTTCCCATCTTCACTGTTTAGTCACTGAAGCGGCATTTCATTATTGACGCTTCCATGTGTGTGTTCTCGCAATGGAGGCTCCCTTTCATCTCACACTTACAACTGCATGTCAGGGACAAACACTTATGCATTCATTTCTGAAGCATCAACACAGTGGTACTCACCAACCATTCTTTGTTTTGCAGGCCAATCTGGCTCACAATCGCATGGAGCAGAGGATGACTGGTAGTGGCGAGGCAGAGATCCAGGTCCTCATACTCTAGGAGGAAAGGGTCAAGGCGCTTGTGGGGGGACACGGTGCCTTCCCTGTGGACCATGGTACTGCTGATGCCGATGTAGGTAAGTGAAGGCCCTCCTTTAATGCTCTCTCTCCCTGAATGCACCAGCGCCTACTGTGCCTTTCCTTCTGGAAGTCTGCTAGTTGCAGCCTCCATGTGTCAATCTCCTACCACTCCCTCATGGCAGCCATTCTCCCATTTATGCTTGCAAAAGAGAGACCGAGTGTCAGCACACCCGGCACAGTGGGGAGTGATGCAACACCAAGCACACAGTGCCAGGCCTCAATGAGACCCTTGACAACATAACACAGATGTCAAATGAGAGCAGTGATGACAATGAGGGGTGAAGGCCTGGTGATAATGTGGAGTGCACTCCACCTTTTGGGGAACTGACTGATGAGGAAGGGTAAGAGGAGGACACTATTAGCACCAACGCGTCACTGCTTCCACCCACATGCGCCAGCTCAGATACTGGGAGTGCGTGGTCTGATCTAGCTGAGGTAGGACAGGGGTCTGCACTGGGTGTTGCACCGGGGCCTAGCGGGCTGCAGCATGGTGATGGGGCTATGCAAACTCAGGTGTCATCTCTCCGGGGGTTGAGGTCCTAGTGCGAGACCTAATCCAGGCTGGGAGTCAATAATCAACTGGCAGAAATATGTTCAACATCTCCACTGTCACTGATTTTTAGCTGGTTAAATGCTTCAGTGAAATGGTACAGTGAAATGTCCTACATTACAACAGTGACTACACTCCAAAAGTACTTCATTGGCTGTAAAGTGCTTTGAGATGTCCGGTGGTCATGAAAGGCACTATATAAATCCAAGTCTTACTTTCTTTTTATCATTGCTATATAGCCATAACATAGCACTCATTATGAATTTTGCCACATCTTGGGTCATGTTGGCAGTGTTGTAATTATCTATAAAAAGGGAAGCTATGATGTATATTAGCTTGTCACCATGTTAAGGGTATTTATTCTAGTGCACTTGATTAAGATACGGGGCTCGACTTTCCACTTTGATCGCTAGGGCCCAAAAAATGGGCGATGTTCCAGCCTTAGCGATATTTCAGCTCTCAGGATCGCTGGAAGATCGTCCATTTTTCGGATCCCAACTTTCGGCTTTTTTTACCGTCGATAGCTCAGCGACAGTTCAGCGATGTGGATTGGGCCTTAGCGATGTGAAATGGGCCCCAGCAATGTGGAAGGCAAGGCGTCCCTAGCAATGGCCTTTCTGCGTGTGTGTTTTTTTTATGCAAAGAAGGTTTCCCGTGATTCGCGAGGTCAGGGGTCATTCAGGCATGTGCAGAAGGCAAGGGGAGGGAGAAAGAGAGAGAGAGGAGAGGAGAGACAGAGAGGAGAGAGAAAGAATGAAAGAGAGAGAAATATAAAGCAGAAAATGTCCGACATCGTGTCGCCAGAGAGTAGACAGGATGTGGAGGGGAGAAGGAGGGCAAAGCCCTTTTCGGACGAAGCGAATGAGGCCCTCGTCTAGGTGGTGCACCCCCCCCTCGAGGTGGGGCCAATTAACCCGGGGTGGGTGTGGGAAACTTCCACCCCGGGCATACAGGAAAATGTCTGAGATCGCCGATGTGGTGTCCTTGTCATCCCACGAGGCGAGTGGATCCGACCAATGCCTCAAGTACTGGAACAGCCTGGTTGCTTTGGCAAGAGAAAGTAAAAAATAGATTTTAAATTGGAATAATCAACAGAATGTGTAAATCTGCCGGATTGAAAGTAAGCTGGCTATTCTTGCATAGATTTTCTGCTAAGATCTGGACAGGATTCTGAACCTGCGCCCTTTAAGTCTAATTTTGGCACCGTCTCCTTTTGGATTACATTGGTGGTTGGGCACAACTGAGCACTGAGGGGTCCGGTCACCTTTAACCGGACTGTGTCAGTCTCTCCGGCTGCTGTCACTTACACCGTGACCCAGCCTGGACTGGGGAAGAGCTGCCTTGGCTCAGTGTCTGCTCTGGGACACTTTGGGACATTAGCTCCTGTCATTGCCGAGCTCACCAGCTATCCTGATTCCCACCACTTCTGTAGGACCTTCATGGAGATTGTAGTCGCGATGTTTGTGTCAAGCATTAGATTCGAAACACGATCTTTGTTATAACTGTTATGTGTTTTGTTGTGCATCGATAAAGCATGAAATCCCATGTTCCGCCACCGGGAGTGCAGCCCCTGAAGTCCCAAGGGATCCCAGCAACCCTTGGGAGCACTGTATATAAGCTGGCCCCTAAGGCCTGTTCCTCACTCTGGAGTGTCTGAATAAAGACTGAGGTCACTGTTACTTTAACCTCCCTGTGTGCAGTCTCATCTGTGTTAGGAACACAACAACTGGCAACGAGTATACGAATTCAACGCAAAGATGCAGCAAACTGTGGGCATCCGGAGAAGTTCTTGGAGGGTGAGGACTGGGAAGCCTATGTCGAATGGCTAGACCAGTACTTTGTAGCCAACGAGCTGGACGGAGGAGGAAGCGCTGCAAAAAGGAGAGCGGTCCTCCTCACCGACCTACAGCCTCATGAAGAATCTTCTGGCCCCAGTGAAACCCACAGATAAGTCGTATGAGGAGCTGTGTACACTGGTTCGGGAGCATCTTAACCCGAGGGAGAGCATGCTGATGGCGAGGTATCGGTTCTACACGTGCCAGCGATCTGAAGGTCAGGAAGTGGCGAGCTACGTCGCCGAGCTAAGGCGACTTGCAGGACAATGTGAGTTTGATGGCTACCTGGAGCAAATGCTCAGAGACTTTTTTGTACTGGGCATTGGCCACGAGACCATCCTACGAAAACTTTTGACTGTAGAGACACCGACCTTCAGTAAGGCCATTGCGATAGCACAGGCGTTTATGTCTACCAGTGATAACACCAAAAAAATTTCTCAGCACACAAGTGCTAGCAATGTTCATAAATTAACTGGAACTGTGTTTACGAGCAGAAATGTACAGGGCAGAAACCACGAGTCTGCAACTGCCAGCAGGCCTCAGGTGACCCAGATGACTCAGAGTCCCCAACAAAGGATGAATGCAAGGCATTCACACCTTGTTGGCGTTGTGGAGGCTTCCATTCAGCCTATTTATGCCACTTCAAAGGATATGTTTGCAAGAGCTGTGGAACAATGGGGCACCTCCAACAAAACCTGCTAACCACTACGTGGCAGAGGAAGATCGGTCCATGGTGGATCAAAGCAATTTCGAGCCTCAGAGAGAGGAGGCAGATGCTGAAGTACATGCTGTGCACACATTTTTGATGAAATGTCCACCTATAATGCTAAATGTAAAATTGAATGTCTTACCCATAGCCATGGAGCTGGACACTGGCACTAGCCAATCCATCATGAGTAAAAAGATGTTTGAGAGACTGTGGTGCAACAAGGCACTCAGACCAGCCCTGAGCCCCATCCACAAGAAACTGAGAATGTACACCAAAGAGCTTATCACTGTCTTGGGCAGCACCATGATCAAGGTCATCTACGAGGGCACAGTGCACGAACTGCCACTCTGGATTGTCCCGGGTGATGGCCCCACACTGCTTGGAAGAAACTGGCTGGGCAAAATCCGCTGGAACTGGGATGACATCCGAACACTATCACATGTCAATGAGGCCTCATGTACCCAGGTTCTTAACAAATTTCCTTCCCTTTTTGAGCTCGGCATTGGAAACTTTTCCGGGGCGAAGGTGCAGATCCACTTGGTCCCAGAGGCACAACCCATTCACCACAAGGCGTGAGCAGTACCTCACATGATAAGGGAGAGAGTGGAAATCGAGCTGGACAGGCTGCAACGCGAGGGCATCATCTCCCCAGTGGAATTCAGCAAATGGGCCAGCCCAATTGTTCCAGTACACAAAAGTGATGACACGGTCAGGATTTGCGGTGATTAGAAAGTAACTATTAATCGTTTCTCGCTACAGGACCGATACCCGCTACCTAAGGCAGACGCCCTATTTGCGACGCTGGCAGGAGGCAAGACGTTCACCAAGCTCGACCTGATTTCGGCCTACATGACGCAGGAGCTGGAGGAGTCTTTGAAGGGCCTCACCTGCATCAACACGCACAAGGGACTGTTCATCTACAACAGATATCCGTTTGGAATTCGGTTAGCTGCAGCAATCTTCCAGAGAAACATGGAGAGCCTACTCAAGTCGGTACCACGCATGGTGGTTTTTTCAAGATTGGTCACGGGTCAGGACATCGTCGCGCACCTACAAAACCTGGAAGAGGTCCTCCAGTGACTGGATTGCGTAGGGCTGCGCCTGAAGAGGTCGAAATGCGTCTTCATGGCAACAGAAGTGGGGTTTTTGGGGAGAAAGATTGCGGCGGATGACATTCGGCCCACAGACGCCAAGACAGAGGCTATCAGGAATGCGCCCAGGCCACAGAATGTCACGGAGCTGCGGTCGTTCCTGGGACTCCTCAACTATTTTGGTAACTTCCTATCGGGGTTAAGCACCCTCTTAGAGCCCGTACATGTGTTATTGCGTAAAGGTGAGAACTGGGTATGGGGAAAAAAACAAGTAATTGCTTTTGAGAAAGCCAGAAACATTTTATGCTCCAACAAGCTGCTTGTATTGTCTTACCCGTGTAAAAGACTCGTGCTAGCATGTGATGCATTGTCGTACAGAGTCGGGTGTGTATTACAACAAGCTAATGTTGCGGGGAAGTTGCAACCTGTCGCCTATGCTTCCAGGAGCTTGTCTAAGGCTGAGAGGGCCTACAGCATGATTGAGAAAGAGGCATTTGCGTGTGTGCTCAGGGTAAAGAAAATGCATCAGTACCTGTTTGGGCTCAAATTTGAGCTGGAAACCGATCACAATCCCCTCATATCCCTGTTCGCTGAAAACAAGGGGATAAATACTAATGCCTCAGCCCGCATACAAAGTTGGTCACTCGCGCTATCAGCGTATAACTATACCATCCGCCAGAGGCCAGGCACCGAGAACTGTGCAGCTGCTCTCAGTCGGCTACCATTATCCACCACGGGGGCGGAAATGGCGCAGCCTGCAAACTTGTTGATGGTGGCGCAGTCCGCAGACTTGTTGATGATCATGGAAGTGTTTGAAAATGATAAATCACCTGTCACGGCCTGCCAGATTAGGACTTGGACGAGCCAAGATCCGCTACTGTCCCTAGTAAAAAAATGTGTACTGCATGGGAACTGGGCCAGCATCCCTGTTGAAATGCAAGAGCTAATCAAGCCGTTCCAGCGGCGAAAGGACGAGCTGTCCATTCAGGCAGACTGTCTGTTGTGGGGTAACTGCGTAGTGCTACCCAAAAAGGGCAGGGAGACGTTCATCTCCGATCTCCACAGCACACACCCAGGTATAGTAATGATGAAAACGATAGCCAGATCACACGTGTGGTGGCCCGGTATCGATTCTGACTTAGAGTCCTGTGAACGGCAATGCAGCGTGTGTGCTCAGTTGAGCAACGCGCCCAGAGAGGCACCACTAAGTTTGTGGTCCTGGCCCTCCAGATCATGGTCAAGGATCCATGTCGACTATGCGGGCCCGTTTCTCGGTAAAATGTTCCTGGTGGTGGTGGATGCTTTTTCAAAATGGATTGAATGTGAAATAATGTCGGGAAGCACCGCCACCGCCACCATTGAAAGCCTGAGGGCCATGTTTGCCACCCATGGCCTGCCTGACATACTGGTCAGTGACAATGGGCCATGTTTCACCAGTATCGAATTTAAAGAATTCATGACCCGCAATGGGATCAAACATGTCACCTCGGTCCTTTTAAACCAGCCTCCAATGGGCAGGCAGAGCAGGCAGTACAAACAATCAAACAGAGCCTTAAACGAGTCACAGAAGGCTCACTCCAAACCCGCCTGTCCCAAGTACTGCTCAGCTACCGCAAGAGACCCCACTCGCTCACAGGGGTGCCCCCGGCTGAGCTACTCATGAAAAGGACACTTAAAATCAGACTCTTGCTGGTTCACCCCAACCTGCATGATCAGGTAGAGAACAGGCGGCAGCAATGAAATGTAAACGATGGTCGCGCCACTGTGTCACGGGAAATTGGTCTGAATGACCCTGTGTATGTGCTAAACTATGGACATGGTCCCAAGTGGGTCACAGGCACGGTGATAGCTAAAGAAGGGAGTAGGGTGTTTGTAGTCAAACTAGACAATGGACAAATTTGTAGAAAGCACCTGGAACCAACAAGGCTGCGGTTCACAGACTGCCCTGAACAACCCACAGCAGACACCACCTTTGTCGAGCCCACAACACACACCCAAAGGATCAACAACACCACCCCGGACCAGGAAATCGAACCCATCACATCCAACAGCCCAGCAAGGCCAGGCTCACCCAGCAGCCCTGCAGGGCCAACAACATGCCAGCCCAGCGAGGGCACAGCCAACACACCAGAATAGACATTTCTACCGAGGCGGTCCACCAGGGAAAGAAAGGCACCCGACCGCCTCACCTTGTAAATAGTTCTCACTTTGACTTTTGGCGGGGAGTGATGTTGTGTATCTGTAAAGCATGCACTCCCATGTTCCGCCAACAGGGAGTGCATCCCTTGAAGTCCCAAGGGACCCCAGCTTGGGAGCACTATATATAAGCCGGCCCCACGGCATGTTCCTCACTCTGGAGTGTCTTAATAAAGACTGAGGTCACTGTTACTTTAACCTCCCTGTGTGCAGTCTCATCTGTGTTGGGAACACAACATATTTAACCCCTTGTAACCTGCATCACACTTGACCACCAGAGGGCCTACCTGTTGGTCCCAAGGGATCCCAGCATCCCTTTGGAGCACAGTATATAAGCAGGCCACCCACGAGATACCTGCACACTGGAACCTTAATAAAGGAGCTAAGGTCACACTTGCTCATTATACAGTCTGACCATTTATTATGACTGTAACAATTGACGACGAGGAAATGAACAACCACGCAGAAATGCAAAGAACAGTCGGCATCCTGGAGAAGTTCTCAGAGGGGGACGATTGGGAAGCCTTCATGGAGAGATTGGACCAATACTTCATGGCCAACGAGCTGGAAGGGGACGAGAACGCGACCAAACGAAGGGCGATCCTCCTAACTGTCTGTGGAACAACAACCTATGACCTCATAAAGAATCTCCTGGCCCCGGCAAAACCAACGGAGAAATCCTACGAAGAACTATGTACGCCAGTCCGGGAGCACCTAAATCCTAAGGAAAGTGTTTTGATGGTGAGACATCGGTTCTACACGTGTCAACGATCGGAGGGCCTGGAAGTGGTGACCTATGTCGCTGAACTAAGGCGCCTTGCAGGACATTGTGAGTTTGAGGGATTCCTAGAACAAATGCTCAGAGACTTTTTTGTCCTGGGCATCGGAGATAAGACATTCCTTCGCAAACTGTTGACTGCAGAAACTCCGAATCTGAGTAAAGCCATAACGATAGCCCAGGCATTGATGTCCACCAGCGACAACACCAAGTAGATTTCACAGAACAAAGAAGTTTCAGCCAGTACTGTGCATAAAGTAATGTCAGTTTTGAGTAGAAATGTACAGGGCAGAACGTACACGCCGGCTGCTGTGGCCTGACCTCAATTGACCCAGAGTCCGCCATCATCTGTTATTGCGAGGCACTGTGGAGATGATCATCAGCCCCATCAATGCCGTTTTAGCACTTATGTGTGCAATGGTTGCAGAACAATGGGACACCTCCAATGAATGTGCAGGCGAGCTGCAAACCCTACAAATCCTGCAAACCACCACGTTGCAGAGGAAGATCAATCCACAGTGGATCAGACGGAATTGGAAACTCGTACGGAGAAGGCAGAGGTGTACGGGCTACACACGTTCACGATGAAATGCCTGCCAATAATGTTGAAAGTTGAACTGAATCGTATTCCAGTGTCTATGGAGCTGGACACAGGGGCAAGTCAGTCCATAATGAGTAAAACGGCCTTCGACAGATTGTGGGGAAAGAAGGCACATAGGCCCAAGCTCAGCCCCATTCACACTAAACTAAGGACTTACACAAAGGAACTAATCCCTGTAATTGGCAGTGCTGAAGTCAAAGTCTCCTGTGATGGAGCAGTACATGAATTCCCTGTGGATTGTGCCAGGGGATGGCCCCACATTGTTTGGCAGAACCTAGCTGGGGAAAATCCGTTGGAACTGGGACGACATCCGAACACTTTCGTCCGTCGACGACACCACATGCACCCAGCTTCTAAGCAAATTCCCTTCTTAATTCGAGCCAGGCATTGGAAGCTTCTTGGGGTCGAAAGTGCAGATCCATTTGGTACCTGGTACGCAACCCATCCACTGAGAAAGAGTCAGTAAGACCCTTAAAATAACTCATAAAGTAATTCTCCTCATAAGCCCCTTTTTCAAGCAGCCTCTCAGTTCCTCCGATGTTCAAAATGGCGTCTGTAGTGCCGGGTCCTGCCGAAATGTGCCAGTCGGGAGCAGCTTTTCTCCAGCAATCTACAGCGACCTTCTCGGCGAGCGATCGGCATGGTGATGTGTGGGCGATGTGGTGAAAATTGTGCTGGGTGATCACCTCGGCGATGTGAAATTCTTGTGTGCCGAAAGTTGGGTTTGCGATCTTTGGGCGATGTTCCGGCCCAACTTTCCACTTTTAAGGTAAAATGGGCAATAGCCTGCCTATTTGGGCGGTAGATGGGCAATCGCCCAGTGATCATAAGGGGAAAGTCCATCCCATGGGAACCAAGAAACAGTGGTCTGGCACATGCTTATGCACTAAGCTACTTGTCCATAGTAACAAAACATTCCTGGCAGAATGTGAATGAGAACCTTGTATAGTCATCCATGGATTAATACATGCCTGTGATGTGGTTGACAAGCTGTCTTCAAGAAGGGGCATGATGCCTCATCAAACAATTCGTGGAATGACCCTAGTGATTGAAGGAGTTGTCAGTTGACTCATACCACTTGTCATTTTGCCAACCATGTGATCTAAAGATCTAAGTTATAGATGATAGAATCCTTTGACAATAAAACCCACGTTGTATTCCATGCCAATTTGTAGAACAAGTATTCAACAGAAAAGTGATTGATATTTACTTTCCTAATTAATTTTGTTGTTCCTTAAAAGCCACATAATATAATAAGGGAGTAGACATTAAAAGAAATGATCATCTTTCCAGATTGTTTTAATCAGCTGCATATTATTAAAATCAATGGGGGTACTTCTGACTGTGTAAAACGGGCAATATCAGGAGCTATGTGGCTATTGTTATACAGGATATATCGGATATATGGCACAGAAACAGGTCCTTCGGCTCAACCAGTCCATGCCAGTTGGCATTTATGCTCCACTCGAGCCTCCTCCCATCTTTCCTCATCTAAATCTATCAGCATAACCCCCTATTTCCTTCTCCCTCATATGCTTGTCTAGCCTCCCTTTAAATGCTTCTAGACTATTCGCTTCAACCATTCCCTATAGTAGTGAGTTCCACATTCTCACCACTCTTTGGGTAAAGAAATTTCTTCTGAATTCCCGACTGGATTTCTTGGTGACTATCTTATATTGATGGCCTCTAGTTATGCTCTTCCCCACAAGTGGAAAAATTCTATCTGCATCCACTCTATCAAAACTTTTCATAATTTTTAAGACCTCTATTAGGTCTTCTTCAAGAGAAAAGAGACCAAGCCTGTTCATCCTTTTCTGATATGTATACCCTCGCATTTCTTCTCTGCATCCTCTCCAGTGCCTCTATATCCTTTTTATAATATGACGACCAGAACTGTACGCAGTACTCGAAGTGTAGTCTAACCAAGGTTCGATACAGGTTTAGCATAACTTCCCTACTTTTCAATTTTATACCTCTAGAAATAAACCCTAGTGCTTGGTTTGCTTTTTTTTAATGACGCTGCTAGCCTGTGTCGCAACTTTTAGTGACTTGTGTATTTGTACTCTGAAATCCCTTTGTTCTTCTACCCCACCTAGACTCGCACCCTCCAAGTAATAAGTGACTTCTTTATTCTTCCGACCAAAATGTAATACCTCACATTTATCTGTGTTGAACTTCATTTGCAAATAATTTGGCCAATCTGCAAGTTTATTAACATCCTGTAATTTGTTGCATTCCTCCTCAGTATTGATTATCACTCCCAATTTGGTGTCATTTGTGTTATGTATGCAACCCTATGTAACCAGTATTCTACTGCCACCAGAGGGTGTATCTGTTGGAGTCTCAAGGGATCCCAGCATCACTTGGGAGCACTGTTTTTAAGCACTCTGGAGTTAGAATAAAGAGACAGAAGTCACACTTACTCACACCTACAGTACTCAGTTACATTGCTTTATTCGAGATATAACAATTTGCAAATTTAGAAATTGTGTTTTTGATTCTAAATTCGGTCGCGGTATTGTCCCGGGCGGAGCGGTAAATTTTGCGCCAGGGCCCAGGGTTTGGAGCGGAGCATTAAGGGAGGCGTTGCACACCTCTTTTAGGGCACTAGGCTGGCTGAACAAGCGGAAATCCTGAGCTACACAGCCGGCCTCGGAGCGACATAAGAAAGGCCTCGGGGTGGGGGAACCTGAAAAAAACTTAACAAAAACAATCCCAATACATAACTCACATCACCACAACATAAATCACAAAAATAAAAAAATCACACTTACCTGAGGTCAGCAGTACTTACCTCACTGCGGCCACTACAGCTGGCAACATCAGCTTCCACAAGCGTTCCCAACAGGGTGTTCTACGGAGCTCTACAGGTCGGGCGGCAGCCAAAAAATAGAGCTGGTGTTACAACTAGGGGCTCACCACTTCCGGGCGGTACTGCACCGTGCCCCTTGAAACAGGCACTGAATGTACCGGCAGGACGCTGGAAGCTGGCCGCCCGCCATTGCTTACCGTCACCATTGCCGCCCTTCTGCGGTGCTAACAGGGGCAGCAGAAGACCGAAAATCCAGCCCAGAATTGTTAATATAAATTGTGAACAGTCGTCCCATCACTGATCCTTGTGGAACAACACAGCCTACCTTCTGCCACTGTTAATAACTACCTTTTACTCCCCTACTCTCTGTTTTCTGACTTGAAGCCAACTAGCTATCCCCTGCTACTTGTCCCCTGACTCCGCATTCTCTGACCTTGTTCATCAGTCTATTATAGAGTACCTTCTCGAAGGCCTTTTGAAAATCTAGATAAATTACATCTACTGCATTATCATTGTCTACTCTCTCTGTTACCTCTTCAAAAAATTCAATGAGGTTAGTGAAACAAGACTTTCCCTTTTGAAATCCATGCTGAAACATAGAAACATAGAAAATAGGTGCAGGAGTAGGCCATTCGGCCCTTCAAGCCTGCACCACCATTCATGCAACTTCAGTACCCCATTCCTGCTTTCTCTCCACACCTCTTGATCCCTTTAGCCTTAAGGGCCACATCTAACTCCCTTTTGAATATATCTAACGAACTGGCCTCAACAACTTTCTGTGGTAGAGAATTCCACAGGTTCACAATTCTCTGAGTGAAGAAGTTTCTCCTCATCTCGGTCCTAAATGGCTTACCCCTTATCCTTAGACCCTGGTTCTGGACTTCCCCAACATCGGGAACATTCTTCCTGCATCTAACCTGTTCAATCCCGTCAGAATTTTATATGTTTCTATGAGATCCCCTCTCATTCTTCTAAATTCCAGTGACTATAAGCCTAGTCGATCCAATCTTTCTTCATATGTCAGTCCTGCCATCCCGGGAATCAGTCTGGTGAATCTTTGCTGTACTCCCTGAATAGCAAGAATGTCCTTCCTCAGATTAGGAGACCAAAACTGTACACAATATTCAAGGTGTGGCCTCACCAAGGCCCTCTACAACTGCAGTAAGACCTCCCTGTTCCTATACTCAAATCTTCTCGCTATGAAAGCCAACATGCCATTTGCCTTCTTCACCACCTGTTGTATATGCATGCCAACTTTCAATGACTGATGTACCATGACACCCAGGTCTTGTTGCACCTCCCTTTTTCCTAATCTGTCACCATTCAGATCATATTCTGCCTTCCTGTTTTTGCCACCAAAGTGGATAACCTCACATTTATCTACATTATACTGTATCTGTCATGCATTTGCCCATTCAATTACCTGTCCAAGTCACCCTGCAGCCTCTTAGCATCCTCCTCACAGCTCGCACTGCCACCCAGCTTACTGTCATCTGCAAACTTGGAGATATTACATTCAATTCCTTTGTCTAAATCATTAATGTATATTGTAAATAGCTGTGGTGTCAGCACTGAACCTTGCGGTACCCCACTAGTCACTGCCTGTCATTCTGAAAAGGACCTGTTTATTCCTACTCTTTGCTTCCTGTCTGCCAACCAGTTCTCTATCCACGTCAATACATTACCCCCAATACCATGTGCTTTAATTTTGCACACTAATCTCTTGTATGGGACCTTGTCAAAAGCCTTTTGAAAGTCCTAATACACCACATCCACTGGATCTCCCTTGTCCACTCTACTAGTTACATCCTCAAAAAATTCTAGAAGATTTGTCAAGCATGATTCCCCTTTCATAAATCCATGCTGACTTGGACTGATCCTGTCACTGCTTTCCAAATGCGCTGCTATTTCATCTTTAATAATTGATTCCAACATTTTCCCCACTACTGATGTCAGGCTAACCGGTCTATAATTCCCTGTTTTCTCTCTCCCTTCTTTTTTAAAAAGTGGGGTTACATTAGCTACCCTCTAATCCATAGGAACTGATCCAAAGTCTATTCATTATTATATTTTTGGTTTCTAGATGTTCTTTGACCTTTAGTAGGACTCCATTATATTTCCTACCACCAATGTTAAGCTGCAGTCTACAATTCCTTGGACATGTTCTATCCCCTTCTTAAATATAGGTATTAAATTCGCTATCCGTAAATCCTCTGGCACTACACCTTTTTCTATCAAATGATCAAATATGTGTAATAATGCCACTATTATCTCTTCCCTAGTTTCTTTTAAAATGCGTGGATGCAGTCCATCCGGACCAGGGGTTTTATCCTCTTTGAGTTTGATTAGTTTTTTTAATATATCTCCTGTTTTTATTTTAAATGTACTTATCTCATTACTAATCTTATCATCCAATGTCATGTCTGCCTGTTCAATCTCCCTGATAAATACAGGTACAACGTTTGAAATCTGGAATCTTCGGGACCGAGTCCATTCCAGATTTTGAGTTATTCCGGATTTAAGACAAGAAAATCAACAGTCTGAAATATGGAATACTCGACCGAATCCATGACGGGTTTTGAGTAACGAGGTCCGAAATCTGGCAAAACCCAAAATCCGGCACAGATTCTGTCGAGGCGTACGGATTTCAGACTTGATTTTCTTGTCTGAAACCCAGAATCCTCGACCGAAACCATACTGAATTTTGTGTTTTGCCTCAAAAATGTCTGGTTTTCAGACAATAATTCTGGATTCTGGACGACTACATCAGCTATGCACAAAACGTCCCTTTTTTTTGACAATTCCGGTTTTCAGAGTTCCGGATTCAGGATGTTGCACCTGTACTGAAGCAAAATAATTAGTTAATATTTCTGCCATCTCTCTATCGTTGCCTGTGGTATTATCCTGTCTATCCCTTAATGGCCCTATTCCCATCCCAACTGTCCTTTTTTATTGATGTGCCTGTAAAATATTTTACTATTTTGTTTTTTGTTTCTTGAAAATGTAATTTCATAGTTCCTCTTTGCCTTCCTAATTGTTCTCCTAATGTCTTTGGGCTGGATTTTCGGCTTTTAGGATTTCGGGGCGTTAATGGCGGTGGGGCAGTCCTGATACCACCTGGAAAAAGTTTATGCCTCAGTCAGCAAAATTGGGCAGCTGGGTCCTGAGTGTGAGGTGGAGCGGTAAGGGAGACATTGCACACCTCTCTTAGGGCACTAGGCCGGCTGAGCAAGCGAAAATTCCGAGCTAAACAGCCAGCCTGGGAGCGCTCCAAGAGAGGCCCGAGGAGAGAAAAAAACCTGAAAAAAAAGACCAAAAACATTCCCAATTCATAGCCCACGCCCCCACAACATAAATTGCAAAATAAATAAAAGAAAAACCAATCACACTTACTTGAGTAGCGCTATGGGTCGGGTGGGACTCAAAAATTGAGCTGGTGTCACAACCAGGGTCGTTGCACACCGGCTCGCCTCTTCCGGGCCGCAATGCCCCACTGAAACCGTTCCCGAAAACCCCGGCGGAGCGCTGGAAGCTGGTCGCCCACCCAGAAGAGCTCACTGTCGCCATTGCTGCCCCTCCGGGGCAAAAACTAAGGCGGACCGGAGCGGAAAATCCGCCCTTCATATTCTTGCTTATCAGGCATTCCCCTGCTATCTATGTACTTAATGTATGCATCTTTCCTTACCCTCAATTGTTCCCTTATGGCTTTATTTATCCATGGGGTTTCATTAGTGTTTAGTTTGGTCTTTCCTTTTAGCAGAATATATTGTTCCTGCACTGTATTGAAACCATTTTAAATGTTTCCCATTGCTGTTCTACATTGTTGTTTGCCAATATTGTTGCCCATTTTATTTTCCCAAGTTCTATTGTCAGCCCCTCAAAATCAACTTTACTCCAATCTATTACCCTAGTTTTTGTCATACTTATATCCTTCTCAATTATCATCTTAAAGTATATTATGTTATGGTCACTATTGCCCAGATGTTCTGACTACTTTTACTTCTCTTATCTGCTCTGGTTCATTCCCCATTATTAGATGCAATAGCGAATCCTCTCTTGTTGGGCTTTTTACATATTGGGTTAGAAAAGAGTCATATACACATTGTAGGAACTTAATTCCCTTATCCCCTTTACCTACTTCTTCTGTCCAATTAATATCGGGGTAGTTGAAATCTCCCATGATTATTATTTTATGTTTTTCACTCATTTCCCTAATTTTTCTGCATATTTCTTCCTCCACCTCCCTTCCACTATTGGGTGGTCTGTATCAATGTGATTGATCCTTTATTATCTTTTATCTCTATCGATATGGATTCTATTTTTCTCTTGCTGATAGCTGCTTCTCTTTTTTCTACTGCCATTGTTATCCCTAATAAGTGCAGCTATTCCACCTCCCCTTTTCCCCGCTCTATCTTTTCTAAATATGTTATATCCTGCAATGTTTAATTCCCTGTCCTAATTTTTCTGTAGCCATGTCTCAGTAAGCGTCGGAGGTGCGTGGAGAGACGTGAGTCCGGGGTCGGCGAGAGGTCAATAAAAGGCCCAACGCGGCGGCAGTCAGGAGGTGCGTGGAGAGGCGTGAGTCCAGGGTCGGCGAGAGGCCTATAAAAGGCCCAATGTGGCGACAGTCGGGAGGTGCGTGGAGAGGCGTGAGTCCGGGGTCGGCGAGAGGCCTATAAAAGGCCCAATGTGGCGGCAGTTGGGAGGTGCGTGGAGAGGCGGAGCTTGTGCAGCTACAGGGAGAAGGCAAAAAAGAAGTAGAAAGAAACAGAAAGGTGATGTCACAGCCAAGGGGGTAAGTGATTGGCTGGTGATTGGTGAGTAATTTTTCTTTTTTCTCTTCTATAACAGTGAGTAAACTTTAGCATTGTTGTTGCCAATTTAAGTGCATCTAAGGGTTAAGTCATGGCAGGAGAGCTCGGTCACGTGATATGCTCCTCCTGTACCATGTGGGAACTCAGGGACACTTCCGGTGTCCCTGACAACTACCTGTGCGGGAAATGTATCCACCTCCAGCTCCTGATGGTCCGCATTGCTGAATTGGAGCTGAGGGTGGATTTACTCTGGAGCATCCATGATGCTGAGAATGACATGAGTAGCACGTGTAGCGAGTTGGTCTTACCGCAGGTGAAGGGTCCACAGCCAGATAGGGAATGGAAGACCAGCAGGAAGAGCAGTGCAAGGAAGGTAGTGCAGGAGTCCCCTGCAGTCATCCCCCTGCAAAACAGATACACCGCTTTGAGTACTGTTGAGGAGGATGACTCATCAGGGGAGGGCAGCAGCAGCCATGTTCATGGCACCGTGGCTGGCTCTGCTGCACAGGAGGGCAGGAAAAAGAATGGGAGAGCAATAGTGATAGGGGATTCGATTGTAAGGGGAATAGATAGGCGTTTCTGCGGCCGCAACCGAGACTCCAGGATGGTATGTTGCCTCCCTGGTGCAAGGGTCAAGGATGTCTCGGAGCGGGTGCAGGACATTTTGAAAAGGGAGGGTGAACAGCCAGTTGTCGTGGTGCACATTGGTACCAACGATATAGGTAAAAAAAAGGGATGAGGTCCTACGAGACGAATTTAAGGAGCTAGGAGCTAAATTAAAACGTAGGACCTCAAAAGTAGTAATCTCAGGATTGCTACCAGTGCCACGAGCTAGTCAGAGTAGGAATCGCAGGATAGCTCAGATGAATACGTGGCTTGAGCAATGGTGCAGCAGGGAAGGATTCAAATTCCTGGGGCATTGGAACTGGTTCTGGGGGAGGTGGGACCAGTACAAACCGGACGGTCTGCACCTGGGCAGGATCGGAATCAATGTCCTAGGGGGAGTGTTTGCTAGTGCTGTTTGGGAGGAGTTAAACTAATATGGCAGGGGGATGGGAACCAATGCAGGGAGACAGAGGGAAACAAAATGGAGACAAAAGCAAAAGACAGAAAGGAGATGAGTAAAAGTGGAGGGCAGAGAAACCCAAGGCAAAAAACAAAAAGGGCCACTGTACAGCAAAATTCTAAAGGGTCAAAGTGTAATAAAAAGGCAAGCATGAAAGCTCAGTGCCTCAATGCAAGGAGTATTCGGAACCCAGGAGAGGTCTCTGAGCTAGTTAGAGTGGGTGAGAGCTCAGATGAACAGGACCCCAAGAAAGAATGCAAAAGGCAGGAGGCAACAGAGCAGAGTAGCACTGGGGCAAGTGTAAACCACAAGGTGATAGGAAGGGACAATATGTATGAATATAAAGGGGCTGCAGGAGGGGTCAAAACTAAAAATCATGGTTTAAAAACTAGTATTAAAACACTCTACCTAAACGCACGCAGCATTCGAAATAAAGTAAATGAGTTGACGGCAAAAATCATTACAAATGGGTATGATTTGGTGGCCATTACAGAAACGTGGTTGCAGGGTGGCCAAGACTAGGAATTAAACATACGGGGGTATCTGACAATTGGGAAAGATAGACAAGAAGGGAAAGGAGGTGGGGTAGCTCTGTTAATAAAGGATGATATCAGGGCAGTTGTGAGAGACGATATTGGCTCTAATGAACAAAATGTTGAATCATTGTGGGTGGAGATTAGAGATAGTAAGGGGAAAAAGTCACTGGTGGGCGTCGTTTATAGGCCCCCAAATAATAACTTCACGGTGGGGCGGGCAATAATCAAGGGAATAATGGAGGCATGTGAAAAAGGAATGGCAGTAATCATGGGGGATTTTAACCTACATATCGATTGGTCAAATCAAATCGCATGGGGTAACCTTGAGGAGGAATTCATAGAATGCATATGGGATTGTTTCTTGGAACAGTATGTTACAGAACCTACAAAGGAGCAAGCTATCTTAGATCTAGTCCTGTGTAATGAGACAGGAATAATAAACGATCTCCTAGTAAAAGATCCTCTCGGAATGAGTGATCATAATATGGTTGAATTTGTAATACAGATTGAGGGTGAGGAAGTAGTGTCTCAAATGAGCATACTATGCTTAAACAAAAGGGACTACAGTGGGATGAGGGCAGAGTTGGCTAAAGTAGACTGGAAACACAGACTAAACGGTGGCACAATTGAGAAACAGTGGAGGACTTTTAAGGAGCTCTTTCATAGTGCTCAACAAAAATATATTCCAGTGAAAAAGAAGGGCGGTAAGAGAAGGGATAACCAGCTGTGGATAACCAAGGAAATAAAGGAGAGTATCAAAATAAAAACCAACGCGTATAATGTGGCCAAGGTTAGTGGGAAACTAGAAGATTGGGAAAATTTTAAATGACAGCAAAGAATGACTAAGAAAGCAATAAAGAAAGGAAAGATAGATTACGAAAGTAAACTTGCACAAAACATAAAAAGAGATCGTAAAAGCTTTTACCGATATATAAAACGGAAAAGAGTGACTAAAGTAAATGTTGGTCCCTTAGAAGATGAGAAGAGGGATTTAATAATGGGAAATGTGGAAATGACTGAGACCTTAAACAATTATTTTGCTTCGGTCTTCAAAGTGGAAGACACAAAAACCATGTGAAAAATTGCTGGTCACGGGAATGTGGGAAGGGAGGACCTTGAGATAATCACTATCACTCGGGGGGTAGTGCTGGACAGGCTAATGGGACTCAAGGTAGACAAGTCCCATGGTCCTGATGAAATACATCCCAGGGTATTAAAAGAGATGGCGGAAATTATAGCAGATGCATTCGTTATAATCTACCAAAATTCTCTGGACTCTGGAGAGGTACCAGCGGATTGGAAAGCAGCTAATGTACCGCCTCTGTTTAAAAAAGGGGGCAGACAAAAGGCAGGTAACTATAGGCCGGTTAATTTAACATCTGTAGTGGGGAAAATGCTTGAAACTATCATTCAGGAAGAAATAGCAGGACATCTAGATAGGAATAGTGCAATCAAGCAGACGCAGCATGGATTCATGAAGGGGAAATCATGTTTAACTAATTTACTGGAATTCTTTGAGGATATAACGAGCATGGTGGATAGAGGTGTACCGATGGATGTGATGTATTTAGATTTCCAAAAGGCATTCGATAAGGTGCCACACAAAAGGTTACTGCAGAAGATAAAAGTACGCGGAGTCAGAGGAAATGTATAGAGAATTGGCATGGATAGAGAATTGGCTGGCGGACAGAAAGCAGAGAGTCGGGATAAATGGGTCCTTTTCGGGTTGGAAATCGGTGGTTAGTGGTGTGCCACAGGGATCGGTGCTGGGACCACAACTGTTTACAATATACATAGATTACCTGGAAGAAGGGACAGAGTGTAGTGTAACAAAATTTGCAGATAACACAAAGATTAGTGTGAAAGCAGGTTGTGTAGAGGACACAGAGAGGCTGCAAAGAGATTTAGATAGGTTAAGCGAATGGGCCAAGGTTTCGCAGATGGAATACAATGTCGGAAAATGTGAGGTCATCCACCTTGGAAAAAAAACAGTAAAAGGGAATATTATTTGAATGGGAAGAAATTACAACATGCTGCGGGGTGCTGAGGGACCTGAGGGTCCTTGTGCATGAATCCCAAAAAGTTAGTTTGCAGGTGCAGCAGGTAATCAGGAAGGCAAATGGAATGTTGGCCTTCATTGCGAGAGGGATGGAGTACAAGAGCAGGGAGGTCCTGCTGCAACTGTATAGGGTATTGGTGAGGCCACACCTGGAGTACTGCGTGCAGTTTTGGTCACCTTACTTCAGGAAGGATATACTAGCTTTGGATGGGGTACAGAGACGATTCACTAGGCTGATTCCGGAGATGAGGGGGTTACCTTATGATGATAGATTGAATAGACTGGGTCTTTACTCGTTGGAGTTCAGAAAGATGAGGGGTGATCTTATAAAAACATTTAAAATAATGAAAGGGATAGACAAGATAGAGGCAGAGAGGTTGTTTCCACTGGTCGGGGAGACTAGAACTAGGGGGCACAGCCTCAAAATACAGGGGAGCCAATTTAAAACCGAGTTGAGAAGGAATTTCTTCTCCCAGAGGGTTGTGAATCTGTGGAATTCTATGCCCAAGGAAGCAGTTGAGGCTAGCTCATTGAATGTATTCAAATCACAGATAGCTAAATTTTTAACCAATAAGGGAATTAAGGGTTACGGGGAGCGGGCGGGTAAGTGGAGCTGAGTCCACGGCCATGATCTTGTTGAATGGCGGAGCAGGCTCGAGGAGCTAGATGACCTACTCCTGTTCCAAATTCTTATCTTCTTATCCCTACTATGTCTGGTTCCTCGCAATGCATGATTGCCTGCAGCTCCTCTGTTTTATTACTGACACCGTGTACATTGCAGTTTAACTCGTTTTTAATAGGATTTCCTCTCACTTTTTGTTTAGCCATCTTTTTAGACTCCTGTTCTATAACTCTATTTATTCACTTGCCATCAGTGTCGTCCCTTAAGAAATTCTTTCCTATGCTCTCTTTTCCTGTTTTGTTTATATTTTGGCTGGTTATGTTTCTTGTAGATCCCTCTCCCCATCTTACTAGTTTAAAGCCTTTGTCACCTCCCTATTTATTATTTCTGCTCGGACACGGTCCCATCGCGGTTCAGGTGGAGCCTGTCGGTACAGCTCCTTCCTGTCCCAGAAGTGGTGCTTGCCTGTGTCCCATGAAAAGGAACCCCTCTTTCCCACACCAGTCCTTTAGCCACCTGTTATTGTGGTCCAATAAAGGACTCTTGAGATGCTCAAAGGCCCAGATGCAGGCTACACTCTTGGCTTGTAAGGGATGTGGAGGTAAGGAAAGAAAGAAAGAAAGAAAAAAAGCAAGAAATCTAGAAAGAAAAAGAAAGGAAAAGAAAGAATGAAAGAAAGAAAGTGGACACAGCATTACAGATCGGGGTCTTACCAAGGGCTATGATAAATGAAGCTACTTCCTATACCAACCCTCTTGAGATAAAGGCCGATATTTCATTAGCCTTTTGGATTAATTTTGTACCTGTGCATTAGCTTTTAGTGATTTGTGTACATACACATCTAAATCCCTTTGCTCTTTTACAGCTCCTAGGGGAAATTTTTCAATGGGTCAGTGGGCGCGTTTGGTCGGATGGGAAAATGTTTTTATTTGACAGTGGGTCAGGACTGATTGTGTGTGGGTCACCGATTGTTATCAGGTTTATTGGGTACAAAGTGAATAGTGACAATTTCATGACTTCCGACTTTTGTCCAGTCCAATTATGTCACTTGCTGCACACACGCCGGTCATGCCGAGAAATCAACTCACTGCTGTTCATGGTCAAGAGCATGATCCAGGTCTGGGGGGAGGAGAGGGAGAACGTGATGTGGGTGTAAAACCTGTGGGGATACAGTTGGAAGGTCTATGTACAACAAAGTGGGGGAGTACGTGATCCATCATCCCATCTGGATCATCCCCGTCTTCCCATCGGGATCGTGTTCTCGCTGTCGTCACCCGCTTTAGAGACCTGGATCACGTTCTTCCCCCATCCCCACAGTTCTCTCTGTACATTGAGCAAGAGGATAACTAGAGAAAAAGTGGGGCTATTAGAGACTATACAGGAAATCTGTGTGTGGAGGCAGAAGATGTGGGTATGATTCTCAATGAATATTCTGCATATGTTTTCAAAAGAGAGGGGCGATGCAGACTTTGCAATGAGGGAGGAGGAGTGTGAAATATTAGACGAAGTAACATAGTGAGAGAGGAAGAATTAAGGGGCTTAGCAGCTTTGAAAGAGGATAAATCCCCAGGCCCGGATGAAATGTATCCCAGGTTGCTAAGAGAAGAAAAAGAGGAAATAGCAGAGGCGCTGATCATCATTTTCCAGTCCTCTCTGGCTGCAGATGTGCTGCCAGAGGACTGGAGGACTGCTAATTTTATATCTTTGTTTAAAAAGAGAGAAAGGGATAGACCGAGTAATTACAGGCCAGTCAACCTAACCTCAGTGTTGGGAACGTTATTGGAAAAAATCCTGAGGGACAGGATAAATCAAGGACAGTCAGCATAGATTTATTAAGGGAAGTTTGTGGCTGACTAACTTGATTGAATTTTTCGAGGAGGCAACCAGGAGGGTCGATGAGGGCAGTGTGTATGATGAAATGTATATGGATTTTAGTAAAGCTTTTGAGAAGGTCCCACATGGCAGACTGGTCATGAAAGTAAAAGCCCATGGGATCCAGGGCAAAGTGGCAAGTTGGATCCAAAATTGGCTTGGAGGCAGGAAGCAAAGGGTAATAGATGATGAGTGTTTTTGTGATCGGAAGGCTATATCCAGTGGGGTTCCGCAGAGCTCATTGCTGGGTCCCTTGCTTTTTGTGGTATATATCAATTACTTGGACTTGAATGTTGGGGGTATGATTAAGAAGTTTGCAAATGACACTAAAATAGGCTGAGTAGTTGATAATGAAGAAGAAAGCTGCAGACTGCAGGAAGATGTCAATGTACTGCTCAGGTGGCCAGAACAGTGGCTGCTGACCTTCTCCCCACCGTCCCCCCGAACTCCTGACCTTTTTTCTCCCACTCGCCGAGCACCTCTGCTCTCTTCCTCTCTGATTCCCTGTCTTCTCCCCCCTCTGGGATGGTGTTTAGGCTCTGCCCGCATACAGTGCGCATGCGCAGAACAACTTAAAACTTGTTCGTGCAAATAATCACTCCATCAAGATTATTGGCGAGAAGACAATAGAAGGACTGGGGAAGAGGGAAAGTAAAGGCACCTGCCTATATCACAGCTAATGTGATCTTCTTAGTCCAACAATTCATCGTAATGCACTGCAATGTCTTAGCATGCACAGTAATGTTTCAAGCTAAGTCTTCCTGCAAATTTTGTAAAGTAAGTTCCTCTTCTGCTTCTCCGTATGCAAGAGAGAAGAATGTGTTCACACACATTATACAGCCTCAAGTAAGCACCGCCCACAATCCTGTGTCACTCATTCCAACAGCGGCAAGCACCATAACAAATATATCCATTTCAGACATATCCACGTCAGCGCAGCGGTGATGTCAACGCGACGCGGACATGCCACGTTGCGTTGACGTGTTGCAATGTCCCTTTCCTTCACTTAAAGGAGAGGGACGCTGCGAGGCCGAGTGAGGCCTCCATGGAGCCCACTGCACCACCAGGGAGGTGTTCGACCGGGCCAGCGCCACCATTGTCGGGCCGACAGCAGAGCCAGCCGACAATTAAAACAAAATGGTGGCCACGGCGGTGCACCCTCCCCTCTAAGGGTGGCCGCACCGCCCAGCCACTAGCAGTTTCCCACCTTGCAAAGCTGTCGGGGCACCGACTGGTGGCAGCCGCGCTCCCACGGGGCAATTTCCCCTACGGGGCGGAAAAGCGGTCAACGTGTGGTCGACAACGGGTCGGAGCGCCAGCTGGGGTGGAAAGTCAGGCCGGGTGGAAACCCATTTACGTACCCCTCCCCGACCCGGGGGCAATTGCGGATGGGTTGTACCCTCCGCCTGCCCCCGCTTGGTTAGAGACGGTAACAAGCCTTACAAAAGGGGGCAATTTTGGCGCCTATCTATAAACTTCCCTGACAGCCTTGCATTGGAGGTCCAGGTCCACTTCCTACCCTAGAGGCAAGCACTGAAAGCCAGCAGCCATCACCTCATTTCCTCCTTCCACTGGCAGGAACATTAAATAAAGAGCACACAGGTAGGAAGCAGAAGATTCTCACCATAGACTTTCAGTAAATTGGAAGCAGTGGGACAAAATGCACTGAATGCACCTGCATCATAAACTGATGACTCTGGCAGACTGAGGAGCTCAATTGCAGCCAATCCTTTTGTCTCCTGGTCAGCCTTGTCGACTTTTCCTTCTTGCTGTCTTTCTTCTCCTGACTGTTCTGTTGCTGGCTCTTTTGCAGGGAACATTGCAACAGGCAATAAAAATCTTCAAGGTCTAGACTGGGTTAGATTGCAGCACTCCCCAAGTCTGTCCAAGTGATGGAATTGCTGTCTCAGGATGCAAAAAATGCTTTCCACTTTGTTCCTGATGTATGCATGGTCCCATTGTAACCTCACCTCAGCTCTTGTCTATGGGTGAAGCAATGGTGCCATGACAACAAGGCATATCCTTGATCACCCATCTCTGGATTCTTCATGACTTTTAAATGGTGGTGGCACTGTTGACTGCTGTAGAATGAAGGAATCATGGTCGCTGCCAAAGAGTGAACATTAACATGCATGATTCTGTTCCTGTGGTCACCTACCTTTCTATTCATGAATGGATATAACCACAGGAGTGTAGTTAATGATTCCCTGCACTTGTAGGAATCCTGCCACATAATAGAAGAGGGTGGGGTGTTGCTTGCTGCTGGCTGTTTTCTGCAAAAATATTACATTAAATTACTGTTCCGGACAAATACTGCCACAGTGATTTACTTGATGCAAATGTGAATTGAATGTTGGAAAAATCTCCTGCACTTGCCTGGAAGAACCCTGCTATAAAAAGGTTCAACGCAACTGTAACCTCGCCAGGCACGCACAGAGTTGCCCATGTGCTGGAATTGGTTTCCAAGTCTGGCTGCAGATGGATGCATAACTGTGCTGTGAGATTCTATGATTTAAAAGAAGAAAGACTTGCATTTATATCATGCCTTTCCCGACTACCGGACATCCCAAAGTGCTTTACAGCCCATGAAGTACTTTTGGAGTGTAGTCACTGTTGTAATGTGGAAAATGCGGCAGCCAATTTGCACACAGTAAGCTCCCACAAACAGCAATGTGATAATGACCAGATAATCTGTTTTTGTTATATTGATTGAGAGATAAATATTGGCCAGGACACCAGGGATAACTCCACTACTCTTTTTCGAAATAGTGCCATGGGATCTTTTACGTCCACCTGAGAGAGCAACTGGGGCCTCAGTTTAACGTTTCATCTGAAAGACAGCACCTCTGAAAGTGCAGCAGTCCCTCAGCACTGCACCGTCAGCTTAGATTTATGTGCTCAACCTTCTGACTCAGAAGTGAGTGTGCTATCCACTGAGCCGCAGCTGACACTGTGAGACTTTCACTCCTTAATTAGGACAGGTCAAGACTTATTTATGACTTGACTTAGATAAAGGTCATCTGGGGTCAAGACTTATTTACGACTTGACCAATATACAAGTTATTTAGAGTCAAGACTTATTTACGACTTGACTTAAGTAAAGGTCATTCAGGATCAAGCCTTATTTACAACTTGACCAATGTAAAACTTGTCTTAATTAGGACAGAGTCAAAACTTATCGCTACACTTTCAGACTTCAAACATGTGAGGTGAAACGATGCAGACACAGGATGTTTCTTCAACCATCCCATAGCAGGGGTTCAATATTTTACTCAGAATAATCAGAGAGTCGGGATAATTGAGTCCTTTTCGGGTTGGAAATCGGTGGTTAGTGGTGTGCCACAGGGATCGGTGCTGGGACCACAACTGTTTACAATATACATAGATGACCTAGAAGAGGGGACAGAGTGTAGTGTAACAAAATTTGCAGATGACACAAAGATTAGTGGGAAAGCGGGTTGTGTAGAGGACACAGAGAGGCTGCAAATAGATTTAGATAGGTTAAGCGAATGGGCTAAGGTTTGGCAGATGGAATACAATGTCGGAAAATGTGAGGTCGTCCACCTTGGAAAAAAAAACAGTAAAAGAGAATATTATTTGAATGGGGAGAAATTACAACATGCTGCGGTGCAGAGGGACCTGAGGGTCCTTGTGCATGAATCCCAAAAAGTTAGTTTGCAGGTGCAGCAGTTAATCAGGAAGGCAAATGGAATGTTGGCCTTCATTGCGAGAGGGATGGAGTACAAAAGCAGGGAGGTCCTGCTGCAATTGTACAGGGTATTGGTGAGGCCGCACCTGGAATACTGCATGCAGTTTTGGTCACCTTACTTAAGGAAGGATATACTAGCTTTGGATGGGGTACAGAGACGATTCACTAGGCTGATTCCGGAGATGAGGGGGTTACCTTATGATGATAGATTGAGTAGACTGGGTCTTTACTCGTTGGAGTTCAGAAGGATGAGGGGTGATCTTATCGAAACATTTAAAATAATGAAAGGGATAGACAGGATAGAGGCAGAGAGGTTGTTTCCACTGGTCGGGGAGACTAGAACTAGGGGGCACAGCCTCAAAATACAGGGGAGCCAATTTGAAACCAAGTTGAGAAGGAATTTCTTCTCCCAGAGGGTTGTGAATCTGTGGAATTCTCTGCCCAAGGAAGCAGTTGAGGCTAGCTCATTGAATATATTCAAATCACAGATAGATAGATTTTTTAACCAATAAGGGAATTAAGGGTTATGGGGAGCGGGCTGGTAAGCGGAGCTGAGTCCACGGCCAGATCAGCCATGATCTTGTTGGGTGGCGGAGCAGGCTCGAGGAGCTAGATGGCCTACTCCTGTTCCTAATTATTACGTTCTTCTGTTCTTATGTTCTTATTAATGTTGGGGAGGTCCAGAACCAGGGGTCACAGTCTGGGAATGGGGGGTGGGCCATTTGGGACCGAGATGAGGAGAAGCTTCTTCACCCAGAAAATGGTGAACCTGTGGAATTCTCTGCCGCAGAAAGTTGTTGAGGCCAATTCATTGGATGTGTTCGGCGGGGGGAGTTAGATGTGGTCCTTGCTACTGGGGGGATCGGTGGGTATGGCGAGAAAGCAGGAATGGGGTACTGAGGTTGCATGTTCAGCCATGAACTCATTGAATGGCGGTGCAGGCTCGAAGGGCCGAATGGCTTACTCCTGTACCTATTTTCTATGTTTCTATAATCAAAAGCAATACAAGCAATATAGATAGCATTAAATGCACAATAATTTCTTAATTATCATTTCGCACCAACCTATCCCGTTAAATCCTTATAATGCTTACAATTGCCTAGCCCCTTAGTGATTCATTAAAAAGCAAAGATACTCACGCAGAATTAATTCCAGCCGTGATCAGCGATCGGAAAATAACTCCCTGATTCCCTTCAGTAACTGATCAGGTTACTGCTTCTCTGAGACTGCAGCAGTAACCGACCACCTCCCATGTTCCAACAATTATACCGTTTGTCAGGATGTGAGCCAAAGGTGTGTTTGTAATTGTACAGTTTTAAAACAAAGGAAATATTCTTAAACAAATTCTTCCCATGAATAGAAATCTGGTCATTTCTTATCGCCATAGTTTTCTTCACAGTTTATAGACAATTCAAGGACATCTCATACTGCCTGTGAGAATGTCTCTTCGCAGCTCTCAAAAGTTCATTTTTGCTCAAAGCATTCTGGGTCATTAAAAATGGTCAAGCAAGCGGGTATTAGCAAAAAATTAGACTAAATCAATCGAAGGAAAATGCTGTAGTCTTATGACATTTTGTGATGCTATATTTCTTCGGTATGTTTTGTAGAGCAAAATTGTAAACATATTTATAAGGAATGGATTTCAAATTTTGCTATGTTTTGCCGCATGGCAGAAGTCTCCCACCGTTGCTGAACTATAAACTTCGTGGATCGGTAGCATGCTGGGCGATATGCCATCGAGGTTCTCAGCATGCAAGTAGTTCACTTTTTCTTTTATGCAATTAGTATGGGTACCAAAAGATTTCAACAATGATGTTATAACTATGCAAAATATGCAAAAACATTTAAATCGCGCAAAAAAATGTGCTATGTAAAACGGGAGACTTTATATTCAATATGAGTATAATTAAGCAGAGACTCAGGTGTAACAAATCCAATAGATGCCTTTTAAAACCAATAGATATGCTGTTCATAAATTTCTTAATCGTCTTCTCACCACTGATTGCAGCTTTTGGTGTTAAATATAACAGGTATCTATTTAAAATTCAGAACATTACCTGCTATTAAACTTGGTAACTAGACCATATGGTACCTCCTTCAATTACACAGTTTTTTTTTCATTTATTCCTCTTGCTTTAGGTGGGGGGCAGATCAACTTAGTCCATGAATTTCCCTCTGGCCTGTATTCCCATAATTGGCCAAGAAGGTGATGGACTTCTGAGAGCTGGGATTGCCGTACAGTTTTAATTTTATTCCAGAGACGGAGTGTGGATCACCATGAGGTATAGGTACGTGATTAAACAGTTTTAACAAAAAATTGAAGCTTGGCTAAAGAGGCCCATTGGATTCTGATTCTGGTTCAGACTGGGATTCAGATGTGAGCTTCAGGGCTTTTAGCCCAACATTCCAATACCTGGGAAAACTCTCTATTAAGTTGACCACAAAAGGTTCTGTTTAATGAAAACTACTCATTACTGTTTGAGGCTGCAGTAACTGGCGACGCATACACGCCACAAATAATTGAATCCTTTGCAACTACAAAAATTATTTCTTACAGGAAAAAAATGTGACTTTTCATGGGAAAAATTGATGGTATGTATTCTCCAATTGTTCAGGACCAGTAATTGGTAAATATCTTTACCTACTCTGCTTAGCTTAATCGTTCAAGTTTACAAAGAGGTTCATGTAACACAATTGCTACAATGTTCAAATTAATGTTTTATTTTGCCAATTTTCTCTCACATGTCTCCCCTCCTGAAGACTTGCTGGCCCATGATTTTATAGACACTGATTGCCCTCTGGTACCTTGCTCAGAAGATCCCTCCTTCATGAGCTTAGACACTGCATGCTGGCAGGCTATTTTATCGTTGAGGCTGATCCTATCTCAACCCTATGTCCAAGCACTGATATTTTCCAGTAAGAGTGTTTGGAGTGATCAAGAGAGGGAAACATGGTTGATTTTTCTCATTCTACTGTGGCCCTCACTGACATCAGTTAACTAACTGAACTTGGCATCTTCCAGTCTGATAATTGATTGCCAGTAACCAGCATTAAAAAGTACACCTCCACTTTAAAAGAGGTGCAGCCTGCCGTTAAATAGCAGCACCTTGTCCTGATTTTACATAAGAACATAAGAACATAAGAAATAGGAACAGGAGTATGCCATACGGCTCCTCGAGCCTGCTCCGCCATTCAATAAGATCATGGCTGATCTGATCACGGACTCAGCGCCACTTCCCTGCCTGCTCCCCATAACCTCTTATCCCCTTATCGTTTAAGAAACTGTCTATTTCTGTCTTAAATTTATTCAATGTCCCAGCTTCCACAGTTCTCTGAAGCAGCGAATTCCACAAATTTACAACCCTCTGAGAGAAGAAATTTCTCCTCATCTCTGTTTTAAATGGGTGGCCCCTTATTCTAAGATCATGCTCTCTAGTTCTAGTCTCCCCCATTAGTGGAAACATCCTCCCTACATCCACCTAGTCAAGTCCCCTCATAATCTTACAATTTCGATAAGATCACCTCTCAATATTCTGAATTTCAATGAGTAGAGGCCCAACCTACTCGACCTTTCCTCATAAGTCAACCCTCCATCTTCGAAATCAATCTAGTAAACCTTCTCTGAACTGCCTCCAAAACAAATATATCCTTTCGTAAATATGGAAACCAAAACTGCATGCAGTATTCCAGGTGCGGTCTCACCAATACCCTGCACAGCTGTAGCAAGACTTCCCTGCTTTTATTCTCCATCCCCTTTGCAATAAAGGCCAAGATTCCATTGGCCTTCCTGATCACTTGCTGTACCTGCATACCATCCTATTGTGTTTCATGCACAAATACCCCCAGGTCCTGCTGTACTGCAGCACTTTGCAATCTTTCTCCATTTAAATAATAACTTGCTCTTTGATTTTTTTCTGCCGAAGTGTATGACCTCGAACTTTCCAACATTATACTCCATCTGCCAAATATTTGCCCACTCACTTAGCCTGTCTATGTCCTTTTGCAGGTATTTTGTGTCCTCCTCACACATTGCTTTTCCTCCCATCTTTGTATTGTCAGCAAACTTGGGTACGTTACGCTCAGTCCCTTCTTCCAAGTCGTTAATATAGATTGTAAATAGTTGGAGTCCCAGCACTGATCCCTGCAGCACCCCACTAGTTACTGGTTGCCAACCAGAGAATGAACCATTTATCCCGACTCTCTGTTTTCTGTTCATTAGCCAATCCTCTATCCACGTTAACATATTACCCCCAACCTCGTGAACTTTTATCTTGTGCAGTAACCTTTTATGTGGCACCTCAATTGGCGAGCTGCCCAATGGGAGCGTGATTAGTGCTGGCAGCTCACGATTACATTTCAATGAGGCTGAACCATGAATATGGATTGTGCCTCCTGCTGATGCCTGCCCGATGGTCAGAGTCTCTTCTAGTTCCTCTTTTGCTTCTCTTAATAGCCTGAGATACATTTCATCTGGGCCTGGGGATTTATCCACTTTCAAAGCTGCTAAACCCTTTAATACTTCCTCTCTCACTATGTTTATCTCATCTAATATTTCGCACTCCTCCTCCCTCATTGCAAGGTCTGCTTCACCCCTCTCTTTTGTGAAAACATATGCAAAGTATTCATTAAGAATCATAGCTACATCTTCTGCCTCCACACACAGACTTCCTTTATGGTCTCTAATAGCCCCACTCTTTCTCTAGTTATCCTCTTGCTCTTAATGTATTTATAAAACATCTTTCGGTTTTTCCTGATTTTACTTGCCAACATTCTTTCATGCTCTCTCTTATGGTCCATAATGATGGTAAATTTACGACCATACAAATATTTGTGGAACTTCTTGACCCCAAAAATTAATGCTAAAGCTTCCCTTTCGATTTGTGCATAATTATGTTCACTGGCACTGAGAGTGCGTGATGCAAAAGCAATTGATCTCTCCTCCCCACTATGTAGTACATGAGAGATCACTGCCCCAACTCCGTACGGAAAGGTGTCACATGCTAGCTTGATTTACTTCAATATAATGTTCTCAGTCTCTAGTCTTTTGAGTTCTTGCTCAACTTTCTCCATTTGGTATGGGACGTGGCTTGCAGTAAACTGGTATAGTGTCCTTCTGCACTCTGACACTCACCTTGAAGTTTGGGATCAGACTGCCTGTTTCATGGAACACCTTCGAATACTACTTGATAACATCATCCTTTGATGCAAATTTTGTTTCCACACGAAAAATCTAATTCCAATCCAGCTTCAGTGATTCCAACCAATTTCTACCTAGTAAGGCAGGCTGGTCTCCTTCCATTACTAAGAGAAGCAAGCTCTGAATCTGATCCTTGTATTTTACCGGTACGGTGATACGTCCTACCACAGGGATTTGCTCTCCTGAGTTGCCTCGCAGCTCTATCTTTGACTTCTTCAGTGGAAAATCACTTAACTTGTCAGGGTGTAGTGATTCCTGTACTACGCTCATGGATTCACCAGTATCAATTTCCATGGGTATCCTAGTTCCTGCAATGTCTACTTGGATGACGATACTTCGCGAATTGTTGTTAGGTACCCTTGTGCTCCTGATAACATCTATCTCCATAATCTCCTCATCCTGTTGTTTCTCTTCAATGCTATGTAGTGTCTGGTGATTTCTACTTGTAGCATGGAAAGTTGGTTTAGTCTTCAGTCGGCATGCCTTTGCAAGATGCCCTGTTTTCTTGCAGACGAAACACTCTGCCTTCACATATAGACAGTTTTGAGCAATGTTTTCTCCCAGGCACCAATAGCATGACTTCAATGTATTGTTACCTTGGCCAATTGCCTTTTACTTCTAACATGCAGGCTATTCACCTCGGTTGTCTGACAACTGGAAATGGAGCTAAATTCTCGGGAGTATTGGTTGGCCATATCCATCAACATAGCTGCCTGACAAGCTAAATCAAAAATCAAAGTTATAGGTTGTCAACAACTTTCTTCTGATTGCTTTATTTTTCATCCCAGAAACAAAGTGGTCACGCAATGCTCGGTCCTGAAAGTTTCCAAAATGACAGTGAATGGATAGATTTTTTAAAGTTACAATGTAATCACTGATACTCTCGTTAGTTAATTGATTTCATACTCCAAAATGAAAACTTTCAGCAATTTCCAGGGGCTCAAGACTATAGTGCTGTTCTAACTTATTTAGAATCTATATCAGTGGCACATCCTTCGACTTGACGGGAACAAGCACATTTTTCAGGGTTTCATACACCTCTGGGTCTGCTTCAGTCAAGAAAATAGCCCATTTTCTTTCTAAAATCACTAAGTTACAGTTTTCATCATCTGGGACTTTGATGGTATTATTTGCGGTGAAAAACATTTCTAGCCGCTGCATATGCGCTCCGAAATTCTCTCGGTCATAAAACTCACCCAAGTGCCCTATTATTCCCATAGGCATTGCGATCTGGACTTTAGTAATGTCAACAGTGTGTTTGAAATTTAACTTGGATTTTTAGCTGTGCTGCAAAATACAGAACCTCTCAAAGTTTCTCTGTTGTTTGGCTGGATCATCCAGCAACATTCGCCTATGTGATATATTCTTTGCGACATTACTAAGCACACCACATACAAAATGGTTCTACAGGAACTTGTCATGTGACCTTGTCACATGATCCTTTATTGTATTTACATCAGCAGTTGCATTACCACAATAGTCCACTAGGTGGAGCGGTAGTCCACTAGGGGGAGCTCTATATTACACTGCGAGATTAACGGTGGAGCGCGCAAATCATCCAGCAATTTGTGGCGATTCGCAATTCACAGGGTATCTCTTCCTCGCAACAAGTTGTTGGATTGTTTACACATTAATAATGGTGAGCGATATAAATGCGGTGTTATTTTGTCAGCAAATTCTGGGTCATAAAAAATACCGACATTTGCAGCCACAGCAGTTCCTAAGCTTAACACCATACATAAATGCTCCTATTGTACGGTTTTTGCAGTAATTACCTAATTCAGATAGTTCAATTCTATAACTTGGTTGGTATGCATTAATAAATAATTTGCCATTGAGTCACTTCCTCAGGGAATGTCTGAACTGTTCCATAAAGTGACTGCAATTGAGGAGAATTCTAGTGAATAAGAAATTAGTTTCAGAAACAAAAAAAGGAACTTGCTGTAAACAAACAAGGGAAGAACTGTATAATTAAGCAGTATTGAATAACCCTCGTATAAGGGTATTTAGCTTGTGATAATGATGCATATATTATAAATTAAAGATGATTGTTTCAAAGAGAATGCCAAACTTTTATAACAGGAAGCCATTTTTAAAGTGTTATTAATTGTATTGCTAAGTGTGGTTTATTTTAGATACACTTCATCTTTTGTTTCGATTTTGCTTGTTTTGTTCGCTGTTTGGGGTTAGAATGCATTTTACAGCTGTATAGAAGAATGCAAACAAGTTAACATAGTGTTCCTATTACGAATAATATATACGTAAGCAAGGACTTATCTTTCGCCAGATCTCAGGGTGTTAAAAAGCTGAAACTGTGCCGAAGTCCATTCACTGTGTGCTCATTGTACAAATTATCCTCCTTCATCTCTTGTGTACAACTCTGTGTAATTTACTGAAAGTAAAAAAGCCAGTGGAAAGAACATGTTTTTCACAGGAGTCCAACATTGCCTCTATTTGTGTGTTCGCTCATTTATGAATCATAGAATCATAGACGTTTACGGCACAGAAGGAGGCCTATCAAATCTAACCACTCCGTGATGAAGTTTTCCTACACAACTGACGGATCTCATCAAGAGGTGATTTGGTACACATTTAGTTGATTACTTTTCCAGCGTTTAAATTATGCACCATTTTCTTTCACATAGTATATGTAAAACTGATATTTTTCAGAATTCTGAAGGTGAGAATTAAATAAATGGATTTAACTAACAATAATTCTTTAGTCCAGTAGTCATCACAGGGTTAATGCTCAGCTATTCATTCCAATAGATCTCATCAGTAGAATTTATTGCTATCTCATTATTGATGGGTTAGGCAATCTCTGTGTGATTCCACATAGGACATCAGTAGTACCATTGTCGAGTGGGCAGAGCAAATATACCTGAACTGCTTAAACATGGATTTAATTTTAACCGGCTTTATTCAAATTCTAAAATTCTGACTCTTTGTTTGGTACTCCCCATCTAAAGGAAATGTCTGAAGGGACAGTAGTCCATCACTAAGAAATTGCCACTCCAACAGTGTTGTGAGAATGTACCCAAAACGATGATGATGGTTGCACCCATAAACAGCTGTAGGCTTGTATGTTAATACCGTAGCATTGCCCCTGTTGAGGCAAGCTGAAGCAACAAATATTATTAGGAAGTGCAGTTGTTAAATGTCCGCACAAGCACTGCTTCAACAACTTCATTGGAACACGGAGAAGGGATATTGTGTAATGGGTTTTTGAATATGTGTTAAAACTGAGATTTAACTTTTCATCAACCAAAAGGTGGCATGTATCAGTTTTGAAAAGATATGTCCAAGTGAGAAAAGTGTCCTTTTTCTTCCTTTTTCTATCCCAAGTGAACACATTTCCACAGCAGCTAACATCCCTCTGGTATCTCACACACGTGACAATTCTTCATGTGGGAGCTGAATATAAGTGTCAATAGAGTATTCAACCACAGAGGCCATTATAGCTGGGTCTGTTCCTGTCTTCAACTGACAATCATTGGCATACTTGCTGCAGGGATCACTGGACAGTGACCTGGCCAATCTTTCACCTTCCTCAACCCAGCAATGCCAAAGCAAATTGTAGCTGCCCCAGCTAAAATGAGCTCATTTAGCACAGCTTAGTGATTAAAGCCAATGCTTCTTCGGCAGCACCTCCCAAACTTGTGACCTCTACCACCTAGAAGGACAAGGGCATGGGAACACGACCAAGTCCAAGTTCCCCTCCAAGTCATAAGCCATCCTGACTTGGAGGTATATTGCTATTCCTTCATTGTCGCTGGTTCAAAATCCTGGAACGCCATCCCTAACAGCACTGTGGGAGTACATTCACTCTACAGACTACAGCGGTTCAAGAATGCAGCTCACCACCACTTTCTCAAGGGAAATTAGGGATGGGCAATGTCATGTATTATTGTAACCCATGTATAAGCTGACCTACCTTGAGAACACTGACCACAGGGGGCGAACTTGTGGGAGACACTCCTAACCTGGACTTTCCGGTATAAAAGGGGAAGCTCCACCCACCGTCTGACTCTTGAGATCTGGGTAATAAAGGTAACTGGTCACAGAGTGACCTTCTCTCAAGTATGGGCCTCGTGTGCATTTATACTGTATAGTAAGGACATATCATTGGCGACAAGAAACTGGGATTTAAACCACGCGAGCATGGCCACTAGCAGCATAGAAGAGAGGTACTGTGTTGGTGATGATTGGGACAACTTTATTGAGAGACTACAGCAAAGTTTTGTCACGAAGGAATGGTTGGATTAGGATTTGGCTGACAAACGCAGTGCTCATCTCCTGACGGTTTGTGGATCCAGAATGTACTCCCTGATGAAGGACCTTCTAGCGCCAGATAAGCTGGCGGACAAGACTGTTGAAGAGCTCAGTAAGTTGATCGGGGAACACTTTAAACCGGCGAGCAGCATGCACATGGCTAGACACCGGTTTTACACACACCGGCGGTGAGAAGGGCAAAGCGTTCCACACTTCGTGGCAGATCTCCGGCGACTGGACAGCCTATGTAAGTTCCCAGATGCATGCAGAGTGGAGATGCTGTGAGACTTTTTTATTGAGGGCATTGGGCACGCTGGGGTTTTCAAGAAACTGATTGAGACCAAAGACTTGACCTTGGAAGTGGCGGCTCTGATAGCCCAGACAATTATCTCAGGAGAGGAAGAGACCAGAATGATTTATGGCAAAAAATCTTGGCTCAAATGCGGCAAACGACCAGGGAGTCAACATTGTTAACGCGGCACACAGTTCTCTTGGCAGACAAGGGCAATCGACATGCCCCAGAGGGGGAATTCAACAGAGACAATGGCTAGCTGAACGGCGATTCATGCCATCGCAATGGACAATGCGGCCAGTAATGGGCCATCAACACCTGTTAATGGTGCGCTTAAGGACAGTTACAGAGACAGTCAGAGATGATCGACTGGTAATGGACCTTTTGTTTCCAACAATGGGGCCTTCAGCTCATGCAGGAGGTGTGGAGGCAAACACCCAGCCAGAGCTTGCAGGTATCAGCAATATACCTGCAAAAACTGAAACGTCAGCGGTCACTTGGCGAGTATGTGCAGGAAGCCTGCAGCCAGGTTGATGTACGAGGAGGATGGGCCTGATGTAAGCCCCATGAGGCCAAATGAATACTGGGGGAAATCGCTGGAAGCTGAAGTTCAGCGAGTTCATGTGGAGCACATATACAGTTCATATACCAGGACGCCACCGATAATGATGAAAGTGCTCCTGAATGGCATCCCAGTATTAATGCAGCTAGACACGGGGGCCAGCCAATCCCTGATGAGTATCAAACAGTTCGAAAGGTTGTGGGTGTCCAAGGCCAGGAGGCCAAAATTATTGCCGATTGACGCACTGCTACGGACATATACAAAGGAGATCATTCCGGTGCTAGGCAACGCCGCGGTAGTTGTGACCCACAAAGATTCGGAGAACAGGTTGACACTCTGGGTTGTCCAGGGGGACGGTCCTGCACTACTGGGGAGGAGTTGGCTTGCTGTCATGAACTGGAAATGGGGCGATGTCAAAGCAATTTCTTCTGTGGAGCAAATATAATGCTCACAGGTCCTGGACAATTTTGACTCATTATTTCAACTAGGCATCGGCACTTTCATGGGGAACAAAGTAGTGAATCACATAAACCCGGACGCCAGGCCAGTACACCACAAGGCCAGAGCGGTACCATATGTGATGCCGGAAAAGATAGAATGCGAATTGGACCACCTGCTGAGGGAAGGCATCATCTCGCCAGTCGAATTCAGTGACTGGGTGAGCCCGATCATGCTGGTGCTCAAGGCGGATGGGTCGGTCAGGATACGTGGCGATTACAAGGCCACCATCAATCGGGTGTCACTCCAAGACCAGTACCCGCTACCGAGAGCAGAGGACCTCTTTGCGACACTATCCGGTGGCAAACTTTTTTCAGAATTGGACCTGACCTCAGCTTACATGACCCAGGAGCTGGCGAGTGAGTCAAAGAAGCTGACCACCATCACAAGGGGTTGTTTGAGTATAACAGATGTCCGTTCGGGATTCGTTCGGCTGCTGCGATCTTTCAGCGAAATATGGAAAGCCTCCACAAATCGATTCCAAGGACGGTGGTTTTTCAAGACAACATCCTCATCACGGGGTCACGATACTGAAGAACACCTTCACAACCTGGAGGAGGTGCTACGCAGACTGGACCGGGTAGGGCTGCGACTGAAAAAGGCGAAGTGCATCTTCTTAGCTCCAGAGGTAGAATTCCTGGGGAGGAGGGTAGCAGCAGATGGGATCAGACCGACTGCATCCAAAACGTAAGCGATCCAGAGAGCACCCAGACCTCGTAACACGAAGGAGCTGCGTTCGTTCCTGGGGCTCCTGCACTATTTTGGCAACTTTCTTCCCAAACTGTTAGAGCCGCTACACGTGCTCCTATGCAAAGGTCGTGATTGGGTCTGGGGGGACAGCCAGGAAAGGGCTTTTGATGGAGCATAACAAATTGTGTGCTCTATCAAACTGTTAACGTTATATGACCCATGTAAAAAACTAGTTTTAACGTGCAATGCGTCGCCCTATGGGGTCGGGTGTGTGTTGCAGCACGTGAATGCCAATGGTCAGTTACAGCCAGTAGCTTATGCCTCCAGAGGTCTGTCCCAGGCAGAAAGGGGCTACGGGATGGTAGAAAAGGAAGCGCTAGCATGTGTATATGCAGTAAAAAAATGGACCAGTACCTGTTTGGCAGGAAATTTGAGTTGGAGACAGATCACAAACCCCTAACATCTCTTTTGGCCGACAACAAGGCCATAAATGCAAATGCATTGGCCCGCATACAGAGGTGGGCACTTACGTGAGCCGCCTACGACTACACAATTCGGCACAGACCTGGCACCGAAAGCTGTGCCAATGCACTCAGCAGGCTCCCACTAGCCACCACTGAGGGGGCAACTGAGCATGATGCTGAGATGGTGATGGCTGTTGAAGCTTTCGAAAGTGAAGGCTCACTTGTGTCAGCCCGTCAGATTAAAGTCTGGACAAATAAAGATCTGCTACTGTCTTTAGTTAAGAAATGTGTCCTGAATGGGGACTGGGCAGCCACGTACGGGACATGCCCTGAGGAGTTTAAACCATTTCATACACGCAAGGATGAACTCTCGATTCAGGCCAATTGCCTACTGTGGGGAAACCGAGTAGTCATGCCCCAGATGGGCAGAGACGTGTTCATCAGAGAACTTCATAATGAGCACCCGGGCATTGTCATGATGAAGGCAATTGCCAGGTCACACGTTTGGTGGCCAGGGATAGATGCAGACCTGGAACTTCGTGTTCGCAGGTGCAACACATGTGCTCAGCTGGGCAACGCACCCAGAGAAGACCCCTTTAGCCCCTGGTCCTGGCCCGCCAAGCATGGTCATGCATCCATGTGGAATATGCAGGTCCTTTCATGGAAAAATGTTTTTGGTTGTAGTAGACGCCTACTCCAAATGGATTGAGTGTGCCATTTTAAATTCAAGCACATCCTCTGCCACGGTAGAAAGTCTACGGGCAATGTTCGCCGCCCATGGTCTACCGGATATCTTGGTCAGCGACAATGGCCCGTGCTTCACAAGCACTGAATTCCAGGACTTCATGGCAGGCAATGGAATCAACCATGCCAGAACGGCACCATTCAAGCCGGCCTCAAATGGCCAGGCATAACGAGCAGTGTAGATAATCAAACAGGGGATGCTCAGAATCCAAGGGGGTTCCCTACAAAGCCGCTTATCACGCTTCCTGTTGGCCAATTGATCCCGACTACACTCGCTCACAGGGGTCCCATCCGCAGAGCTGCTAATGAAAAGGGCGCTGAAAACCAGGTTATCCCTTACACACCCTACTATGAAAGAAATTGTTGAGAGCAGGCGTCAGTCACAACGTGACTACCATGACAGGAATGCGAGGGCGCGATGTATTGATGTCAATGACCCTGTTTTTGTCCTTAATTGCGCTACAGGGCCCAAATGGCTTGCAGGTACTGTGATTGCCAAAGAGGGGAATAGGGTTTTGGTAGTTAAATTTACCAATGGATAAATCTGCCGCAAACACGTGGATCAAACTAAAAGGAGGTTCAGCAACCCCATAGAAGAAGCAGAGGAAGAACACGACGTAGAGTTTACTCCACCACAGGTGACCGAACACCAGAACCAAGTGGAGGAGAGCCCAGTCACTGTGGGCACTCCGGACAGGCCTGAGGCACCGCAAACAGCACACACTCAGGCCAGCGCCCAACAACCAGAGCCCCAACTCAGCCGCTCTACAAGGGAGCGTAAACCACCAGAGAGATTTAACCTGTGATCCCAATAAGACTTTGGGGGGGAGATGTTGTCATGTGTTCAACTGTCATTGTAACCCATGAATAAGCTGACCTAAGTTGTACACCTTGAGAACACTGACCACAGTGGGCGAACTTGTGGGAGACACTCCTAACCTGGACTTTCCGGTAAAAAAGGGGAAGCTCCACCCACCGTCTGTCTCTTGAGATCTTGGTAATAAAGGTAACTGGTCACAGAGTGACCTTCTCTCAAGTCTAGGAGCAGGTGCAGAACATTCTGAAAAAGGAGGGTGAACAGCCAGTTGTCGTGGTGTACATTGGTACCAACGATATTGGTAAAAAAAAGGGATGAGGTCCTACGAGACGAATTTAAGGAGCTAGGAGCTAAATTAAAAAGTAGGACCTCAAAAGTAGTAATCTCAGGATTGTTACCAGTGCCACGTGCTAGTCAGAGTAGGAATCGCAGGATAGCTCAGATGCATACGTGGCTTGAGCAGTGGTGCAGCAGGGAGGGATTCAAATTCCTGGGTCATTGGAACCGGTTCTGGGGGAGGTGGGACTAGTACAAACCGGACGGTCTGCACCTAGGCAGGACCGGAACCAATGTCCAAGGGGGAGTGTTTGCTAGTGCTGTTGGGGAGGAGTTAAACTAATATGCCAATGGGATGGGAACCAATGTAGGAAGACAGAGGGAAACAAAATGGAGACAGAAGCAAAAGACAGAAAGGAGATGAGTAAAAGTGGAGGGCAGAGAAACCCAAGACAAAAAACAAAAAGGGCCACTGTACAGCAAAATTCTAAAGGTTCAAAGTGTAATAAAAAGGCAAGCATGAAAGCTCGGTGCCTCAATGCAAGGAGTATTCAGAACCCAGGAGAGGGCTCTGAGCTAGTTAGAGTGGGTGAGAGCTCAGATGAACAGGACCCCAAGAAAGAATGCAAAAGGCAGGAGGCAACAGAGCAGAGTAGCACTGGGATAAGTGTAAACCACAAGGTGATAGGAAGGGACAATATGTATAAATATAAAGGGGCTGCAGGAGGGGTCAAAACTAAAAATCATGGTTTAAAAACTAGTATTAAAACACTCTACCTAAACGCACGCAGCATTTGAAATAAAGTAAATGAGTTGACGGCCCAAATCATTACAAATGGGTATGATTTGGTGGCCATTACAGAAATGTGGTTGCAGGGTGGCCAAGACTGGGAATTAAACATACGGGGGTATCTGACAATTGGGAAAGATAGACAAGAAGGGAAAGGAGGTGGGGTAGCTCTGTTAATAAAGGATGATATCAGGGCAGTTGTGAGAGACGATATTGACTCTAATGAACAAAATGTTGAATCATTGTGGGTGGAGATTAGAGATAGTAAGGGGAAAAAGTCACTGGTGGGCGTTGTTTATAGGCCCCCAAATAATAACTTCATGGTGGGGCGGGTAATAATCAAGGGAATAATGGAGTCATGTAAGAAAGGAACGGCAGTAATCATGGGGGATTTTAACCTACATATCGATTGGTCAAATCAAATCGCACGGGGTAGCCTTGAGGAGGAATTCATAGAATGCATACGGGATTGTTTCTTGGAACAGTATGTTACAGAACCTACAAGGGAGCAAGCTATCTTAGATCTGGTCCTATGCAATGAGACAGGAATAATAAATGATCTCCTAGTAAAAGATCCTCTTGGAATGAGTGATCACAGTATGGTTGAATTTGTAATACAGATTGAGGGTGAGGAAGTAGTGTCTCAAACGAGCGTATTATGCTTAAACAAAGGGGACTACAGTGGGATGAGTGCAGAGTTGGCTAAAGTAGACTGGGAACACAGACTAAACGGTGGCACAATTGAGGAACAGTGGAGGACTTTTAAGGAGCTCTTTCATAGTGCTCAACAAAAATATATTCCAGTGGAAAAGAAGGGCAGTAAGAGAAGGGATAACCAGCAATGGATAACCAAGGAAATAAAGGGGAGTATCAAATTAAAAACCAATGCATATAAGGTGGCCAAGGTTAGTGAGAAACTTGAAGATTGGGAAAATTTTAAACAACAGCAAAGAATCACTAAGAAAGCAATAAAGAAAGGAAAGATAGATTACGAAAGTAAACTTGCGCAAAACACAAAAACAGATAGTAAAAGCTTTTACCGATATATAAAACGGAAAAAAGTTACTAAAGTAAATGTTGGTCCCTTAGAAGATGAGAAGGGGGATTTAATAATGGGAAATGTGGAAATGGCTGAGACCTTAAACAATTATTTTGCTTCGGTCTTCACAGTGGAAGACATAAAAACCATGCCAAAAATTGCTGGTCACAGGAATGTGGGAAGAGAGGACCTTGAGACAATCACTATCACTAGGGGGGGTAGTGCTGGACAGGCTAATGGGACTCAAGGTAGACAAGTCCCCTGGTCCTGATGAAATGCATCCCAGGGTATTAAAAGAGATGGCGGAAGTTATAGCAAATGCATTCGTTACAATCTACCAAAATTCTCTGGACTCTGGGGAGGTACCATCGGATTGGAAAGCAGCTAATGTAACGCCTCTGTTTAAAAAAGGGGGCAGACAAAAGGCAGGTAACTATAGGCCGGTTAGTTTAACATCTGTAGTGGGGAAAATGCTTGAAGCTAGCATTAAGGAAGAAATAGCGGGACATCTAGATAGGAATAGTGCAATCAAGCAGATGCAACATGGATTCATGAAGGGGAAATCATGTTTAACTAATTTACTGGAATTCTTTGAGGATATAACGAGCATGGTGGATAGAGGTGTACCGATGGATGTGGTGTATTTAGATTTCCAAAAGGCATTTGATAAGGTGCCACACAAAAGGTTACTGCAGAAGATCAAGGTACGCGGAGTCAGAGGAAATGTATTAGCATGGATCGAGAATTGGCTGGCTAACAGAAAGCAGAGAGTCGGGATACATGGGTCCTTTTCAGGTTGGAAATCGATGGTTAGTGGTGTGCCACAGGGATCAGTGCTGGGACCACAACTATTTACAATATACATAGATGACCTGGAAGAGGGGACAGAGTGTAGTGTAACAAAATTTGCAGATGACACAAAGATTAGTGGGAAAGCGGGTTGTGTAGAGAGGCTGCAAAGAGATTTAGAAAGGTTAGGTGAATGGGCTAATGTTTGGCAGATGGAATACAATGTCGGAAAATGTGAGGTCATCCACCTTGGAAAAAAAAAACAGTAAAAGGGAATATTATTTGAATGGGGAGAAATTACAACATGCTGCGGTGCAGAGGGACCTGGGGGTCCTTGTGCATGAATCCCAAAAAGTTAGTTTGCAGGTGCAGCAGGTAATCAGGAAGGCGAATGGAATGTTGGCCTTCATTGCGAGAGGGATGGAGTACAAAAGCAGGGAGGTCCTGCTGCAACTGTACAGGGTATTGGTGAGGCCGCACCTGGAGTACTGTGTGCAGTTTTGGTCACCTTACTTAAGGAAGGATATACTAGCTTTGGATGTTGTACAGAGACGATTCAATAGGCTGATACCAGAGATGAGGGAGTTACCTTCTGATGATAGATTGAGTAGACTGGGTCTTTACTCGTTGGAGTTCAGAAAGATGAGGGGTGATCTTATAGAAACATTTAAAATAATGAAAGGGATAGACAAGATAGAGGCAGAGAGGTTGTTTTCTTTGGTCGGGGAGACTAGAACTAGGGGGCACAGCCTCAAAATACAGGGGAGCCAATTTAAAACCGAGTTGAGAAGGAATTTCTTCTCCCAGAGAGTTGTGAATCTGTGGAATTCTCTGCCCAAGGAAGCAGTTGAGGCTGGCTCATTGAATGTATTCAAATCACAGATAGATAGATTTTTAACCAATAAGGGAATTAAGGGTTATGGGGAGCGGGCGGGTAAGTGGAGCTGAGTCCATGGCCAGATCAGCCATGGTCTTGTTGAATGGCGGAGCAGGCTCGAGGGGCTAGATGGCCTACTCCTGTTCCTAATTCTTATGTTCTTATGTTCTTATAAGTATGGGCCTCGTGTGCATTTATACTGTTTAGTAAGGACATATTAGGCAATAAATGCTTGCCTTGCCAGCGATGTCCTAATCCCATGAACTAATAATTAAAAAAAAAATCTGGGGTCTTATTGATCTGTACTAACAATCTAATGGCTATAGGCTTCAGGGAGCGGGGAGGTACGGGCCTTTTGTGGTCTAATTGGCTTCAACGTGATGAGGCTGTAGATGGGTGGTTGGAACTGAATTAATCCTTGTGGTAGGCATGGTAATTCGATACCTGAGCCATACAGCTCTGCAGTCGTCTCGGGCAATGATAGTACACCTAGCATTGGGGCTTATTAATGGAGGCTGCCGAGGTGGACTGATCATTGGACTTGGATTCTAACTGCATGGGTCCAAATAGCCTGGTATTAGTCAGTACCCGAATGGGCAGTGTCGTCTGTCATCTTTGTTGGATGAGTAGAAGGGAACTTACTAGTTCTCTTTGTTGGCAGTCTGTGTCGTTTTAATTGCTTAGGCTCCAGAAGTACTCCTGCGAACACTTGGGAATCCCCAAGCTCTTGCTCTTGCCAACCTGCTTCTAATATCGCCAAGCTTAGGCAAGTGGAATGGATCCCTATGGAGAGTGTGTACATTCTGTATCAGACAACCAGAAACTCTACTTGTGTGCTTTCTTGGTAGTGTGGTTTGAAGACTCTTAGTCATGGGTACAGTAGGTTAGTGATTCCGAAATGCACCATGACAAATTATGAAATTGTGTTCAATAAATCTAATAACTTGAGGGCCAGCACCAGTAAGAATGAAAATGAAAGCTACCAAAATGTTGTAAAAACACAACTGGCTCACTAATGTCCTTCAAGGAAGGGAACCTGTCATCCCTGTTTGGTCTGACCTAAATGTGACTCCAGTCCCATACTGGATGATTGACATTTAATGTCCTTAGGACAACTAGAGATGAGATAAATACTGCCTTGTTGGTGTCACCCACATCCCAAGGACAAATTAAAAAAGATGATGGGTCTCTGAATGTGTCAGATGCCTGGCTGGAAAAGGAATAGGTCCTGGATGGAGTAATGCCAAACCATGTGGTGTGTTTACTGACTGAACCATAGGGTGGCAGTCATGGTAAGGTGCGAATGGATAATTTGTACACTTATCTATGCATTCTGCCCTTGTATGTAATTTGAGAACAGGTATGGTAAATGATACTGAGCAAGACTTTTTAGAGGCTTATAGCTGAATGTTCAAACATTTGCAAGTGTCTCCAGCAAGAGCATTTGAATAGTAGTTTTATTTCTTTTGGATATTTGGGGATTTAATTACTCGAGGTATATCTATTTAGCTGCTCAGTGGATTTTGGAACTTTGAATAATAAAGAATGTGTGGAATATAAAATAAGATGAAAAGTTTTGGGTGACGAACACTGGACATAGTTAAATAATATGAACGTTCCCCACATTACAACGGTGACTACACTTCAAAATGTACTTCATTGGCTGCAAAGCACTTTGGGACGCCCGGTGGTTGTGAAAGGTGCTATATAAATGCAAGTCTTTCTTTCTTATTTCTAAAGAATAGGATAGTTGCCTGACATGAATGACAAGGAGGTTTTAAAGAAAGCCCTAGGCCAGCTGACCAGTCCCATGTTGTCAGCTGTGGCTCAGTGGGCAGCACCCTCACCTCTGAGTCAGAAAGTTGTGGATTCAAGTCCCACTCCAGAGACTCAAGCATAAAAAATTCTAGGCTCACACTCCAGTGCGGTGCTGAGGGAGTGCTGCACTGTCAGAGGTGCCGTCTTTCAGACGTTAAACCGAGGCCCCGTCCGTCTGCTCTCTCAGGTGGATGTAAATGACCCCATGGCACTAGAATCTTCTTTTGAAGAAGAGCAGGGGAGTTATCCACAGTGTCCTAGTCAAAATTTATCCCTCAATCAAGATCACTAAAACAGATTGGGCTAAAAGTTCAGTCGGTTAGCAGCATCTGTTAACGCCGACACTGGGTGATAACGGCGATAATGTGTTATCGCCCAGAAGGAGCGAAGTTAACGCCGCTTGGAAAATTCATTGGAGTTCTAGCGCTGCCGCTAAAAGGTAGCGCCTTGCGATGTAGATCCCTTAGATTCTGACATCAATGAGTGTGCAACATCCCCCTAGCGCCCCGGACACCATCTTCAGTTGCTTTGCCTCACTTACCGCCTGGCGCTAAAAATGCCATGGAAAGCAGGCGTTCCAACCTCTGGCTGGTGCTGCTGGGTCAGTATTTAAAGGGATGTGCAACTGGGTCACTGACAGTTGAGAGTGAGTGCTAGCTATTGTGCCATCACATTTTGCAGCTCTTGCGTTGTTGCAGCTGGTAATTACTTTTCCTTAACACTTACATACCCATTTTCAACTCATACCTTTGGACTTGCACTGCACCTTGCCATCCACCATTGACTTCAAAGGCGGTGGCTGCAGGGACAGATTATGGGAAATGTGGGCCGAGTAATGAGGAGAGGTCGGAACAGGAGACCTTACTCCCCTCCCCACCCCACACCCAGGGTTTTCCGGGAACATTTCTCTGACATTAATCTTTCGGCGGAGCAGTGCTTAAGAAGACTGCGGTTCATTAAGGAGTTGGTGACAGAGCTTTGCCATCTCCTGCAGCCAGACCTGCAGCCTCACATCAGGACCACGCCTTCACTCTCAGTGGCTGTTAAGGTGACAGTGGCGGTGAGTTTCTATGCTACCAGCTCCTTCCAGGCTACAGCAGGGGATCTCTGCAACATCTCGCAATTTGCCGTCCATTGCTGCATCTGGGAGGTCACCGGCGCTCCGTATCGCAAGGGAAGAGACTACATCACCTTCAGCATGATAAGGGAGAAGCAGGAGGAATAGTCATGTGGCTTCACCAGGATTGTGGCCTTCCCCATGGTTCAGGGTACCATTGACAGCACCCACATGGCATTCCGGGCACCTCCACAGAATACAGAGGTTTTTCGTAACCGGAAGGGCTACCACTGTCTGATGTGGGACCACAGGCAGCTCTACCTCGCCATCAATGCTGGCTATCCTGGCAGCAGCCACGATGCATTCGTCCTGCGAGAGACCACTGTTCCAGCACTCTTCCAGCCACCACATGAAAAATTCATTTGGAGTATGATTTGTGTTTTGTTCCCTATACTCATATCAACGATTGTTCTGGAAATAGAATCCATTTGAAGTGGTTCAAAATTTGAAATGCACTGACTATCTATACTGACACTGGGCAACATTAAATTACTGGAATTTGTGAGGGCTAGAGGGAGAATGAAAATAGAAGTGAGAATGAATGTCATGGTTTCACTTCCTCTGGGATTCTTCCATTTTATAGGTTCCTGTGCTAAATATGGATACAGATCAATTTCCTTCAGAATCAAGTTTAGATTTTTTTTCTTTTTTTCCCCCCGAGTGACTGAATTTGAGATTAGAGCAGTAACCAGCAAGCAAGAAGAAATTAAACCTTTATGGCCTTCAGGCAACCTTGACACCGCCCACTATTTTTGCAGTTTCTGACAATCCTGACATATTTAATGGGACAGTGTTTATGTATATATACTATTCATAAAATACATTGGCACCTCCACAACAAAAACTTCAATTACACAAATTGTCTGCACAATTATCAACTTGGATTCCACCCCCAAGCTTCTTTCCAAGCTGAGCGCCGATCTCCTGTGTTTCTGACTGGCCGAGGGAACGATCCTGCCGGCCGGCACTCCAACTCGGTGAGCATCGGAGACGGCAGCAAACATACACATTTCGCCCAAAGTTATCATTAAAGTGCCATAAATCACTGTGCGTCACGTCTCCATACAGACAGAGCCTAGTGTTGCGAATGCGCAGACCAGGGTGTGGTCCGTTCTACTTGGGCGTCACCCAGCAAAGGTATCAGTGTTTCAGTAAGTACTGTCTTACAATAACAATAATAACAACAATAACAATCATAATTATGGGTGCAATTCTGACTATGCCTTATGTCATAAGGTCGTTTTGCATGCATGCCATGCAGAGGCGACGGATAATATGTCGCCAACATCGGAGAAACCAGATAGCTGGGGGATTGATGGGGATGCCATACCCTGATCGAATCTACAGGGGTGGCGCTCAAACCTACATCTGAGTGAGGCAGATTGCATTTGCAGGCTGCGATTTAGAAAGGAGGTCATCACTGAGATCTGCCAACTAATCAGGGCAGACATACAGCCAAGATGTGGCAGGAGGACTCCCTACCTGTGGAAGTGAAGGTCACTGCAGCACTTGCCTTCTATGCTTCTGGCTCATTTCTAGCATCTCGCAGCATGCCACACATTGCTGCATTTGACAGGTGACTGCTGCACTGTATGCCAAAAGGGACCAGTTCATCAATTTCCCCATGGCCACGCAGGCAATGCGAGACAGGGTTGTGGGGTTCTCCAGAATTGCTGGCTTCCCAAAGGTACAGGGTGTCATTGACTGTGCACACATCGCCTTGAGAGCACCTTTGGATGACTCCAAGGTTTATCGCAATAGGAAAGAGTGGAACCCTGCGATGATCCGCATCGGATCATGGTAGTGCATGCCAAATATCCAGATAGCATCCGTGATCTTTCAACTTATGTGATAGTGCTATATCTGCGATGTTTCAGGAGCTGCCAGAAGGGCACAGCTGGTTTCTCAGGGACAAAGGGTACAGGCTCGCCACCTGGCTTATGACCCCCCACCTACGCAATCCCCGCACTGAGCCAGAGCATCGGTACAACAATTCGCACATAACGATATGGAGCATCATAGACCAGACAATTGGCAAACTGAAGCAGCGCTTCCAATGCCTGGACCATTCTGGAGACTACCTGCAATACGCCCCTCACCACGTCGGTCAGTTCACTGTTATGTACTGCATTCTGCACAACTTGGCCATCATAAGGGGACAGGTACTGGACATTGAAGATCCTCCTGATGGGAGAAGAGGGGAAGGAAGAGGAGGCTGATGATGAGGAGAAGGAGGAGGAGCAGCAGGAGGATGAGGAGGTTGAATCCATGCTGCCACCTCAACCTGCAGGGCGATGGCGGAGGAGGCGGCCCTGTGCAGCTAGAGCCATAGCTAGAGACTTGCTTCAGCGACTAATCCATGATCGCTTTGCTGCCTGAAGGCTAAACGGCCCAACAGTGTTGACTCTTTGCACCCGTTAGTGTGAAAAAATAACGTACACATTAATGTACGTAATGTTGTGTTCATTTATGTTGCTCTAATTAAAAAAATAATGTACAGGATTCTGATTAAATTAAAAAAATAATTAGGTTTATTAAACATTTGTACAGTGTACTTAACTTTAATAAAAACATTTGTATCAAATTTTAAACTGTTCACTGAAGAAAACAACAAGAAACAAACAAACAAACTCGAGCTGCAGCCATCTCTCCTCCCCCTTATTCAAAGACCTTAGCGCTGTGCACCCCTTTCGCCCCCGTTGTTGCTTCTACCCCTTCCAGTGCCCGTTGTCATAGACTTCTGCTTCCTCCTCCCGACCCCAAAGTTTTTTCTGTTTTCTGCATGAAGGTGCATTTGTTGTTGGTGGGGTTGGACAGAGACAGAACTAACAGATGGCATTGTGGAAGGCCCGGGTTCCTCTTCGGACTCTTCTTCAGCCTGTGGATCAACCCACAGCACACTACCTAAGGTGTGTCCCCTTATTGCAGCAGCTGCCTCCGACATTCACTCTGCTAGAAATCTCTGGGCCCTTCCCCCTTCCCTTTCACCTTCTTCTCCTTCTCATTCTCCTTCTCCTTCTCCTTCTCCTTCTCCTTCTCCTTCTCCTTCTGCTTCTCCTTCTCCTTCTCCTTCTCCTTCTCCTTCTCCTTCTCCTTCTCCTTCTCCTTCTCCTTCCGCTTTCCCTTTCCCTTCCTCTGGAGGATTTCCTGGAGTGTATAAGGGATGGTTTTCTAGATCAATATGTCGAGGAACCAACTAGAGAGCAGGCCATCCTAGATTGGGTCTTGTGTAATGAGAGAGGATTAATTAGCAATCTGGTCGTGCGGGGCCCCTTGGGGAAGAGTGACCATAATATGGTAGACTTCTTCATTAAGATGGAGAGTGACACAATTAATTCAGAGACTAGGGTCCTGAACTTAAAGAAAGGAAACTTCGATGGTATGAGACGTGAATTGGCTAGGATAGACTGGAGAATGATACTTAAAGGGTTGACGGTGGATAGGCAATGGCAGACATTTAAAGATCACATGGATGAACTACAACAATTGTACATCTCTGCGTGGCGTAAGAATAAAAAAGGGAAGGTGGCTCAACCGTGGCTAACAAGGGAAATTAGGGAAAGTGTTAAATACAAGGAATAGGCATATAAATTGGCCAGAAAAAGCAGCACATCTGAGGACTGGAAGAAATTTAGAATTCAGCAGAGGAGGACAAAGGGTTTAATTAGGAGGGGGAAAATAGAGTATGAGAGTAAGCTTGCAGGGACATAAAAACTGACTGCAAAAGCTTCTATAGATATGTGAAGAGAAAAAGATTAGTGCAGACTAATGTAGGTCCCTTGCAGTCAGAATCAGGTGAATTCATAATGGGGAACAAGGAAATGGCAGACAAATTGAACAAATACTTTGGTTCTGTCTTCACTAAGGAAGACACGAATAACCTCCCGAAAATACTAGGGGACCGAGGGTCTAGCGAGAAGGGGGATCTAAGGGAAAACCTTATCAGTCAGGAAATGGTGTTAGGGAAATCGAAGGGACTGAAGGCCGATAAATCCCCAGGGCTCGATAGTCTGCATCCCAGAGTACTTAAGGAAGTGTCCCTAGAAATGCATTGGTGGTCATTTTTCAACATTCCATGGACTCTGGATCAGTTCCTATGGATTGGACGGTAGCTAATGTAACCCCACTTTTTAAAAAAGGAGGCAGAGAGAAAACAGGGAATTAGACCGGTTAGCCTGACATCGGTGGTGGTGAAAATGCTGGAATCAATTATTAAAGATGTAATAGCAGCGCATCTGGAAATCAGTGACAGGATCGGTCCAAGCCAGCATGGATTTATGAAAGGCAAATCATGCTTGACCAAATCTTCTAGAGTTTTTTGAGGATGTAACTAGTAGAGTGGATAAGGGAGAACCAGCGGATGTGGTATATTTGGACTTTCAAAAGGCTTTAGACAAGGTCCCACACAAGAGATTAGTGTGCAAAATTAATGCACATGGGGGTAATGTATTGATGTGGATAGAGAACTGGTTGACAGACAGGAAGCAAGGAGTGGGAATGGCAGGCAGGGACTAGTGGGGTGCCGCAAGGCTCAGTGCTGGGACCACAGCTATTTACAATATACATTAATGATTTAGTCAAAGGAATTGAACGTAATATTTCCAGATGACACTAAGCTGGGTGGCCGTGTGAGCTGCGAGGAGGATGCTACGAGGCTGCAGGGTGACTTGGACAGGTTAGGTGAATGGGCAAATGCATGACAGATGCGGTATAATGTGGATAATTGTAAAGTTATCCATTTTGGTGACAAAAACAGGAAGGCAGATTATTATCTGAATGGTGACAGATTAGGAAAAGGGGAGGTGCAACGAGTCCTGGGTGTCATGGTACATCAGTTATTGAAGGTAGGCATGCAGGTACAGCAGGCAGTAAAGAAAGCAAATGGCATGCTGGCCTTCAAAGCAAAGGGATTTGAGTATAGAAGCAGGGAAGTCTTACTGCAGTTGTACAGGGCCTTGGTGAGACCACACCTTGAGTATTGTGTGCAGTTTTGGTCTGCTAATTTGAGGAAGGACATTCTTGCTATTGAGGAAGTGCAACGAAGGTTCACCAGACTGATTCCCGGGATGGCAGGACTGACTTATGAGGAAAGACTGGATCGACTAGGCTTATACTCACTGGAATTTAGAAGAATGAGGGAAAATTGAGCCCAAAAAGTAATTTTTCAGTGCCATAACATTTGTTTAGCTGTTAATATGCTGTTAAAAATCCAATTATACCTATTCCAACAAGACAACATTTAGGGGTCAAGTTTCGGCCTGAGTTGCTCCTATTTGGAGCAACTGGTTTAGAATGGAGTATTTTAGAAATTGCAATTCTCGGCATTTAGTTTGCTCTAGTTCTAGTCAGTTAGAACAGTTTCATTTTGGAACAGATTTTTTTTTTCAAAAGGGGGCGTGTCCGGCCACTTACGCCTGTTTTGAAAGTTTAGGCAGTGAAAACTTACTCCAAACTAACTTAGAATGGAGTAAGTGTAGATTTTTGTACGCTCAGAAAAACCTTGTCTACACTTTACAAATCAGGCATAGGTTACAAATCAGGGGTAGGGAACGAGGGGTGGGGGGGGGGTGGAGAGGGGGGGGAAGGGAAGTAATTAAATTCTACAAGCATTCAACAGTCTTACTTATACAAATAGAGAGCCATCCTGACTAAAAATTATAAACAAAGCAGACAAAATATTGAATATTCCTACCTGTGTGAAGCAGCAGCAGCCTTCGAGCTGTGGTGCTTCAGGCAGGCCTTCCTTCCATGTAGGAGACAGGGGCGGCGTCAGTGGCTCGACGACAGCCGAAGACACAGCAAGCAAGCAGCCTTCGAGCTGTGCGGGAAGCTGAGGCCATTCGGCCACGGGATAGGGGCGGTGGCAGTGGCTGATGACAGGAGACCTTACCCACATCGGCAATATCAAGCCAGGCGCTCATACCTGGACATGAGTGAGGCTGATTGTGTCAAAAGGCTGCGTTTCCGCAGAGAAGTTGTCGCTGAGATCTGTGATATGCTGAGAGCAGATTTGCAGCCCACAAGCAGAACGCCAACTGCCTTGTCTGTTGAAGTGAAGGTAACAGCTGCACTTACCTTCTATGCCTCGGGATCGTTTCAGGCTACAATTGGAAATGTGTGCACCATCTCTCAACATGCAATACATGCCTGCATTTACCAGGTCACGGCTGCACTGCATGCGCGAAGGAATGATTTAATCAATTTCCCAATGACCGCACAAGCGATCCATGAGAGGGCTGTGGGCTTCTTCAGGATTGCCGGCTTCCCAAAGGTACAGGGCTGCATTGATTGTACCCACATAGCCTTGCGAGCAGCTGTGGAGGATTCTGAGCAGTACAGGAATAGAAAAGGTTTCCACTCCATCAATGTGCAGCTCGTGTGTGATGACAAGCAGCGCATCATATCAGTCGATGCGAGATACCTTGGCAGCACCCACGATGCGTTCATCCTACGCGACAGCATTATATCTGACATGTTTGAGCAGCAGCCAGAAGGGCAGAGCTGGCTATTGGGAGACAAAGGATACGGCCTGACCACCTGGCTCATGACACCTCTACGCGTGACACGGACAGAAGCTGACTGTCAATACAACATGGCACACATTGCGACACGCAGCATCATTGAGAGGACCATTGGCATATTGAAACAGCGATTCCGATGCCTGGACCATTCCGGAGGACAGTTGCAATACTCTCCTCAGATTGTCGGTCACTTCACTGTTGTGTGCTGCATGCTCCATAACTTAGCCATCATGAGGCAGCAGGAGCTGGTAGTGGAACCAGAAGACCCACGTGAGGGTCCAGTGCATGATGATAGTATTATGGAAGAGCAGAATGTGGATGATGATGACGATTAGGAAAGCATGCAAGTGGCTGATGCCGGAGCACGAGGTCGGAGGAGGGCCGTCCATCATGCTCCTTTAACGATTGCTCTAGCCATGCGCCAGCAGCTCATCCATGAATGCTTCAATTACTGATGCCTGAGGGCTTTGCGACCACTGTTGCGCATGGAATTGTTTATTCTTTGCAGTTGTTCCTACGTTGTGTTGTGTTAATGGAAGACGAATCAGTTTTAATGAAAAAATATTTTATTTAAAAGTTAACGCCACTGTAATAAAATATTTGTTGTATCAAACTTTACTTTTTAATATGACTCTTGAAGATCACTTATAAACTTGTAAAGTTACAAAAGTTACAAACAATTTCAATGTGAAAAATCTTACACTCTCAAGATCACTTAAACTTCAGGATCACTTTTTAGGTGCAAAATTAAATAAGATACAAAATGTGAGATCATTTACACTATAAGATCACTTAAAAACCCTAAGATCACTTATAAGTTGTAAAGTTACAAAACTTACAAAACAATTTCAATTTGAAAAACGCTACTGCAGCTACATCAAGAACAAAAGCAGCAAAGAAAGGCTGCAACCATCTCTCTTCCACATCTCGGTGAATGTTCACTTCTTCATGGGGGTGTCATTTGATTGGCCGGGCTGTGTGCCTTTATTGCAGCAGCTACCGCCCTGATGGCCTGTGCTGCCACTTGCATGCCCTCCCTGACGGCCTGTGCCATCGATTGCACTCCCTCGGACATTCCCTCCCTAAGTTCCCGTGTCATTACTGCTATTTCTCCTGTCAGGACTGTCACCTCTTCACCCACTGCACTAACGCTACCGATGAGTGATCGGGTAAGCTCATTGGTCTCCATACCCAATGTCACAGCCTGAGCCGCATCTGTTGCACACTGCATCTCAGGAGAGCGTGTCTCCAATCTCCTTCTCCTCTGCCTGGGTCTGCCTCGTGGCACCACTACACTGGGAGGCGCGGGCACGGATGGTGGGACGCTCTGTGTTCCAGACGGCAGTACTAGAGAGAGAGGCGTGGGCTGGGACGTTGGGGCGCTCAGTGTTCCAGACGACAGCACGCGAGTGCGAGCCGTGGGCTGGGATGGTGGGTGAATGGGTGTAAACTGCTCCATTATATCACCAGCACCACTGGGACCCCCCGCAACGTCGGAATCAAAACCATGGAAGGTGGAACCAGAACCTATGCAAGTGGGAGGCGCAGGCTCGGACGGTCATGCACTGGCTGTAAACTGCTGCACTACACCACTGGAGCCCGCACCATTGGAATCAAAACCATGGAAGATGGAACCAGAACCTATGCGAGGGGTTGAAACTCTGATGCCCCTTAATGGGGGCTCATAAACATTAATTTGGAAGCTCTCCCCTGTAGACATTTCAGTCATCGCCGTCATCATCCAGTCTGGATTGTCCGCATCTGGTTGTACTGATTCTTGTTCTGTATCTTCAGGGTTGGCATCATCATCATCATCATCATGTTCTGCAAAATACTGAGAACAGTCAAATATTTAACAGCAAGGGAGGGGGCAGGATGGGTCTCATGAGTACTCACACACATAGCAGGCCAGGCAGCAGCAAATCAATGATGCATTTTCTGGACCTGACCTCTTCCTCGCGTGCGGGCCCAGCTTGTGCTGTACTGATTGCTTTTCTCCATGTACGACTCATCATAGCAGCTACCCTCTGTTCCAAGGGTGTCAGTGGATGCAGATCGGGCGTGCCTCCTCCTGTTCGAGTTGCTTCCCTTTTGTTGTGGGCCAATTTCTTCTGCAAAGAGTAAAATATAACTTTTTACAGAGTGCGTCTTTCTGCAGGGTGGGACATACAGATAGTCACATTATAATTATGATTACATTAAAAATTGAAAATATTACTTACACTAACTACTTGACCAAGGCCGTGCCATTTCTTTTTACACTGGCTTCCAGATCTCATGGCATGCACCACTGCGCAGTAATCTTCTGCAACTTGGTTCCAGCGTTTCTTCATTTCTTTAGGTGGCACTTTTATGCGACCTCTGTTGCTGGTATCTAGCTCCTGCCATCTCTGCTCAATGACGTTGACTAATATCTCCACTTCCTCATGCAAGAAATTCTTTGTTCTTGGTGGACATTGTTCCATTGCTTAACACACAATGCTTAATTTGCATGCACCAATGCCGCACCTGTTCTGGAAGTTTAGCAGTGAAAAGCAGCACTCACTGATTTCAGCGGGTGATTCATTCAACAGTGCTGCTAAAAGCACTCCTTCAGACACAAAAAAATCACCAAAATTCAATCCCAAACCTTTCCAGAGGTCCACGAGACAAATCATCACTTTTCTTTAAGTTCCTTTAAAAATGGCCGAGTGCCAATGTTTCTGGGCTACTGCGCGTGCGCGCGCGCTCCAACGTGCACGCGCAGGGCTGCTGGCATGACGTTGTCTCATTTAACTTACCCCCGCCCCCCTCCACTTGCAGAATCAGCGCGACTCTGTGGCTCCGTCCCCCCGAGCTCCCGGGGACCAGCAAGGAGCCGGAGAATTAAGAGGTATTTTTCTGTTGCGCTTTTAGGCGTGAAAAACGGGCATCCAGGTCGGGGCTGCGTCCTTCTAGGCGTGGCCCGAAACTTGACCCCATAATGGGGCATTTCACAGCGATAGCACGGAAAAGCACAAGTTTTCATCATTTTCACTGATTTTGCTGATTGCACTGATTGCCAGCTATGGGGGTAGGTGCGGCAGTCCACAGAGCAGCCAGCATCGGAGCAGTGAATGACTGACACACCATCCTGACTTGGAAGTATATCGGCCATTCCTTCATCGCCGCTGGGTCAAAATCCTGGAACTCCCTCCCCAACAGGACTGTGGGAGTACCTTCACCACACGGACTGCAGCTGTTCAAAATGGCGGCTCACCACCATCTTCTCAGGAGCAATTAGGGATGGGCAATAAATGTAGGCCTTGTCAGCGACACCCACATCCCACGAACCAATTTTTTTAAAAACTCAGCGCTCTCCATATTTGCATCTCCAGGACCATGGTTGCTATCGGTAACACTAAGGCCCTCAACAAATTAGTGGCTGCCGAGTCCCGTGCCAGAGATGGGCGTTACAGTGCTGGCCGCCATTTTTCACTAGGATTGCGGCGCTAGCTCATGGCAGTAAGGTAGGGAATTTCTGTGCCCAAGACTTTCTTGCTCACATGTATGATTTAATTTGGCTTGATTCACCAAGATAGGAATTGAACATTCTTAAGAACAGGAACAGACAATTAGGTGCAACAAGGCATCTATTGATAGTAATGTATACGGATGTAAAAATGTAAACTATTAAGTAAAATGACCATCAATTATTGATAATAGGTAAAGTACCATCCTACCTGGCTTTGGAAATAGCGGGCCCTTGCACTGAATGAGAAGTAGACAGGGGATAAAGCAAATCCATTTTCTGACAGAGGAAAACTAGGTTCCCCACAATGGCTTTCAGCTAACTGCACAAAATGCAGGAAGAAATGCGGCTTTAGAAAACCCTTTATTCTTGCTGTGCTTTTACATAAGAAACATAAGAAATAGGAGCAGGAATAGGCTATTTGGCCCCTCGAGCCTGCTCCGCCATTCATTAAGATCATGGCTGATCTGATCTTGGCCTCAAACCCACTTTCTTCCGCTTTGGCCTTAATCCATTGGTTGTACGGGGCTGTTCGAAATAAGATGTCATTAAATAGAAAGCAGTAAAATGACCCCATTACAATTCAATCAGCAACAGTCCAATCAGTTGACTAAAAAGTCAAAGGTTTCCTTAGCCCCCTCTGATCACTTCAAATAAGAGATGTTTAATAATTGACCCTGAACACTAAAACAATTAAATAATTGAAAGTCAACACCAAAACCATACAGCGAGTCACTGAAAAGGAAAATTCATTACATACAAGTCCTTTAGAAAAACGAAAGCAAAGTTCAACATTTAAATGCCTCGCTGCTCAAGCCTTTTGTGTGGGTCTCACTCGTTGATTGTGCTCACCTTATTGCAGAAGAGGAGGTTATCCGAGTACAATCTTGAGGTTTGAGTGAATGAACTCCATTTTAAACTGCTGAGCAATTCAGGTGAGATGCATAAGGGACATAGCAAAGCATATCTAAAGGCATGTGTATCCTGTAAGAAACTCTTTTTGGAGTTCACCTGCAAAAACATAAAACATTAAACGGTGCCACCCGACCTGGGTGACACAAAAGACATTTACAAGGCCCTTTTTTTTTCCCCCTTTTTTTTTGTGTTTTTCTTTTTTTGGTTTTATTTTTTGGGCACTAAAATCACAATTTTCCCCAGTGCCCCCTATAAAAGGGGAGGGGGACACTAAAAGCACCGGCAATGAAAACAAATTAAACTTAAAAAACGTAAAATCAAATTAAAATTTGGTTGCCGGGCGTGATGATGCACTCCAGTCCCTCCGGTGCCCACCTCTCGCGGAAGGCCGCGAGCGTACCGGTGGACACCGCGTGCTCCATCTCCAAGGACACCCTGGACCGGATGTAAGAGCGGAAGAGAGGCAGGCAGTCAGGTTGAACGACCCCTGTATCCTGTAAGAAACTCTTTTTGGAGTTCACCTGCAAAACATAAAACATTAAACTGTGCCACCCGACCTGGGTGACACTCCAGACATTTACAAGGCCCTTTTTTTCCCCCCTTTTTTTTTTTTCTTTTCTTTTTTTGGTTTTTTTTTGGGCACTAAATTCACAATTTTCCCCAGTGCCCCCTATAAAAGGGAAGGGGGACACTAAAAGCACCGGCAATGAAAACAAATTAAACTTTAAAACGTAAAATCAAATTAAAATTTGGTTGCCGGGCGTGATGATGCACTCCAGTCCCTCCGGTGCCCACCTCTCGCGGAAGGCCGCGAGCGTACCGGTGGACACCGCGTGCTCCATCTCCAAGGACACCCTGGACCGGATGTAAGAGCGGAAGAGAGGCAGGCAGTCAGGTTGAACGACCCCTGTATCCTGTAAGAACAACCATAGGCCTTGCTGCAGCTGCATTCATAAATTTTAATACAGCTGCATGATGTTACAATGATAGGTGCTTTATTGCAATTCAAGAGTACAACCAACCCATTATATAGAGAATAAAGAGCAGCTGTGCAGAGCTGATGATGCCATCATTTTTAAAAACAAAATTCAGATGGTTTGCAAATGAATGAAACTCTGAGATAGTGTTATAGATGCAGCACACTATCATTCATCTCATTTTTTTGATTTGCACATATGAGTTAGTGAACTTTCCTGTTCAAATTCTGACTATTTATGAATTGACCACGATTACCATTTTGACAACTACAATAACTTGCATCTAAGCACCTTTAAGGTAGTAGAATGACCCGAGGGGCTTCACAGTTGCGATTATCAATCAAAATTTGAGACTGAGCCATATAAAGAGATATTAGGAGAGGTGAGCAAAAGCTTGGGCAATGAGGTAGCTCTTAGATGAAGGGGAGAGGTAAAGGGACAGAGAGGTTTAGGAAGACAGTTCCAGGTGGTAAAACAGGGAGCAAGAGTGAATTTAAAGGGCGGTAATGGGGTGCTGCGCATGGAGATGACGTCATCATCGCTGGACGCAGCCGAGCGGGATGCTGCGTGTTAGCGCCGCCCCAAAACCCCGCCCAAATTGGCGGGAAGCGCTGTTCTTTCCTCACCCAGGCAAAAACTCATTTGTACCTCCGTTAGCACCTCCAGGGGTACTAATGGGATGCATAAAGTACACCAATTTCAGCCCCATACTATTTATTCATAATTAGATCAGTGACATCGCCTGATTTGGCAGTGCTGTGTGTTTTTGCAACTGAATATTAACATTCCGATTAGCAATGGATCCAAGACAGAAACATTGATGTTTGATGAAATTAGGTTGTCATGGAACTTTAGGGAAATTGGTGGCCTTACCGCCCACTGCCGCCGAGATTCGCTGACATTCCTCCTCGGGTTGCGCTCAGTACCAGTTTCCATTTGGTCTGGAGCGGGCGGGAGGGGACAACCGCCGGGAGCCGCCTGCTGACGTCAAGTGGCGCAAGTGACCTCCCGCCCGCCGAGATGCCAGATTGGTGCGGGCGGGAGTCAGCGGGAGTAGGCACCAGGACGGGAAAGGACTGCTGTGGGGAGGCTGGTCTATCCCCGATGGACCTGCAAGAAAAGGTTAGTAAACATTTTTTTAAATTTTTCTTCACTGCGACTTACCTGGATGGGGTCCCCTGAAGGTGTTCCGATGTTTTGATTTTAGATGATTTTTATTTCCAGCTGTTCGACTCTCCCTGGACCTGACTCCATCCTCGGCGGCACTTGGGATACAAGCGCCTTTGCTGCCGAGAATGAGAGCTCCCGCCCGCTGCCGCCCAAATTGACGGCATAAGTCCCTCTTTTGCCGCCGGGCGCCCTTTCAAAGGACTTTTTTGCCGAATCTCCCGCCCAAAGTACCGTCAGGTATCTCGCCGGCCATTGGCGGTCCTTTGGGCGGCCCTTGGCCTTCACCAATTTCAGCCCCATAGTCTACTTCGGTGCAACCAAGATTTGATTTTTAATGAAATGGTGGGAACCAGGTCGGTGAAATGCAAGTGGAGAGTTGGCCTATCAACTTTGGAGTGATAAATTCAGATTCCAGTTTTGACTGAAATTTGTGCCAGGGATTCCCCTTAAGGACAGGGCGAAAACTGAAAGGTGAAGGTATCCCTTAATGCACAGGTCAGCACGCTTCTTGAAATCGGAACAGTAAGTCGACTATATAAAGTGCTTTGACTGATATTTTATAATATCTATGAATATGTTTAAAGGTCTCACATGGTGTAGAAGTGGATTTTTTTTCTCCCTGATTCGTTGCGTTTATATGGGTCGGCTTTAAAAATACACTGATATGGAATTCCCATTGATGGCGATGCAGCTTATTTAAAATGTTAATCGATGCATCTTTTCTTGGATTGATATGCAATTTGGAGCTGTGGCTGTGTGGAAAAGCACTGTGGTGGAAAATGTTGAAAGGAAACACAAGCTTATCCCATTGTCGACCCAGGTGTGAAACCTGTCAACGTTTTGTTTGCCTGACTGCTTAAAAGAAATGATTAATAAATATCAGTCTTTGGTTCTATGACCTGACTGTGCGGGCGTTTGAGTCTCATGTGTAATACCTCACCCCAAAAGACATACTTAGAGACTGTGCCAAGAAACGAGAGAAGGCTCAGCGTGAACCATTCATAGAAACTTCAAAGGGCAATTATTTGAAAAGTGTACATTAATTACAGTTACTGAACAATAAAATGGCTGGTCTTGGTAACAGTGGAGTTAAAGTGCTCACTAAAGCCAAGACCTGCTCATTTGGAGCACCTCATCAGGTACCTGTTAGCTCCATTGATAGCATCCCAAGAATCAGGGTTAGCGCCCAAAGAGGAACGCGTCCCTTAGCGCTCCACCCCCCTTTTGGGGCGCTAAAAACCAGTAGCCTGGTTGGCGGCAGTAAACATCGCCCGGTGATTAGAAATCTCATGCCCTTATATAAATACAGCTTTCTTCCATTGCTTAATCTTTCCTTATTGTAAGCTATGCCTCCAGTGTTGATCCAACTGGCATGAAGATGTTCTTGCCCAAGTCCATAGGGTTGGAGGGTGTTCGATCTGGGTTACCCAAGGTGTGGGAAACTTGGCTGGTGAGAGTTAATTTTAACATGGGGGTGTGGGAAGCAGGTAAACTGGATCCAGCAGGTTAAAACACTGAAAATTCGCACGCGTAACTACTTCAACTTTGTTGGCAACAGTCACGTCCATAAAAAATACATTCACAGTTCCATTTGCTGAATGTTTTAAATTGTAAATAAATCTGGACCATACATAGCTTCTTTCTGGAACAATGGCTTTCTTCGTTACTGGGTCAAAATCCTGGAAGCCCCTACCTAACAGCATGGTGGGAATACCTTCACCACATGCAGCGGTTCTAGAAGTCCCACCACCACCTTCTCGAGCAACTAAGGATGGGCAATAAATGCTGACCTTGTCAGCAATGCCCACATACCGTGAATGTATATATTTATAAAAATGAAATTATATAGCTGGTCTACAGAGGTTTTGACTGACATTTTTCACTATCCAAGTCAGCTGTGGCTCAATAGGTAGTACACTCACCTCTGAGTCAGAAGGTTGTGGGTTCATAGTCTCACTCCAGGGACTTGAGCCCCAAAATTTAGGCTGACACTGACAGCGCTGCATTGTCGGAGGTGCCGTCTTTCGGATGAGATGTTAAACCGAGGCCCCATCTGCTCTCTCAGGTGGACGTAAAAGATCCTCGAAGGAGAGCAGGGGAGTTATCCTCCGGTGTCCTGGCCAATATTTATCCCTCAATCAACATCACAAAAAAACAGATGATCTGGTCATTATCACATTGCTGTCTGTGGGAGCTTACTGTGCGCAAATTGGCTGCCGCGTTTCCCTCATTATAAAAGTTGACTGCATTCCAAAAGCACTTCATTGGCCGTAAAGGGCTTTCAGACGTCCGGTGGTCATGAAAGACTGTGGTTAATTGTTAGACTGGAGCGACATTAACTCCAGAGAGTAAAAGACATATGTCGCAGTCCATACAGGACGCAGCCTGGTTATGGAAATTGGCACGGTGGTGCTCACACAAGAAAAGGATGGTGGATAAATACCCAAATTCAACAGTGGAGGCATAGCTTAAAGTAAGGAAAGAGTAAGCAAAGGAAGAAAGCTGTATTTCCACTCAGAAGAAGTAATGACATAAGATTTCTAATGCAGTCATGTGGGGTCATTTTTATCGAAGACTTGCTGCAAGGAGCACTGAACTTGATATTTTTTTTATAACAGGGAACAATTTAAATGAGCTCCAGCAGTGAGCAAATACTTTAGAACTTTCCCTATTAGCGCTCAACTCTGTTTCACTGTCTTCCGGCCTGATTGAAGGAAACCTCAGGGCTCAATTTTGCTTTGTAAAAATTCCACAGTAAGTGGTCGGCTCAGCAGGGGAGCTATAATGAAATTCTTCTCTTTTTTTTATTTGAATGTTAGAAATTTCCGAAAGTATTCAAACATGAGTGAGGAAAAACAACACTCAATTATTTCAGTTGTAAAAAAACGCTGAGCATTTTATGCCTTTCGAGAGAGAAAACTGTGGCTGATTTATTTTGAATTGCAGGACACAGAACTATGGGCACTTCAATCTTTGACCCTGAAAATATGCAGTTCTGGTTAATGTGCCCAGTTTACGATGAACTGGAGGAAAGTGACTACCTTCACCGATCAGCACTTGTAAAACTTGTAGTGCTGCTACATTAATTTTATGGTAATTAGCAAAAAATCCAGGGAGGAAATGAGGAGAATTTTTCTTTTTACGCAGCGAGTTGTTATGAGCTGGAATGCACTACCTAAAAGGGTGGTGGAAGCAGATTCAGTAGTAACTTACAAAAGGGAATTGGATATATACTTAAAAGGGAGAAATTTGCAGTGCTGTGAGGAAAGAGCAGGGGAGTGGCACTAATTGGAAAGCTATTTCAAAGAGCCGGCACTGGCATGATGGGTCGAATGGCCTCCTTCTGTGCTGTAAGATTCTATGATAGGATTCTACGATTCTACGCTGTATTTTCCTGCCACCTGGGCAGATACATGAAGCTGAGCAGTTGTGCACCCAAGTCAAGATGTTTCAGCCTTATTTCTAAAGTACACCAGCAGTTACATCAAGAGATTTCACTTTCCTGCACTCCCAGTGGCGAGCATTGCTTGCAGGAAACCCACTGTGGGAAATCGAGGGCACACAGCAATGGAAATAAGAATCGGGAGAGATATAACATGGGCTGCTGATACGCTATCACCCGATTTACACTGTCGCACAAAGTCAAAATTACCCCCCAATCAAAGTGCACATTTCCTGTGAGTATTGAAAGGGGCTCCCGGTTAAGCAACACCTCGATTTCAAAATTCTCATCCTTGTTTTCAAATCCCTCCATGGCCTCGCCCCTCCCTATCTCTGTTATCTCCTCCAGCCCCACCCCACCCAGAGATATCTGCACTCCTCTAATTCTGCCTCTTGAACATCCCTGATTATAAATGCTCAACCATTGGTGGCCATGCTTTCAGCTGCCTGGGTCCTAAGCTCTGGAACTCCCTCCATAAACCTCTCCACCTCTCTACCTCTCTCTCCTCCTTTAAGACGCTCCTTAAAACCCACCCCTTTGAACAAGCTTTTGCTCTAATTTCTACTGATGTGGCTCGGTATCAAATTTTTTGTCTTGTAATACTCCTGTGAAGCACCTTTGGATGTGCTACTACGTTAAAGGTGCTATATAAATATAAGTTGTTGTTGTTGATCATGCAAGTGAAAGTCCACTTCCTGTCAGCAGTCACGGCACTTCATTTTAAGGCATTCCCCTGTGCTACGATTATTTGTTAATGGAAGAAGACTGAAAGAATCATTTCTACAATAGCTGGGCTACCTTCTTTATCTCTGGCTCCTGACACGTCTGAGACAGTCACCACTATCAGCAAAGGAATGATTGAACACACTAAAGCCATCCTGAAGCAGTGCTTCAGATGCCTGGACAGGTCGAGGGGGGTATCTTACCATACAGCCCTGCTGGATCTCCAAGATAACCATCATCATCATAGGCGGTCCCTTGAAACGAGGATGACTTGCTTCCACGCCAAAAAAGGATGAGTTCACAGCTGTTTCAATGAAGGACCCGAACTACATCCTGAAGGGTGGAAGATGCCTGTGCATGGATTTTTTTAACATGTGGTGGCCGTTGCAAACCAGCCACCACACGGGCTTGACAGAGTTAGGTCTTGGTCCAGTGGCAAGGATTACCCAAGATGACGAGAGACCAGCTCTGCTGCACGGACCTAGTGCGCACACATATCGTAGTGTGGGCTGACCCGTGCTGCCCCCGGGCCCTCGCCTCTTCTGGAACCCGAACTCACGCCTCTCCTGGGCCCCGATCACGTCCCTCCACAGTCTCTCGCCGCTCCTTTGCCCCGACCTCACCGTTCCTGCTGTATCTGCCCACAATCCAATCACTGACCTGCACCTTGATGACGTCACTCTTCGCTACTGTTGCCCTCCTGCATCAGCTCGCGCTGCTCCCTGGAGTAGTATGCCTCCACGCTGCCCATGGTCGCTGCTCGCCGCTCCTTTTATGGCCCCGACCTGCCGCTGATGGTCTCTCGCAGGTTGGGGCCTCCACGGTAACCATAGTCTGCTGCATGCTGCACAACATTGCCATCTAATGAAGCAGATGCGTGGGTTAGGTGGAGAAGAGAACACTCACCCACAATCAAGAGCAGAACAAGGTAAAGGTGAGGACCCAGGCAGACTTTTGTTGATCCTTCTTTGAAGCAGAAAGAACCATAAAGCAGGCTCTCATTAATGATATCTTTTGCTACAAATGAGCCGTGGAATTGCCATAATGCTCCGACTGCACTTAATGCAGGTCATGGACACTTCCTCAATCACAACAGGCATCGTAGGAGGTTTGCCATCCCCTTTCATGGCTGGAGAATATATTGGTGCTCAGATAGCATTCTTCTTTTAGATTTAGGCCCAATGAGGTATGGATTCCTGTGCTCTTAGCAGTTAATGGATATGATTTAATTGGCATCACGGAGACATGGCTCCAGGGTGACCAAGGCTGGGAACTCAACATCCAGGGGTATTCAACATTTAGGAAAGATAGACAAAAAGGAAAAGGAGGTGGGGTGGCGTTGATGTTAGAGAGGAAATTAATGCAATAGTAAGGAAGGACATCAGCTTGGATGATGTGGAATCAATATGGGTGGAGCTACGGAATACCAAAGGGCAGAAAACGCTAGTGGGAGTTGTGTACAGACCACCAAACAGTAGTAGTGAGGTTGGGGACAGTAGCAAACAAGAAAATAGGGATGCGTGCAATAAAGGTACAGCAGTTATCATGGGCGACTTTAATCTACATAATGATTGGGCTAACCAAACTGGTAGCAATGCGGTGGAGGAGGATTTCCTGGAGTGTATTAGGGATGGTTTTCTAGATCAATATGTCGAGGAGCCAACTAGAGGGCTGGCCATCCTAGACTGGGTGATGTGTAATGAGAAAGGACTAATTAGCAATCTTGTTGTGCGAGGCCCCTTGGGAAAGAGTGACCATAATATGGTAGAATTCTTTATTAAGGTGGAAAGTGACACAGTTAATTCAGAGACTAGGGTTCTGAACTTAAGGAAAGGTAACGTTGATGGTATGAGACGTGAATTGGCTAGAATAGACTGACGAGTGATACTTAAGAGGTTGACGGTGGATAGGCAATGGCAAACATTTAAAAATCACATGGAAGAACTTCAACAATTGTACATCCCTGTCTGGAGTAAAAATAAATCAGGGAAGGTGGCCCAACCATGGCTAACAAGGGAAATTAAAGATAGTGTTAAATCCAAGGAAGAGGCATATAAATTGGCCAGAAAAAGCAGCAAATCTGAGGACTGGGAGAATTTTATCATACAGCAGAGGAGTACAAAGGTTTTAATTAGGAGGGGGAAAATAGAGTATGAGAGGAAGATTGCTGGGAACATAAAAACTGCCTGCAAAACCTTCAACAGATATGTGAAGAGAAAAAGATTAGTGAGACAAATGTAGGTCCCTTGCAGTCAGATTCAGGTGAATTTATAATGGGGAACAAAGAAATGGCGGATCAGTTAAACAAATACTTTGGTTCTGTCTTCACGAAGGAAGACACAAATAACCTTCTAGAAGAACTAAGGGACCGAGGGTCTAGTGAGAAGGAGGAACTGAAGGAAATCCTTATTAGGCGGGAAATTGTGTTAGGGAAATTGATGGGATTGAAGGCCAATAAATCCCCGGGGTCTGATAGTCTGCATGCCCGAGTACTTAAGGAAGTAGCCCTAGAAATAGTGAATGCATTGGTGATCATTTTCCAACAGTCTATCGACTCTGGATCGGTTCCTATGGACTGGAGTGTAGCTAATGTAACACCACTTTTTAAGAAGGGAGGGAGAGAGAAGAGGGGTAATTATAGACCGGTTAGCCTGACATCAGTAGTGGGGAAAATGTGGGAATCAATTATTAAAGATGAAATAGCAGCACATTTGGAAAGCAGTGACAGGATCAGTCCAAGTCAGCATGGATTTATGAAAGGGAAATCGTGCTTGACTGGACAAGGGAGAACCGGTGGATGTGGTGTATTTGGACTTTCAAAAGGCTTTTGACAAGGTCCCACACAAGAGATTGGTGTGCAAAATTAAAGCACATGGTATTGGGGGGAATGTACTAACGTGGGTAGAGAACTGCTTGGCAGACAGGAAGCAGAGAGTCGGGATAAACGGGTCCTTTTCAGAATGGCAGGCAGTGATTAGTGGGCTGCCGCAGGGCTCAGTGCTGGGATCCCAGCTCTTTACAATATACACAAATGATTTGGATGAGGGATTTGAGTGTAATATCTCCAAATTTGCAGATGACACTAACTGGGTGGCGGTGTGAGCTGTGAGGAGGACGCTAAGGGGCTGCAGCATGACTTGGACAGGTTAGGTGAGGAGGAAAACGAGTGGCAGATGCAGTATAATGTGGATAAATGTGAGGTTATCCACTTTGGTGGCAAAAACACGAAGGCAGAATATTATCTGAATGGCAGCAGGTTAGGAAAAGGGGAGGTGCAACGAGACCTGGGTGTCATGGTACATCAATCATTCAAAGTTGGCATGCAGGTACAGCAGGCGGTGAAGGCGGCAAATGGTATGTTGGCCTTCATAGCTAGGGGATTTGAGTATAGGAGCAGGGAGGTCTTACTGCAGTGAGGCCTCACCTGGAATATTGTGAACAGTTTCGGTCTCCTAATGAGGAAGGATGTTCTTGCTATTGAGGGAGTGCAGCGAAGGTTCACCAGACTGATTCCTGGGATGGCAGGACTGACATATGAGAAGATACTGGATCGACTGGGCCTGTATTCATTGGAGTTTAGAAGGATGAGAGGGGATCTCATAGAAACATAAAATTCTGACGGGACTGGACAGGTTAGATGCAGGAAGAATGTTCCCGATGTTGGAGTAGTCCAGAACCAGGGGACATAGTCTAAGGATAAGGGGTAAGCCATTTAGGACTGAGATGAGGAGAAACTTCTTCACTCAGAGAGTTGTTAGCCTGTGGAATTCCCTACCGCAGAGAGTTGTTGATGACAGTTCATTGGATATATTCAAGAGGGAGTTAGATATGGCCCTTACAGCTAAAGGGATCAAGAGGTATGGAGAGAAAACAGGAAAGGGGTAGAAACATAGAAACATAGAAAATAGGTGCAGGAGTAGGCCATTCGGCCCTTCGAGCCTGCACCGCCATTCAATGAGTTCATGGCTGAACATGCAACTTCAGTACCCCATTCCTGCTTTCTCGCCATACCCCTTGATCCCTCTCGTAGTAAGGACTACATCTAACTCCTTTTTGAATATATTTAGTGAATTGGCCTCAACAACTTTCTGTGGTAGAGAATTCCACAGGTTCACCACTCTCTGGGTGAAGAAGTTTCTCCTCATCTCGGTCCTAAATGGCTTACCCCTTATCCTCAGACTGTGACCCCTGGTTCTAGACTTCCCCAACATTGGGAACATTCTTCCTGCATCTAACCTGTCTAAACCCATCAGAATTTTAAACGTTTCTATGAGGTCCCCTCTCATTCTTCTGAACTCCAGTGAATACAAGCCCAGTTGATCCAGTCTTTCTTGATAGGTCAGTCCCGCCATCCCGGGAATCAGTCTGGTGAATCTTCGCTGCACTCCCTCAATAGCAAGAATGTCCTTCCTCAAGTTAGGAGACCAAAACTGTACACAATACTCCAGGTGTGGCCTCACCAAGGCCCTGTACAACTGTAGCAACACCTCCCTGCCCCTGTATTCAAATCCCCTCGCTATGAAGGCCAACATGCCATTTGCTTTCTTAACCGCCTGCTGTACCTGCATGCTAACCTTCAATGACTGATGTACCATGACACCCAGGTCTCGTTGCACCTTCCCTTTTCCTAATCTGTCACCATTCAGATAATAGTCTGTCTCTCTGTTTTTACCACCAAAATGGATAACCTCACATTTATCCACATTATACTTCATCTGCCATGCATTTGCCCACTCACCTAACCTATCCAAGTCACTCTGCAGCCTAATAGCATCCTCCTCGCAGCTCACACTGCCACCCAACTTAGTGTCATCCGCAAATCTGGAGATACTACATTTAATCTCCTCGTCTAAATCATGAATGTACAATGTAAACAGCTGGGGCCCCAGCACAGAACCTTGCGGTACCCCACTAGTCACTGCCTGCCATTCTGAAAAGTACCCATTTACTCCTACTCTTTGCTTCCTGTCTGCCAACCAGTTCTCAATTCACATCAGCACACTACCCCCAATCCCATGTGCTTTAACTTTGCACATTAATCTCTTGTGTGGGACCTTGTCTAAAGCCTTCTGAAAGTCCAAATACACCACATCAACTGGTTCTCCCTTGTCCACTCGACTGGAAACATCCTCAAAAAATTCCAGAAGATTTGTCAAGCATGATTTCCCTTTCACAAATCCATGCTGACTTGGACCTATCATGTCACCTCTTTCCAAATGCACTGCTATGACATCCTTAATAATTGATTCCATCATCTTACCCACTACCGATGTCAGGCTGACCGGTCTATAATTCCCTGTTTTCTCTCTCCCTCCTTTTTTAAAAAGTGGGGTTACATTGGCTACCCTCCACTCGATAGGAACTGATCCAGAGTCTATGGAATGTTGGAAAATGACTGTCAATGCATCCGCTATTTCCAAGGCCACCTCCTTAAGTACTCTGGGATGCAGTCCATCAGGCCCTGGGGATTTATCGGCCTTCAATCTCATCAATTTCCCCAACACAATTTCCCGACTAATAAGGATTTCCCTCAGTTCCTCCTCCTTACTGGACCCTCTGACCCCTTTTATATCCGGAAGGTTGTTTGTGTCCTCCTCAGTGAATACCGAACCAAAGTACTTGTTCAATTGGTCCGCCATTTCTTTGTTCCCCGTTATGACTTCCCCTGATTCTGACTGCAGGGGACCTACATTTGTCTTTACTAATCTTTTTCTCTTTACATATCTATAGAAACTTTTGTAATCCGTCTTAATGTTCCCTGCAAGCTTCTTCTCGTACTCCATTTTCCCTGCCCTAATCAAACCCTTTGTCCTCCTCTGCTGAGTTCTAAATTTCTCCCAGTCCCCGTGTTCACTGCTATTTCTGGCCAATTTGTATGCCACTTCCTTGGCTTTAATACTATCCCTGATTTTCCTTGATAGCCACGGTTGAGCCACTTTCCCTTTTTTATTTTTACGCCAGACAGGGATGTACAATTGTTATAGTTCATCCATGCGGTCTCTAAATGTCTGCCATTGCCCATCCACTGTCAACCCCTTAAGTATCATTCGCCAATCTATCCTAGCCAATTCACACCTCATACCTTCAAAGTTAGCCTTCTTTAAGTTCTGGACCATGGTCTCTGAATTAACTGTTTCATTTTCCATCCTAATGCAGAATTCCACCATATTATGGTCACTCTTACCCAAGGGGCCTCGCACAACGAGATTGCTAATTAATCTTCTCTCATTACACAACACCCAGTCTAAGATGGCCTCCCCCCTAGTTGGTTCCTCGACATATTGGTCTAGAAAACCATCCCTTATACACTCCAGGAAATCCTCCTCCACCATATTGCTTCCAGTTTGGTTAGCCCAATCTATGTGCATATTAAAGTCACCCATTATAACTGCTGCACCTTTATTGCATGCACCCCTAATTTCCTGTTTGATGCCCTCCCCAACATCACTACTACTGTTTGGAGGTCTGTACACAACTCCCACTAATGTTTTTTGCCCTTTGGTGTTCTGCAGCTCTACCCATATAGATTCCACATCATCCAAGCTAATGTCTTTCCTAACTATTGCATTAATCTCCTCTTTAACCAGCAATGCTACCCCACCTCCTTTTCCTTTTATTCTATCCTTCCTGAATGTTGAATACCCTTGGATGTTGAGTTCCCAGCCCTGATCATCCTGGAGCCACGTCTCTATAATCCCAATCACATCATATCTGTTAACATCTATTTGCACAGTTAATTCATCCACCTTATTACGGATAATCCTTGCATTAAGACACAAAGCCTTCAGGCTTGTTTTTTTAACACCCTTTGTCCTTTTAGAATTATGATGTAGTGTGGCCCTTTTTGTTTCTTGCCTTTATTTACTCGGCCTTCCACTATTGCTTTTTACCTTTCTACCATCTGTTTCTGACTCCATATTACTTCACCCTATCTCGCCGCATAGGTTCCCATCCCCCTGCCATATTAGTTTAAACGCTCCCGAACTGCATTAGCAAATGTTACCCCTAGGACATCAGTTCCAGTCCTGCCCAAGTGCAGACCGTCCCTTTTGTACAGGTCCCACTTTCCCCAGAACTAGTTCCAATGTCCCAGGAATTTGAATCCCTCCCTCTTGCACCACTGCTCAAGCCACGTATTTATTCTAACTATCCTGCTCCCTCTACTCTGATTAGCACGTGACACTGGTAGCAATCCAGAGATTACTACCTTTGAGGTCCTACTTTTTAATTTAACTCCTAGCTCCCTAAATTGAGCTTGTAGGACCTCTTCCCACTTCTTACCTATATCGTTGGTACCTACATGTACCACGACAACAGGCTGTTCACCCTCCCTCTCCAGAATGCTCTGCAGCCGCTCCGAGACATCCTTGACCCTTGCACTAGGGAGGCAACATACCATCCTGTAGTCTCAGTTGCGGCCGCAGAAACTCCTATCTTTTCCCCTTACAATAGAGTCCCCTATCACTATAGCTCTCCCACTCTTTTTCCCACCCTTCTGTGCAGCAGAGCCACCCACGGTGCCATGAACCTGGCTGCTGGTGACTTCCCCTGGTAAGTCATCTCCCCCAACAGTATCCAAAACTAAATGTGCTAGCCACAACATTCTCAGCATCGCACATGCTCCAGAGTGAGTCTATCCGCAGCTCCAGTGCCGTCATGCGGTCTGTCAGGAGCCGCAGCTGGATACACTTCCCACACACATTGTAGTCAGGGACACTGGAAGCGTCCCTGACTTCCCACATAGCACAGGAGGAGCATGACATGGGTCCGAGCTCTCCTGCCATGACTTAACCCTTAAATTAATTTACTTACTAAAATTTACTTCAACATCAAACAGCTACTTAGTAGTTCACTGCCAATTAAACCAATCTAAAAGTCAGTCTAAAAGAGAGTTACACTTACCAGTCGAACAGCCAACCACTTACCAGCTTGGCTGTGACGTCACCTCTCGATTTCGCACCCCTCTATCTTTGTCTGCAACTGGTTGGGCTGGTCTCTGGGCCTCCGTCTCCTACTCTCGCACTCCTTATCAGCTGCTCTAGTGTCAGCACTGGTAGGAAAACCAAGACAAAACAGCACCTGCCACTTCTGCTTGCCCGAACTCACCCACTTACCAAACTCACAAATGCCACTCTATGCTGTTGCACTCCGTGCTCTGCACGAGCTGCCTCTTTTTAAACTGTACCGAGGTCAGATGACTCACTACTGGTCAGTCGTTTACAGAACTGGTTTTAACTAGCTGCTAATTGCCTCCTACTGGAGAGTTACCTTGTTTTTCTTTGCCTAAACCTGAAAGATTCCCAACTATTTAACTTTTCCCCTTTAAATTAAACTGCTACTTACTTAGAAGCTACTGGCAATTGCCACTAACAATTTACTCCAGCCTCCAAATGGTTTAAAGAGAATAACCCTTAAAACTCACCCACTTACCAAACTCACAAATGCCACTCTATGCTGTTGCACTCCGTGCTGAGGTGATCAGCCATGATCTTATTGAATGGTGGTGCAGGCTCGAAGGGCCGAATGGCTTACTCCTGCACCTATTTTCTATGTTTCTATATTTCTCTGCAGCTGAGGAAAGATAGAAGCTAGTCCAGAGATCAGCACAATCCTGCTCACCCTGTACCTCCACCATTGCTGAAGCTCACTTGTTCTCTGCTTCACTTGGTGTGCCTATTTAAACCTTTCGGTATGGATGTTCTTGTGCTGTGCCTGATGCATGGACTGAATGACAGTGAGTGCTGTGAGGTATAGATTTGTTAGGTACCACTCTGGACTGCAGTTTGTTCCTTAGGGATGCCTAAAGGAACAGAAGAAGAATGTATGTTGGAATGGTGGCGGAAAAATACCTCCAAAACAGAACTTCCATCGCAAATAGTGTGTCATGGTGATTTGCTATATATGTATGTATATATATGTAGGTGATTGTGTGAGTCAGTAAGGTGAGGAAGAATAAGAAGCAAAGAATGGCTCTAGCTCTGAGCTTCATGACTCTCCAGTTCACTGTATTTGTTCCCTCCACATTCTCAAAGGCCGCAACGTCCAACATGGAATAATTAAGCAGACTTAGGGGTCCAAACTGAGGGAGATCTGTTACGGTTTGGCTCTGCTCCCTTTGTTCCTGTGAAGCTTTGCCCTGCGGAGTAATTATATACTAAGCTTGCTTTAGGAGTCCGTCTCGAGCAACAACAGATGTCGTTTGGAGTGACAATAATAAAATGGGCCGTATTGCAGGCCTGGGCATGCGTATGATGCTGGGAAATGCTGTTTTCTGAGGGATTAGTTTGCAGCCTCAATCAGGATGTAACAGAATGACAGGAAACTGGTGGTGCACTGCATATTTTACCCATCTATTTGATATGGTTCAATGCTCGCTATCCTTCCCTTGGAAGACATCCTCAGACTATTAAGCTTTTGCCTCATCTGCTTCCAAGGCTGTCGGAGACTGCATTTATCCTGACAGTCACTCCCCTGTCAAGTAGCCAATACACTTCTTCTGAGAGGAGGGTGTGTCTGGATGCCAAAGACTTTGACGCTAAGTACATCTTCAAGCTTTCATTTAAAAATGGAATTGATTTGTTCCTTCATGCAGCCATTTTTCATTCTCAACATTTAATCTGTCGTTTCAACTGCAGCTGTCGCCGCGAAGAACTGCAGCTGCCTGCTATGCAACCCTCACACCGTGCACCCGCCCCCGTCGCCACCTCCCCATCCCGCCCCATCTCCCCATTGACACAGGTAGGTCCAATTCAAGATAGGAGCTCTCCATAAAAGTGTGATTGAAGCCAATCTTGGGAAACCCGACAAGATCGACCAAACATGATCTTGGCAAGTGCCACGCTCTTAATTCCTGCCACTTTCGCAGCCGGACCAGAACATTTACCTTCCCGGCTGACAAAAAGAAAATACAATGCCGAATGTTTCCTCCACCATCATTAGTGGCAGCTCAACATAATTCTAATTTGCTTCTAGACTAATTGAACTGAACTTGTTTGGACCATTTCACTTTAGGACCTAGAATCAACAGTTATTTTATTTATTGTAACTCAGCCTGTAGTTGCAAGCAAACAGATGAAATTAAAAATAGTTGTATAAATCAAACTCTCTACATGAGTAGGTGGCTCTCCTAACTCTAATTGTGCTGCTTCCTCCTCAAACTATGATATAAACGTCTCTCCATCTACCAGAAATCTATTGGGCTCAATTTTTTGGCCTAAATTAAAATATCCAAGTTTCCTCAAAGTTTCTGCGGCAGCATAACTCAGTTAGTCATGATTTTTTTCGGTTCGTATTTTTTTGCGTCATAGGGGGTGTAACTTGATGTCGGCGGCAGGTTTTCAGATATATGCAAGTTTGGCCAACTTACAGTTTTCCGAGGACGGCGTATGTGACCACTCCCAAAAAACCTTCTGGGCACTTTACAAAATCGGCGCAGAAAGCCGCCATTGATTTTAGGCGAAGTTTTGGAGGGAGTCAAGAACACATTAAATATGCACCATGAAGCTTAATTTTTTCAAACTTAAAACAGAGAAAATAGAAGTCTAATGCAATTGCTTAATTTTGGATTTTTTTCAAAGTGCCACACCACCAACGAACCTCTCCTCACCGGAGCGTCAGCCGGCAGAATCACTCCCTCGCCCGGACACAGGGGCTCAGAGCTCGGCTTCAAAAGTAGTCCGGGGGTGGATTCCAAACTGAAGGCATGAGAAGCCTTATACTGTGCAGCAGCTTCAAAAGAAGCCTGGGGGGACAGGGGGGTGGGGGGGGTGCGGAGTGGAGGTGGGTGTTTGCCAAGCCCCTGTGTCTGGGCGAGGGAGTGATTCTGTCGGCTGACCCCCGAGCCCAGTGAGGGGGTGGTACTTGGAAAAAAATCTGAAATTAAAGAATCCCCAAATGTTTCACCAAATGTCCTCATTGAATGCCTAGCTTCCCTGCGCAGACCAGGGTGTGGTCCATACTAGGGTGTCGACCTTGGGGAGAGAGAGAGGAGAGAAGCTTTAACTTTATCCTGCTGTTTTGAGCTTCTTGCAGAAGTACAATTTAATTATGGGGGCAATATTAACAATGCCATACCTCGTGTAAGCCTTCTTCTGAAAGATGGTGCTGTGGAGGAGCCGATTGATTCTACGTCATCGCATGAGGAACCTCAGGGTGATGGGCAGGAGGCCTTACCCACGTCGGGTATATCGAGACAGGCTTTCATACCTGCATCTGAGTGATGCAGACTGTGTGAGAAGGCTGTGTTTCCGCAAAGAAATTGTAACTGTGTTTCCGCAAAGAAATTGTAACTGAGATCTGTGAATTAGTAAAACCAACCCTGCAACCTAGAAGTGTCAGGAGGACTGCTTTGTAAGTTGAAGTGAAGGTTACAGCTGCACTTTCATTCTATGCATCTGTATCATTACAGACCACAACTGGGGATGTGTGCACCATTTCTCAACATTCAACACATATCTGCATTCAGCAAGTGACTGCTGCACTATATGCCCGGAGGAATGACTACATAAAGTTCCCCATGACCACCCAAGCAATGCGTGAAAGGGTTGTGGATTCATCAGGTTTGCTGGCTTCCCAAATATACAGGACATTGATTGTACCCACATCGCGTTGCGAGCACCTTTGGAGAATTCCGAGATGTACAGGAACAGAAAAGAACTCCACTCCATGAATGTGCAGCTCATATGTGACGACATGCAGTTGATGCGAGATACTCTGGGAGCACCCATGATGCGTTCATCCTATGTGAGAGTGCTTTATCTGCCATGTCTCAGCAACAGCCAGAAGGGCAGAACTGGCTGCTGGGAGACAAAGGGTATGGCCTCGCCACCTGGCTCATGACACCCCTACACGTAACCCGGACGGAAGCTGACCGGGAATACAAAATATCACACATTGCAACGCGCAGCATAATAGAGAGGACCATTGGCATCTTGGTCCGATAACTCGACCATTCTGGAGGCTACTTGCAATACTCTCCTGAGAGTATCAATCAGTTCACTGTTGTGTGCTGCATGCTGCATAACTTAGACATCATGAGGCAGCAGCAGCTGATAGCAGAAGACTCACCTGAGGTGATACTGGCTGATGATGAAGAGGAAGATGCAGATGACGAGGAGGACGAGGAAGCCATGCAACTACCTGAACCCGGAGCACGACACTGGAGGAGGGTGGGCCATCGTGCACCTTTAGCTCGAGCCTTGTGCCAGCAGCTCATCCCTGAACACTTTGCTGCCTGAAGGCTCAGTGGCAACTATTCCAAATGGACCATGTTTACTGTTTGGACCTTTTCCGTAATGTTGTGTTGTGTTAATGGAACAAATAATGGAAATGATTCTTCTTTATTTCAAAAAGTTGTGTTAATAATGGAACAAATAATGGAAATGATTCAGTTAGAACTGAAAATATATTTTATTCAAAAGTTTATCACTTGTTTGTACTTAACTTTAATTTACAAATATTATTGTATCAAACTTTAACGTTTTCAGTTAAGATCACTTACAAACTTTAAGATCACTTACAAACTTTAAAATCACTTACAAACTTTTAAACTTGTAAATTTCATAACTTACAAAAAACTTTGAATTTGAGAACAGTTACAACAGCAACAACAGCAACAACAACAACAGCAGCAAAGAAAGGCTGCAACCATCTCTCCTCCACCTTATTCTAAGACCGCCCGCTGCGCTTGGTCTTGGTGACTCCACCCCTGCCCGCAGGCGGTGGCGCAGCATTTCTTGGGTTGGTACCAAGCTTATTATTTCAAACATCTCGGGTAATGTGCACTTATTGATGGGGGAGGGGGTCCAGTGGTAATGTGGAAGGCCCGGCTTGGGCCTCTTCAGATTTGTCTGGGGATTTGAATGGGAGTAGCAGTTGATTCTGTCAATGGCCGCGGGGTCTGGGCGTGTTCCTTTATTGCAGCAGCTAACTCTGACATTCCTTCTCTCATGTGCCCTGACATAATGTCAACTACCTTCAATATTCCCTCCCTCATGTTTGTCGACAGTCTCTCAACTGTATCAGTCTTTACGGTAGAGGACACTAACAATATTCTGACAGTGGATAGTCTAGGGGCTATAGGGGGGCGGGGGAGGAACTTAACACAATCACAATCACTAAGGAGGTGATACTCAGTAAGATAATGGGACTAAAGGCTGCTAAATCCCCTGGACCTGATGGCTTGCATCCTAGGGTCTTAAGAGAAGTAGTGGAAGGGATTGTGGATGCATTGGTTGTAATTTACCAAAATTCCCTGGATTCTGGTGGGATCCCAGCAGATTGGAAAACTGCAAATGTAACGCTCCTATTTAAAAAAGGAGGCAGACAAAAAGCAGGAAACTATAGACCAGTTAGCCTAACATCTGTGGTTGGGAAAATGTTGGAGTCTATTATTAAAGAAGCAGTAGCAGGACATTTGGAAAAGCAAAATTCGGTCAGGCAGAGTCAGCATGGATTTATGAAGGGGAAGTCATGTTTGACAAATTTGCTGCAGTTCTTTGAGGATGTAATGAACAGGGTGGATAAAGGAGAACCAGTGGATGTGGTGTATTTGGACTTCCAGAAGGCATTTGACAAGGTGCCACATAAAAAGGTTACTGCACAAGATAAAAGTTTACGAGGTTGGGGATAATATATTAGCATGGATAGAGGATTGGCTAACTAACAGAGAACAGAGAGTCAGGATAAATGGTTTATTCTTGGGTTGGCAACCAGTAACTAGTGGGGTGCCGCAGGGATCAGTGCTGGGACCCCAATTATTTACAATCTATATTAACGACTTGGAAAAAGGGACTGGGTGTAACGTAGCCAAGTTTGCGGAAGATACAAAGATGGGAGGAAAAGCAAAGTGTGAGGAGGACACAACAAATCTGCAAAAGGACATAGACAGGCTAAGTGAGTGGGCAAAAATTTGGCAGATGGAGTATAATGTTGGAAAGTGGCAAGTTATTATTTAAATGGAGAAAGATTGCAAAGTGCCGCAGTACAGCGGGACCTGGGGGTACTTGTGCATCAAACACAAAAGGATAGTATTCAGGTACAACAAGTGATATGGAAGGCCAATGGAATCTTGGCCTTTATTGCAAAGGGGATGGAGTATAAAAGCAGGGAAGTCTTGCTACAGCTATATAAGGTATTGGTGAGGCCACACCTGGAATACTGTGTGCAGATTTGGTGTCCATATTTACGAAAAGATATACTTGCTTTGGAGGCAGTTCAGAGAAGGTTCACTAGGTTGATTCCGGGGATGAGGGAGTTGAATTATGAGGAAAGGTTGAGTAAGTTGGGCCTCTACTCATTGGAATTCAGAAGAATGAGGTGATCATATCAAAACATATAAGATTATGAGGGGGCTTGACAAGGTGGATGCAGAGAGGATGTTTCCACTGATGGGGGAGACTAGAACTAGAGGGCATGATCTTAGAATAAGGGGCTGCCCATTTAAAGCAGAGATGAGGGTTGTAAATCTGTGGAATTCGCTGCCTCAGAGAGCTGTGGGAGCTGAGACATTGAATAAATTTAAGACAGAAATAAACAGTTTCTTAAACGATAAGGGGATAAGGGGTTATGGGGAACAGGCAGGGAAGTGGAGCTGAGTCCATAATCAGATCAGCCATGGTCTTATTGAATGGCGGAGCAGGCTCAAGGGGCTGTATGGCCTACTCCTGTTCCTATTTCTTATGTTCTTATGTTCTTATAACTACCTGCAACATTCCTGTCATGTATCTCACACTACTGTACATAACTGTATCTTACCATGCTATACATGACTGTAACCAGAGATGACCTGTAACCACAAGCTTACTTTACCACCAGGGGTGAACTTGCAGGAGACATTGGATACCTGTCCCAGACAGGTATAACAGGACAGGTCTCATGCAAGTGTGGCTTTCGAGAGCTGTGTAATAAAGGTGCAGGTCCTGAGTGACCTTGACTTCAGTATGTGCCTCGTGTGAATCTGTACTGCAGGGACAGGACTTTACAATGGCGACAAGGATGGGATCCGACGAACAAGACAGTGAGACAGTCATGGCAATCAATGCCTTTGAGTCCACAGGTCGCCCATGATGGCTCGCCAAATCAGAGCCTGGACGACCAGCGACCCCACGTTATCCCCAGTAAAAAGATGTGTCCTAACCAGTGACTGGGCAGAGGCTCGTGATGCCTGGCCCGAGGAGATCAAACCTTTCCATAGGCGCATGCATGAGCTGTCACTTCAAGCAGACTGCCTGATGTGAGGCAGCCGAGTAGTTATTCCTCTGCGAGGCAGAGAGGCAGTTGTCCGAGAGCCCGACCGCGAGCACCCGGGGATCGTTCTCATGAAGGTCATAGCCAGATCCCATGTCTGGTGGCCTGGCATTGACGCGGACTTGGAGCTCTGCATCCGACTTTGCACCATATGTGCCCAACTCACTAATGCCCCCAGGGAGGCCTCCCTGAGCCCCTGGCCCTGGCCCACCAAACCGTGGTCGCGGGTGCGCGTAGACTATGCGGGCCCATTCATGGGTAAAATGTTCCTCGTAGTTGTAGATGCCTTTTCTAAGTGGATCGAATGCACCATTTTAAACTCGAGCACCACCTCCACCACTGTGGAGAGCCTTGGAACCATGTTCGCAACGAACGGCATTCCTGACATATTGGTCAGTAATAATGGTCCGTGCTTCACCAGCGCAGAATTCCAAGATTTTATAAGTGGCCACGGCATAAATCACATTAAGACGGCACCGTTCAAGCCGGCCTCCAATGGCCAGGCGGAGCGAGCAGTGCAGATCATTAAACAAGACATGTTCAAAATCTAAGATCTCACGCTGCAGGGGCAGGGCCGCCTGTCGCGACTGCTGCTGGCATACAGATCTTGTCCGCATTTATTGACTGGAGTTCCCCCGTGCAACTATTAATGAAACGCACCTGAAAGACAAGGCTCTCATTAATCCTCCCAGACATGCATGAAATCGTTGAGGCAAAGCGCCGTAAGCTAACCGAGTACCATGACCGAAACTTGAGGGGGAGGTGGAATGAGATAGGGGACAAAGTGTTTGTGCTAAACTATGACAGGGGTCCCAAATGGCTTGCAGGGACAGTAACAGGCAAGGAAGGAAACAGGCTACTGGTGGTACAAATGGACAATGGCCAAACCTGCCGGAGGCATGTCGACCAAGTCAAAAGAAGATTTACCAACAATGCTGCTGAACCAGAGGCAGACTACAATGTGAAACTCACATCACACCTGGTGAACAGACAGAGGGAACAACCTGAGGAAAGGGCAATCCCAACAGACAGCCCAGGCGAGATACCAACAATCATACTGAACGAACAGACAGCCCAGGCGAGATACCAGCAATCACCCCGAAAGAACAACAGGCACCAAGGCAAACAAACGAACCACAACTAAGACGCTCCACGCAAGAGCGTAGACCACCTGAGAGACTGAACCTATAAAGACAATAAGACCTTGGGGGAGGGTGATGTCATGTATCTCACACTACTGTACATAACTGTATCTTACCATGCTATACATGACTGTAACCACAAGCTTACCTTACCACCAGGGGTGAACTTGCAGGAGACACTGGATACCTGTCCCAGACAGGTATATAAGGACAGGTCTCAGGCAAGAGTGGCTTTCGAGAGCTGTGTAATAAAGGTGCAGGTCCTGAGTGATCTTGACTTCAGTATGTGCCTTGTGTGAATCTGTACTGCAGGGACAGGACTTTACAATTCCCTCCCACATGTTCACTCACAGTGTATCAGCTACCTGCGACATTCCCTCCCTCATATTCACCGACAGTGTATCAGCTACCTGCGACATTCCCTCCCTCATGTACCCGGACAGTGTTCCCATTTCTCGTGAGAATGTTGTTACTTCTCCTGACAGTCCCGATACCTCATCTACCACCCCACTGATGGTGTCCAGGAGTGATTGCGTAAGGTCAATGCTCTCTGCTCTCATTGCCATCATCCTTCCCCTCCTCACCCTGGGTACGGTTCGCTGCATCCCACTGGGACCCACAGCCTTGGATGGTGGGGCCCTGGGTGTGCCTTGCTGCATCCCACTGGGACCCGCAGCCTCAGACTGTGAGAAACCATGGAATGTCCCAACACTCGTACTACTCAGGAAAAGGCCTGGCACCTCAATGGGTGGCACCTGCACCTCTTCCAGAGTAAGTACAACAGGCTTCATCCAACCCCTCCCCCTGCCCCTCCCCCTCCCCCTTCCCCCCATACTCTTGTTCTGGAAGGTGGGATTGGAAGATATTCTCCTCTTCAGGCTCGTTTGCGTCTGAAACTTGTTCTGCATCGGCATCAATCTCGTCAGGGTTGGCTTCAAGTTCTGCAAAATTTAACGGAACAGACAAATGGTTAGCAGCAGAGGAGGGGGCAGGGTGGGTGGCATGAGTAGGCTCACACAGCGCAGGCACCAGGCTCATTTGAAGGACCACGATGAATGATAGCACATTGCATCAACCGAAGCGTAGTTGATGGAGCTATCCCCATGAACCGAAGCATGGCCAGCCTGCGCAGTATTTAACATTTAGCAAAGCCAGACTGTGGCACTTGCCGGACTTACCCTCTCCCTCGAGTGTGGGCCCAGCTTGTGCAGTGGTGGTTGCTTTTCCCCAAGCAGGACCCATCAAAGCAGCAACCCTCTCTTCCAAGGGTGTCAGTGGGTGCAGATTTGCCGGGCCTCCTCCTGTTCGAGTTCTTTCCCCTTTGTTGTGTGCCACTTTGCTCTGCAAAGATGAAAATACAACTTTTTACAGAGGTTGTCTTTCTGCTGGGTGGGACATATAGATGGTCACATTTACAATTCCATTGAATAACTGAAAATGTTACTTACACTAACTACATGACTTTGTCCTACCACTTTTTGCACTGGCCTCCAGATCTCGGGATGGTCACCATTGCACAGTAATCTTCTGGAAGTTGGTTGCAGCGTTTCTTCATTTCTTTTGGTGAAACTTTTATGTGACCTCTGCTGGTGCCCAGCTCGTGCCATCTGGCCTCAATTACAGTAACTCGTCCCTGCAATTCATCCTGTGAGAAATTCTTGGTCCTTGTGCCGCGTTGCATATTGTATTGCAGCTCTGATTTTTCTACTGAGAATTAAAGTTCTCATACAGAACTGGCTCTTCAAAAATGGCTGAATGCAGACCGGGAGCTGCACTGGGCATGCGCGCCCATAGCAGTCGTATCAAAAACTGTTTTTTTTTGCGCATGCGCAGAAAGGGGGTGGTGAGGCATTGTTTTTGCGGCGCAGACATTCAGCTCCACCCCCCCCCCCCCGAAGCTAAAGGATAGGCTGCACATCGCCAATTTCAAAAAATAGAAGGGGGAAACTTGCTAGTTTTTTTTAGAGAAGTCGGGGACAAAAAAAAGGGTGCAACTCTTGCAATCTGCCAAAAAACGGCATTGGTGAAAATTGAGCCCGTTATCTCCAGCACTACTACTATCATGTTGTAGTCAGGATAACTTCTTTCAATTCTTTGTAGAGTACATTTTGTTTTGCTTTCATCATACCCAGATCAGTGGCAGAAAATGTGAGAGTTTTACATTGATTTGATTGATTTGATAGCTTGAACTTCAATTACATGTAACATTAGCTGTCCTAAATGTCTTTGTGCTGCCAAATTAATTTGCTGATTATTAAGAGTTAATAACTGAAGCTTGAGGAGGAATTTGATACAAAGAGCAGTGACAGATTGAGCTGTTACTGAGTGCTGCCCTATTGGCTAAAAAATCTGTCCAAATATGGGTTGTGACATGGGGGTATATTTTCCCGTCCCTGTGCTGACCAAATTCCTGGAAATTTTCTACGCTTGGTCATAATTAATTATTCATGGTGATTTACATTGAGTCGACAGCACAGAAACAGGCCATTTGGCCCATCTGGTCTATGCTGACCTTTAGGCTGTACATGGGCCTCCTGCCACCCCTCAGTTGGTACCACCCCCACCTCTGAGTCAGAAGGTCGGGTGTTCAAGCCCCTCACCAGAGACTTCAGCACAGAAATCTAGCTTGATGCTCCAGTGCAGTACTGAGGCAGTGCTGCACTGTCAGAGGTGCTGTCTTTCAGATGAGACGCTAAACCGAGGTCCCATCTGCCCTGACAGATGGACATACTAGGTCGTATGGCACTATTTCGAAGAAGAGCAGGGGAGTTATCCCCGGTGTCCTGGCCAATATTTATCCCTCAATCAACATCACTAAAACTGATTATCTCGTCATTATCACATTGCTGTTTGTGGGAGCTTGCTGTGTGCAAATCGGCTGTCACATTTCTTACATTACAACAGTGACTGCACTTCAGAAAAGTACTTAATTTTCTGTAAAGCGCTTTGGGACGTTGGCGATAGTGAAAGGCACTATGTATTGAAATGCAAGTCTTTTTTTTACTCTTCATCTATCCCTATCAGCATATCCTTCTATTCCTTGCTCACTTATGTGCTTATGTAGCTTCCCCTTAAATGCATCTATACTATTTGCCTCATGTATTCCTTGTGGCAGCATGTTCCACATTCTGACCGCTCTTTGGGTAAAGAAGTTTATTAGTGGATTTATTAGTGACTAACTTATATTGATGACCTCTAGTTTTGGTCTCCTCCACAAGTGGAAATATTTTCTTCATGTCTATCCTATCAAACACCTTTCATTATCTTAATGACCTCTACCAGGTCACCCCTCATCCTTCTCTTTTCTAGAGAAAGGAGCCTCAGATTGTTCAGTCTTTCTTGATAGTTATAACCTCTCAGTTCTGGTATCATCCTTGTGAATTTTTTTTGGACCTATACGGTTTTTATAATATAGAATCATAGGCCCGGGTTTGGTGAAACCTTAGGCCCGCCCGTTTTTCGGCGCGTGATGTTTTGCCACCCGCTGCCACTGGGGCCAGTCGGGCGTGACTTTCATCACGCTTTTGTCGGCGGATGCGGCGGGCAGCGGGAGTTGGTGGACGATAGTGGGTGGTAGCAGCAGTGGGCGGTAGGTGCAGGCCTCTCGACTCGCGAAACATCGGAGGCTGTGCACCGCGCATGCGCGAGATTTGGATTTTTTTTGTAGTTTCTTTTGTCTGATGACATCACTTTTCCCGCGATTGGGGCTGAGGGCTCAGCTGAGCATGTGCATAAAATCTCGTTACTCACTTGCACCTGACAGTTGCAGAGGAGAGTGATTTAGAGAGAGAGAGAGTCAATAGATTCATCAGCCATCCACCTTACAAAGCTCTCATGAGTGGAAGAAAAGCTGCCAAGAAGTCTAATGGAGGGAGGTCCAGAGCGCTCTGATTTACTGAGGATGAACTGGAGGCACTTGTCACCAAGGTGGAGCGCCGTTATAAAGACCTCACCCGTGATGGTCGTGGCAAGCCAGCCCCCGCCCCAATATAAACGCATTTGGCTGGAGATTGGGGAGGCCATGTCTGCAGTGGGCACCATGGTTCGGGATGGAGATCAGTGCAAGAAAAGACGTCACCAAGAGTAAGTAAACATCTTATTGATGCACTCCCGTACTACTCAATAAGTATATGTGGCCGTTGTGTGTGTGTGTGTGTGTGTGTGTTGCATGTGCTAACCGGTTAAAGCTTGCAACTTTTATTTCTGCAGAAGAAAAGAACAGCCGACGCATCAAAGCAGAGTGGCACAGGAGGGGGCCCACGAGATGTCATCGAGGTGACTGACATAGAGGAGCATGCCTTGGCTACGGTGAGTGACCACCCCTGTGCCACCACACATGGTGGTGCCGATCCGGTGTTAGAGCATGGCAAGTTTAAATGACTCACTGGTCTGTGTGACGCTCATGTCCTGCAAGGTCAAGTAATGTGATGTAAAATGCATTTTAATGTACTGTGTGTCGGCCATTTAGGGTGCGGTGATGTATCGATTGTAGTACTTGAAATAAGAATGTGAAATATCACGGTACTCATGTCAACATGACCAACCCCACCCCCCGCTAAATACCTAAATGTTGTCCTGTACTTGCAGATGATGAATCGGACAGCTCCGACCTATGACCCCATCCACCTCTGGCACACACAACGGCAGTGTCGAACACCAATACTGTCCACCTTGACATCATCAGGAGCCCGTCACTGCAGCTCCTTCCACACCCACCCCCCCCCCCACCCCAAGATCCCCCATATCCACCGCATCCACCTCTGCCACCCAGAGGGACGAAGACCAGGAGAAAGAGCAGGGAGAAGACCCAGTGTTTGTCCCACTTGAGGTCGAAGAAGTGAAGAGGAGGACTGCAGCCTCCTGACATGTGTGCCACCTGTGCGCCCAACATCGGTCTCGGGCTCTGAGTTTTTCGGCTTCGAGTTGGAGGAAGCGGGATCAAGTGTTGTGAGGCGCAGCAGCCGTGCCGGTGAAGCCACTAAGCTGCCTCCACCCAGGATGATGCAGCAAGGAGATGAGGATGCAGGACGGGTGGCAGCAATACAGGAAATGGTGCAGCTTCGAGGACGAGCGCGACCTAGGCCGCGATCTGCTCCAGGCTATGGTTGGGATAGCTGCCAGCATCTCCACCTTTGCAGAGCTGCATTCTGCCAGTATGTTGCGGCTGATCAGTGCAATGGAGCGAGCCGGTGACTCTGTACATGCCATACGGCAATCGATGCTCTCGGGCCATGTCATAGCACCCCCCCGATGCCATACCAGCCAAGCCGACAGAACCCGAGGATCCAGAGATGCCAGCGTCTTCCAGCTCACCGCCTACATTCTCTCCACGACGAACACGACAGCAGCGCTCCGGCTGCCCTCCTGCACAAAGTGATGGAGCCGACACGATGAGGGGCAGGGGTGCGGGTCGTCGTGGGGATGGCCAACCCATGAAGAGGCCAATGGGCCTCACTTCGAGGGGCGGGGGGGGGGGAAGAGAGGTGGTGGGAGTGGGTAGAGGGTTGGTGATGTTGGTATATCTTGTTCATGTTGTTGTTGGTGTTTCAGATGGTTCCTTTTGATAGTCAATTTACTGATTTTTGAAATAATGTAAAATATTTTACTTCACGTGTTTGAAGGTGCTGTCACTTTTGAATCATGTACAATTCAGTACAGGAACATTGTTGAACAACTCTTGGTCGGAGTTTCACTTATAGATAATGAGGGGTATGTGCTGAGAAACATACAAATGTCCTTCAAATGTACTGGTGTCTGAGCAATATCTTGCCATACACATACGATGTGACTCTTTAATAGGTTCTGACATCACGTCATTTAGCTACGACAAGTGAGGGTCACCAATGCAGGATGGGTGCCATTGAATTACACATAGTTGCAGAACTTGGCCAGACATTATGGCTGGCCTTTGAGTCTACATTTTTTTAGGTGCCACATCGCTGAACCCCACCCCTAACATTACATGTTAATCAGTCACACTATACCAGGTTATACATATATTTCCATCTTCTGTAGTTGAGCTCATGTTGTTCTCAGGATCACATCCTGCCACCTAAGAGAAACTTACAGGATTTTATTATTGCCGATATACTTTGACATGAGCTCATAACATCTGAAACTCAAATTGTGTCGTTAAATCTGTTCTATCTGCAATGGTGTCAAGACCCTTATAGCACAAGTCCATGGAGCCTTTACTGTATTTCGCACCTCATTTCTGCTTTCTATCCCACACCTGCCCTTCAACGGAGCACTTTTCACTTAAATCTGTAAACTCCTTCTGAGCAGTTTCACTTCCATCTGTAAACTCTTTCTGAGGGTCTAATAATGCTGTCACATATATATCTGACCCGGGATGTGCAGCACTGGACCGCTCTGCGCCACTGTCCCTACCATCCGATTTATAGCCAGAGGGGAGGGGAGTGGGGAGTGAGTGGGGGAGGGGAGGGGGGAGAGAGTGGGGGAGGGGGGGAGACAGCCAGATAAGACCACCTTTTTTACCAACGGTCTTTCTGGTGGGCAGTAGCAGGATCTTAGAGGATCCTAACCACCAATCTTGCATTTTTGGAGACTTTGGCATGGGCGGGCAGTATGCACTCCCGCCGGCGGTACTTCCCGGATGAAACTCCCGCCAGGCGGTAGTCGGGCAGTAGATCGGCGGTCCCTGAGGATTTTCCTCAAAAATGTATTTTTTGGGCGGTACCTCGGTGGCTGTGGGCAATAGTGGGCGGTAGATTGACCAAACTCGGGCTCATAGAATCATAGAATGGTTACAGCACAGAAGGAGGCCATTCAGACCATCAAGCCTGTGCCTGCTCTATCTAAGAGCACTTCAGCCAATCCCACACCCCCACCCTTTCCCTGTAGCCCTGCAAATGGTTTTCATTCAGGTACTTATCCAATTCCCTTTTGAAAGCTATGATTGAGTCTGCCTCCAGCAGCTTTTCAGGCAGTGCATTCCAGATCCTAACCACTCGCTGCGTAAAAAAGCTTTTCCTTATGTCGTCATTGGTTCTTTTGCCAATCACCTTAAATCTGTATCCTCTGGTTCTCGACCCTCTGCCAATGGGAACAGTTTCTCTCTACCTACTCTGTCCAGACCACTCATGATTTTGAACACCTCTATCAAATCATCTCTCAACCTTCTCTGCTCTAAGGAGAACAACCCCAGCTTCTCCAGTCTATCCCATAACTGAAATCCGTCATCCCTGAAACCATTCTCGTAAATCTTTTCTGCACTCTCTCTAAGGCCTTCACATCCTTCCTAAAGTGCGGTGACCAGAATTAGGCACAATACTCCAGTTGAGGCAGAACTAGTGTTTTATACAGATTCATTGTAACCTCCATGCTTTTGTACTCTATTCCGTACGCTTTTTTAAAACTGCTTTCTCAACCTGCCCTGCCACCGTCAACGATTTGTGCACATATATTCGAAGGTCTCTCTGTTCATGTACCTCCTTTAGAATTGTACCCTTTAGTTTATGTTACCTCTCCTCGTTCTTCTTACCAAAATGTATCACTATATGGAGCCCAGAACTGTGCACAGTACTCCAAGTGTGGTCTAATGAAGGTTCGATACAAGTTTAACATGACTTACCTGCTTTTCAATTCTATCCCTCTAGAAATGAGCCCCCAGTACTTAGTTTGCTTTTTTGTGGCCTTATTAACCTATATTGCTACTTTTAGTTATTTGTGTATCTGTACCCCTTGATCGCTTTGTTCTTCAATGCATTGAGACTCTTATTGTCCAACCATTATGTGGCCTCCTTATTCTTCCGACCAAAATGCATCACCTCACACTTATCTATACAGGCCTGATGCTGGGAGTTTTCCAAAGAAGGAACGTGCTTTTATAAAGCACCTTTCACAACCTCAGGATAGCCCAAAGTGCTTCACAACCAACAAACTACTTTTGAAATGTAGTTATTATTGGAATATAGGGGAATGCAGCAGACAATTTACACACAGCAAGTTCCCCGAATAGTCACTCAAATAAATGATTGGATAATCTGTTTTTACTGATGTTTGAAGAATAAATGTTGGTTAGGATACCAGGAGAACACACCTGCACTTCTTCAAAGAGTATAATGTGATTTTTTTTCATATCAAACGAAGAGGATAGACTTGGTTTAACATCTTATCTGAAAGATAGCACCTCCAAATGTACAGCGCTCTCTCAGTATTGCACTGATGTATTAGCCTAGATCATGGGCTAGATTTTAAACTTTTGTGCTTATCGGCCAAAAATGGGCGTTATTTCCGGCGTGGGCGGTAAAAAAGGGTTTTCAGATCGCCGGCTTCTCGCCCATTCTCAAAGCACCGAGTCTCCAGTTTTTAAAATGGGAGTTACCGAGAGCGATATGAAATGGGCGGTAGTATTAAAGTTTTTTGACCTTCTGCCGTAAAGTGTCGCCGTCCTTAGCAATGGCATGGAAACACTCGATTCCCGCGATTCAGGAGGTCAAGGGTCATCATGACATGCGCAGAAGAGGAGACAGAGAGAGAGGTTGCTCAGAGGGACTGAAGGTGTGTCTGGGTGTGGTGTGGCTGCTTTGGGAGGAAGGAGGGAGACGTTAGAGCTTCACAGCAAGTAGGCAAACAAAAATTAGCTGTTACCAGCCACATATTTGCCTGAATTTGGCCTATAATGGAGAGAGAGGAGGAGGCATCACAGCATGCTATGGAGACTGATGCTGGAGAGAGCAGTGAGATGGGAGAGGAGCACATTGGAGAGTGCAAAAAAGCCAGGAGGTTCTCGGATGAAGCAAATGCCTCCCTCCTGCAGGAGGTCGAGCTACGCTGGGGTGGTTTGACACAGGGAGGGCGTGGGAAGCCCACCCCAAAGGCCTACCAGAGGATATGGACCGAGATAGCAGAGGTGGTCTTGTCGGCTGCAACAAGGTGCGTGAGGGCAACAAATGCCGCAAACGATGGAACGACCTTGTGGGATCCGCAAGAGTAAGTATTACATTGATTTACATGCACTTATGTATTTATATAATTTGATTTGTAACAGTCAGGAGTGACTATCAGCAGATGTGAGGTCTTTCACTTTTACCGGGAATGTTTTACTCAAAGCCTGTGGTCATGGTGCACGTCTTTAGGTAAAGAATGATCATTTTCATAATAATCATGATCACATCTGTCGGTTATGTGTTGTATCAGTCTCTGTGACAGTACCTAGCAATGATATCACGCAATGATCTCATGCCATGTCGTCCTGTCACCTTTTACAGAAGAAGCTATCGACGATGAGGTCCGTGCAGAGGAGAACAGGTGGGGGGAGCCACCAATCCACAGCGACATCAGTGAGATGGAGGAGCGGCTGCTCGCACTCATGCAGAAGCACTCCCGGACAGCCACAGACACATCTGCAGACCCTGAAGTGATGCCACGTGAGTAAAGCTTACACCATTGCGTGATGTAAAGTCAATAGATGCCACACCCACTCATATCCGAACAATCACATGTGATAGATGATTACTAAAATTGTCATAGAAATAATGATGGCCTAATGAAAATCATTGCAATGCAAATGTATTGATGGTCATGAAATGTGATGTGTACGATGATTTTGAGAGTGGGGATGCTTTTGTCGTGCGTATGCTGTGTGTAGTGCTGGACTCACCTTGTGACCCTAGTGCCCCCTTTTCCTCTAATAACCTCATTTGTGTTTTGCAGCTCAGCCAACAATGTGGCCCAAGGCAAGACCACAGAGACCAGAAGGTGGAGGCGCGGGGCCCGACTCTCTGGACGATCCTACATCTGGTGCTGAGGAGCTCCGATTCTTGCCCATCAATCCGCTGGGTCTGTTCTCCATGGATAAAAGCGTGGACTTCGAGGAACCTGCATCGCCATGCTCTGGAAGCCATTCCACCCCAAGGCCATCTAGTGGTCATCCGGTCATTCCCGCCTCCACTCTGGAGATACCGGTCCCAAGCACCTCGCCACAGTGCACTCCATTTGGCCCCAGGACAGCGCCAACCCTGCGGACGTCTCGTGGAAGCGGCAGGTCTGTTCCATGAGCGCCACATGAGAGCGGAGAGATGTACAGTTGTCCAGGAGGACTGTAGACATTGGTGACCAGCTCATCGAAGCATTGGAGGGCATATCCCAACAGCTGGCCACCATGACCGAGTACATTCCGTGGATGGCGGAGGCCCTGGATGCGATAGCCAGGAACAATACTGGCACAGGCCTCCCACTGGTCTCCGAGCGCGGCACTCCACCCCTAGGTTTCACACCACCACTGCGAATGACAGATGAGAGCAAGGACCAAGATCCTGCTTCTGCATCAGAGAATGTTGCCCCCTCGGCAACCCCCGCTCTGATATCCATGCAACCATCACATCTGCCTTCACCCCCACCCGAATGAAGCATCGCCTGAGGAGCTCCTCGGCCAGGCACCATGGAGCGAGGAGGAGAAGGGGTAGAGGTGGGGAGAAGAAGAGGAGGGAGAAAGGAAAGTGAGGTGTCTGTCCGCAGGTGATGGCTGTGTTATATCTCCATCTGGGTGTGTGCAATTTGTTGTAATGTATGGGGGCTGGGGACCACGCTCCTGCTTTGCCTTTGTATTCTGTGTTGCTGGACATGTTGAACATTTGATTGATGTCAATGGTGGAAAAAGTGGGGTGTGGGCGGGGGTTGAGTGTTATTGCCTGTGATACTTATGATTTTAGACCAATGTTGGTATAACATTTTTTTTATTGAACATAACCTTGTTGCTCATTGTCTCAGATAGTTGCACCATTACACACTGGTGATTCCTTAACATGAAAGGGTTAAATATAAGTTAACTTCAATCAACATAAACTTTAACTGGCACCAAGATGATGGGCACCATTGATGTCTGAGCTCCACACAAACAGCAGTGTGTCAGCTTTGTCACTCACATCAACGCTTTTTCAGGCAAATCCTTCAGATATCAGCTCCTCACGTAAGAGTCTTGCAGCAATGTAGCCACCACGGGCCCTTTCCTGGCATGGTTGCATAGCCAGCCCGATTGTCTGGCCTTAGGTCAGCATCCAGCCCCTCACCGTCCTCTCCCTCTCTCTCCTGAGGTAGAGCATCAGCACCTTCTGGCAATTCTTGGCCCCTCCTGATAGCCAGGTTGTGTAGCATCGAGCACACGACCACGAATTTACCTACTTGCTCAGGGTTGTATTGTAGCTCCTCTCCTGAGTGGACAAGACATCTGAAGCGCTGCTTAAGCATAGTTATTGTTTGCTGGCCCCATTGCATTGAAAATATAATAGCAATTGATCAGAAGCAATGATTTCCTCATTAAAATACACCTGAAGTAAACCCCCAATAGTCCAGAGTCTGAAAATATGTCTGTTGAGATGCTCATTTCACCTGAGAAGAACTCCAGAGTCAATGCAAACTCCCCCGAAGTTGAAGCAGCCTTTGAATGAAGTGACATGCGATTATAAAAATGGCACTCACACCTCTGCATTCGTTCAGAACAGTTCCACTTTTTTGGGGTGAGCGATATTGTGGGCGATATGTGTGCGAAGTGGTGAAAGTGACTTTGGGCGATCTCCTGGGCGTTAGTTTCGCAAATGTGGGCTTTACGACAAAAAAAAGTGGGCGGGCAGTATTATTGAATCTCGGCGTTAATTCCATGCGGAAAGTAATGCTGTGCGATATTATGGGCGTTGATTTTGCCCATTCTGATGATTCCACCCCAAAAAAGTGGGCGGACAGTGTTATTTTTTCCTGCCGTCAAGCACGTGGGGAAAGTAACACTCGGCGATAAGGTTCCTAAAAATGCTCGTCAGTTTCCATCTTGTGCCAAAATGGGCGATATATGGGCATTAGACGTCACTTCAGCGGTAAAATGGGCGTTAAGTGGGCATTAAGCATGCAAAAAAAGTGGAGGTTCTAGCCCCGTGTGCTCAAGTCTCTGGAGACAGGGCTTGAACCCATGACTATCTGACTCAGAGGCGAGAGTGCTATCATTTAGGCAAGGCCGATACAAGTAAAGCGTTACATTGACCAACTCTGACTCGAAATCACTTGTTTTTTTTTACCTCAAGTACTCTATTTGAAAGACAATTTCATGTGCTGATTAGTCCTTGTCTGAAAAACCTCCTGAATCGGTGTTAAATTTGCCTTTTACTTGTTTGTCTCCTCATCCTACTCTGGTTGACGGTACATTTGGGGTTTTATATGTGTCTGATATTCCAGTGGTGTAAGAGCATAATTTCAAAGTGTAGCGCTGGCTTTGATCCCTAGCTCTTCTATATCAGAGTCAGATCACTCGCAGCAAACAACAAGGCAGAGTAGCTTGTTGCTGACACCTGCTGTAAGTTTTCTGTCTTTTCTGAAGGCCCATAAAAGAGCTGTCACATTCCATTTGTAGGCAGCCTAGGAGTTTAATCCAGGATTTAAAATCACAGTCAACCGCAGTAAAATTGCTGCAGTGACTGAGTACGTTTCTTTCAAGCCCGAAGAAAAATTAATACTTTCCTGGCATTTTAGCTGAAAATATTACAGTTTTGAGTCTTTTATAGAAGAAAATCATAGTTCAGTTTTTGTTTCTAAGAGCAATTTATGGTTGGCTTCACAACTGGGAATTAAAACCATATCATATGTCCCCAAGAAGCATTCTATTCATAACACCTGCCTAATGCATTTAGTGTATATGTAAAGAAGGTCCTTTAAACAGATGAGTCAGAGTAAAGCATCCTGTGAGGTCTCAGTTACATTGTGACTTCAGCACGATGGAATTACAAGGGAGAAACTGCAGTCAGCTCTGTTCTTGCACAAACACTTAATGCATTTGAAGTAAATTCCTCTCAAATGCGAAGGGACAAGTAACACAGAGAGGAATCTTGTACGAGAATATTAAACATTTGTATAAGAAAAGCAAAGATTCTAATTGCCACTCGATGTTATTTAAATGATCCCGGTCCCACACAAATATAATGGGGATGAAGTTGGCATGCTGTGTGCCTCCCATTAATGCCTCCCGGGGCACTAACGGGTCACGCCTGGGGCGGGGTGGGGGCGCGAGGGTGTGCAAACGGCTCCGCAAAATTGCGCGGGAGTTAGCGGAGGTGCGAAACCGGTAGCGCCCCGCTCCCGCCAGTAGCGCCCCAGGCTGCTGCGCCTCCGGCAATGACATCATCACTGTGTGCAGCGACCCGTTTTCGCCCCGTGGCGGAAATTGGGCAGCGCCCCGTGAGGCTGCCGTGTGGCGGGTCGCAAACTGGGCCACACTCCGCTCGCGAGGCGAAAGTTGAAGGGGAGGTGCGCAGCGCCATTTTACATTTTCGCCCGACTTACTGGTCCGGCGTCCGTGAGTTTTCCCTGCGGGTCCGTGCCGCGATAGTGCAGCCCGGCGCACCACTTCGGCCATGGCACCCTGCAACCCCGGTGGCGTAGTGTAGGCCCCTCAAAACTCATGCCGAGCTCGCAGTGTGCCCTCCCCTTTAACGGAAGGGGAGGGCCCTGTGATCGCGTCAGAGAGGCTGCGTAGTGCTCCGACTTCTCGCCTGGAGAGCGCCCCAGACCCTTGCCCCCGAGAGGAAGTGGAGCGCGCGACATTGCACTACACATCCTTTCGGGGGCGGTAACCCGAATTTAGGTCGCGGGGTGGGACTTCCGCCCAAACGGGGCGATGTGCAATTTTGGCCCCAATAACTTGGTTTAAATGCCAATTTAGATAGGAACTAAAGTAAAAATACTGATAAACCTGGATGGGATGCCTCATATCTCTTATTTATAGAATCCAGAATAGCAGTCTTGACTCTTAACAAGAACATCTGTTGTCTGGTCTGCTGGATAAACTAAAAAAGAAAGACTTGCTTTTCTATAGCGCCTTTCACAACCTCTGAACGACCCAAATCACTTTACAGGCAATGAAGTACTTTTGAAGTCAAGTCGCTGTTGTTGTGTAGGAAAGCAGCCCATTTATGCATTGCAAGCTCCTACAAACAGCAATGTGATAATGACCGGGATAATCTGTTCAAATGAAGTTGGATGAGGGATATAATTTGCCCACACTCCCCTGCTCTCCTTCGAAATAGTGCCATGGAACCTTTTACATCCACCTGAGAGGGCACCTTCGATGATGTAGCATTCCCTCAGTTCTGCGCTGGAGTGTCAGTGTGGACTTTGTGTTCAGGTCTCTAGACTCGAGAATTTTACATCAGCAATAAAGCATGCAGCATACCTAGCTGGTAATGTATCCAAAGCCTTCGGCAGGGCCTCTATCCTGATAAAGTGCGACATCCCCACTGACACCTGGGAGTCCCTGGCCAAAGATTGCCCTTAGTGGAGAAAGTGCATCCGGGAGGGCACTGAGCACCTGAGCCCGTTCGTTCCCAGAGGTGCTGACATTTTCTGTCCCCAGCCTGTTACATTGCCCATGGGCCTCCATGGTGCCGGCCCACTCCCTGGGAGAACCTAGTGCTACCAGAAGGAGCCAGAAGGTCTGGTGCATCTGTGTGCCAGGCCTTGGAGATCAGGAGCTTATGGCTACCCAGAAGTTGATGATTCAACCCGAAGATGCTGGGGAGATGTTCAGTGCAGTAAAAATGGAGCTTACTTAATGTCATCTGCGCTGGGGCACCCAACAAGTCTTTAATATCGAAATAGTGGACACGATCCCATCTATATCATTCAAATGTGTCTACTGCAGAAGTAGGCCAAACTCCTCCTCTTTAGGAAACCCTTGGAAATCCTGGGGCTATGTAAAAGGATGGGGGGTGGTCCTAGTGAACTGTGTTTCTACCCTTTTCTCCTGATCTTTAAAAAAGGAGGGAAAGAGAAAACAGGAAATTATAGACTGGTCAGCCTGACATCGGTAGTGGGTAAAATGATGGAATCAATTATTAAGGATGTCATAGCAGCGCATTTGGAAAGAGGTGACATGATAGGTCCAAGTCAGCATGGATTTGTGAAAGGGAAATCATGCTTGACAAATCTTCTGGAATTTTTTGAGGATGTTTCCAGTAGAGTAGACAAGGGAGAACCAGTTGATGTGGTATATTTGGACTTTCAGAAGGCTTTCGACAAGGTCCCACACAAGAGATTAATGTGCAAAGTTAAAGCACATGGGATTGGGGGTAGTGTGCTGATGTGGATTGAGAACTGGTTGTCAGACAGGAAGCAAAGAGTAGGAGTAAATAGGTACTTTTCAGAATGGCAGGCAGTGACTAGTGGGGTACCGCAAGGTTCTGTGCTGGGGCCCCAGCTGTTTACATTGTACATTAATGATTTAGACAAGGGGATTAAATGTAGTATCTTCAAATTTGCGGATGACACTAAGTTGGGTGGCAGTGTGAGCTGCGAGGAGGATGCTAAGAGGCTGCAGAGTGATTTGGATAGGTTAGGTGAGTGGGCAAATGCATGGCAGATGAAGTATAATGTGGATAAATGTGAGGTTATCCACTTTGGTGGTAAAAACAGAGAGACAGACTATTATCTGAATGGTGACAGATTAGGAAAAGGGGAGGTGCAATGAGACCTGGGTGTCATGGTACATCAGTCATTGAAGGTTGGCATGTGCAATGAGACCTGGGTGTCATGGTACATCAGTCATTGAAGGTTGGCATGCAGGTACAGCAGGCGGTTAAGAAAGCAAATGGCATGTTGGCCTTCATAGCGAGGGGATTTGAGTACAGGGGCAGGGAGGTGTTGCTACAGTTGTACAGGGCCTTGGTGAGGCCACACCTGGAGTATTGTGTACAGTTTTGGTCTCCTAACTTGAGGAAGGACATTCTTGCTATTGAGGGAGTGCAGCGAAGGTTCACCAGACTGATTCCCGGGATGGCAGGACTGACATATCAAGAAAGACTGGATCAACTGGGCTTGTATTCACTGGAGTTCAGAAGAATGAGAGGGGATCTCATAGAAACATTTAAAATTCTGATGGGTTTAGACAGGTTAGATGCAGGAAGAATGTTCCTAATGTTGGGGAAGTCCAGAACCAGAGGTCACAGTCTAAGGATAAGGGGTAAGCCATTTAAGACCAAAATGAGGAGAAACTTCTAAACCCAGAGAGTGGTGAACCTGTGGAATTCTCTACCACAGAAAGTTGTTGAGGCCAATTCACTAAATATATTCAAAAAGGAGTTAGATGTAGTCCTTACTACTAGGGGGATCAAGGGGTATGGCGAGAAAGTAGGAATGGGGTACTGAAGTTGCATGTTCAGCTATGAACTCATTGAATGGTGTTGCAGGCTCGAAGGGCCGAATGGCCTACTCCTGCACCTATTTTCTATGTTTCTATGTTTCTATGTTTGCAGCAGGGGATTGGGGTGCTCCTTCGACCAAGGGTCAGAAAAATAGACCTTTAATTTCACTCAACTTATCTGGTGGGGAGTGGGGTAGTAGATTTATCCCCCCTCTCCCCAAACCCAAGGGCAGTATGAGTGGTCAGCTGCCAATAGGCCCGATGGAGGTTCGGTCCATTTTGAGGGTTGGGCCTCGTTAGCATTGGGCTGGTGGGCTATGGATGGAAAAAGTAATGCTCTGGAGCAAGCCACCAGCTCTGGGCCTCTGCAATATCGGGGGGTCCACACAGCCGTTGGACTGGAAGGCGGTAAGTCTGGGGGAGGAGTCCATTCACAGAAGGGGCAGGGCGGGCAGGATGCGGTGCGGCAGTGATCTCGGTTATATTCAGGAAGCCAGGAGGAGAAGTTTTGGGCACCTCTTTGATTGGACCACGAATAAAAATTGCGTAGAGCGCCTACTCCACCCAGCAATGTCCTAAAACAGCAATCGGGGTCCTAAGTACGTCGCAGGACTCCGATTTGGTGGACACTCTGTTCGCCCAGCGGTAGGTCCTAGGGAGAATAGGGATGGTCACATCCTCACCGGGAATGTAACAGTAGGTCATTCCCCACTACTTCTGGGCTGCTGGAAAGCCTCAAAATCTCCCCTTCCTCAGAAAATTAAATCAGATGGATAGAAACCGCATCAAGGCAAATTGTTCAGGGTCAGAGGCACGAATGAGTTTGATGCCCAATTTACCCTCCCATGCTTATAGCAATTTAAGGTTACTATCAGCGTCAATATTACACAGAATTTACAGCGCAGAAACAGACCATTCAGCCAAGTGGCCTACAACGGTGTTTATGCTCCACATGAGCCTCCTTCCCTATAAGCACTATGTGGGGGTATGGTAGCCTAGTGGTTATGTTACTAGACTAGTAATTCTGAGGCCTGGACTAAAGAAATGGAGATGTGAGTTCAAATCCCCCATAGCAGCTGGGAGTATTTAATTAAATAAATCTGGAATTTACAAAAAAAAAAGCAAGTATCGGTAATGGTGACCATGAAACTACCGGATTGTCATAAAAACCCATCTGGTTCACTAATGTCTTTTAGGGAAGGAAATCTGCCGTCCTTACCCAGTCTGGCCTACATGTGACTCCAGATCCACAGCAATGTGGTTGACTCTTAACTGCCCTCTGAAATGGCCCAGCAAACCACTCAATTGTATCAAACCTCTGCGACAAAGTCGGCACAGGATCTGCAACGGTTCAAGAAGACAGCTCACCTCCACCTTCTCAAGAGCAATTAATGATGGGCAATAAATGCCAGCCTTATCAGCGAAGCCCACATCCCAAGAATGAATAAATAAAATAAAAACATCCTTCTATTCCTTTCTCCCTTATATGCTTATCCAGCTTCCCCTTAAATGCATCTGTGCTATACACATCAACTACTTCTCGTTCCACATTTTACCCACTCTCTGGGTAAAGAAGTACTACCTTAATCTTTATCTTCCTCGCTCACCCCCCAACCCACACACTTCCTAAAAGCATGGACTCCTGTTAGGATGTCATTCCACGGGTGCCTGAGCCAGTGATCAATAGGCAAAGCTGCATTTACAAGTACTGGGTGTTGTATTAAACTATATTATAGATCATCCAACATGTATCGATATAATTTAAAGCTCTCTGGTATATCTATCATTAACAGGCAGAAAGTTTCATTGCGCTGATAAAATGTATAGCCCATGCCTTCCTGGAGCCCCATGAATGAGAAAATATCTTTCCGTACCAGTGCATGACTAAATGTATTTATGCTCTTTTAAGTTGCTCAGTCTTTATTAAGACCAGCTGATAGCTGTTTTAATTAAAGCCCTCCTTTAAAGTTGAGCCAAAAATACCTTATGGTACTAGATTGCTAACAACACACCCAATAATTAATTGTAGCTGTAAAGTGCTAAATTTCAATAGGAGAAATATACTTTTTAACGGAAGTTTATTACCCACTGGCAGAATTGTGGGAATGTGAAATTTAGACATATGATTCTCGAGAACGTGATTTAATTTATTGGAACAAATACAACGCAGCAAATGACAGCACATATGTAATTCCAAGCTTTTAACACTCCTGAAGCAGCAATCTAGGGACCTAACTAGTAAAATATTGATGTTTGTTCATCTAGTTGTGTGATGCTTAATTTTTGTGGGACGTATATCAAGGCAAAATTCAAAAAGCCAGCATTCCAGATCAGGCCCTTCCCTTCCTGTCACCACTGGAGTGGGCCCACAGGGGAGCAGAACACCCCCCAAACAAATAAAGGAAGCAACCACCATGGTTGGAAGTGATGGATCCCATCAATGTGCTCTCAGCAACTCTGAGGACCTGGGGGCGAGAGACAGAAGAAATTTCAGAACTTAAAAAAAATTATTTCATGGGATGTGGGCATTGCTGGCAAGGCCAGCATTTATTGTCCATCCCTAATTGTCCTTTAGAAGGTGATGGTGACAACTGAGTAGCTTGCTAGGCCAGTTTAGAGGGCAGTTAAGAGTCAACCACATTGGTGTGGGTCTGGAGTCACATGTAGGCCAGACCAGGTAAAGACAGCAGATTTCCTTCCCGAAAGGACATTAGTGAACCAGATGGGTTTTTATGGCAATCCAGTAGTTTCATGGTCACCTTCATGAGTGTCTCACCTCCTGACTCCTCAAAGCCTTTCCACCATCTACAAAGTACAAATCAGGAGGATGGAATACTCTCCAGTTGCCTGGATGAGTGCAGCTCCAACAACACTCAAGAAGCTCGGTACCATCCAGGACAAAGCAGAAGTCTTGATTGGCACTCCATCCACCACGTTATACATTCACTCCCTCCACCACCGGCACACCATGGCTGCAGTGTGTACCATCTACAAGATGCACGACAGCAACTTGCGAAGGCTTCTAAGGCAGCACCTCCCAAACCCGCGACCTCTACCGCCTAGAAGGACAAGGACAGCAGGCGCATGGGAACATCATCAACTGCAAGTTCCCCTCCAAGTTACACACCATCCTGACTTAGAAGTATATCGCCATTCCTTCATCGTCACTGGATCAAAATCCCGGAACTCCCTCTTTTAAGCACTGTGGGAGTACCTTCACCACACGGACTGCCGCGGTTGAAGAAGGTGGCTCACCACCACCTTCTCGAGGGCAATTAGGGATGGACAATAAATGCTGGCCTTGCCAGAAATGCCCACATCCCATGAACAAATAAAAAAAAACATTGGCCCAGAATTTGCGGTCGGAGGCTTTCCGTGGGCGGATGCCTCCGACCGCAATAATTTCTACAAAAGTACCTGGTGGTACCGGAGGTTCAGTGACTTGCGGTCCTGGGGCTAATGATGAAAAGAAAGCTAATATCAGTGTAGGGGCCAACGTAACCCAGGATCGTACTAATCCCATTTTGTTATGGCACTCTGCATTTCGGTGAAATTAAAATGCTCACCTTCCAGAGCACTTTGAATAACCTCCAATTATGAAGACAATACCTTTCTGTTGCATATCCTGGCTGTGGGTTGAAGCTGTGAAGGAGCAAGAGCTGCCCACCGTGCTGATATGCCATGATGGCCAGGAAATGACTCTGAGCTTCTCCCACTTCACTGCGGAGTGGGACCAGCTCCAAGGATTTTCCCGGCTTATCTCTTTTTCCCTTGATTATCCAGCTGGTGTTTATTTATAGAAAATGGTTCCAAAGGCGTGACATATTTTTGCTCAACACCGCAGTTCCTTGGATCCCCTCTCCTCAGGGATTGTGGTGTTTTACATAAGAAGTAAGAACATAAGAATTGGGAGCAGGAGTAGGCTATGTGGCCCCTCGAGCCTGCTCCATCATTCAATAAGTTCATGGCTGATCATCATCCTCAACACTTTCCCACCCGATCTCCATATCCCTTAATTCCCCTAGACTCCAAAAATCTATCTATCTCAGTCTTGAATATACTCAAAGACTCAGCATCCACAGCCCTCTGTGGCAGAGAATTCCAAAGATTCACAACCCTCTGAGTGAAGAAATTCCTCCTCATCTCGATCTTAATTGATCTACTCCTTATCCTGAGACTATGCCCCCTAGTTCCAGACTCTCCATCAGGGGAAACAACCTCTCTGCATCGACCCTGTCAATTCCCTTCAGAATCTTGTATGTTTCAATGAGATCACCTCTCATGCTTCTAAACTCTAGACAGTATAGGCCCATTCTACACAATCTCTCATCATAGGACAACCCTATCATCCCAGGAATCAATCTGGTGAACCTTTGTTGCACCGCCTCCAATGCAAGTATATCCTGCCTTAGATAAGGAGCCCAAAACTGTGTACAGTACTCCAGGTGTGGTCTCACCAAGGCCCTGTACAATTGTAGCAAGACTTCCTCACTTTTCACTCACTAGCATTGACCCTCGCTAATATTGTCCCTTTCTTCTCTGAAATGTTAATGGCATCCTTAACAGGAAGCATGCCAGATATGGATATATAAGAATGACTTGCAGAAATAGGAATGAAAAAATTGTGTGTATATTAACCAATAAGGGAATTAAGGGTTACGGGGAGCGGGCGGGTAAGTGGAGCTGAGTCCACGGTCAGATCAGCCATGATCTTATTGAATGGCGGAGCAGGCTCGAGGGGCTAGATGGCCTACTCCTGTTCCTAATTCTTATGTTCTTATGGTACCATAAAATGTTCTTCTTTGTATCGAGTTTAAATTTGTTTATATTTTTACTTCATTGGCTATAAAGTATTTGAGATGTCCTAGGGTCATGAAAGGCACTATATAAATGCAAATCTTTCTTTTTTTTTCTTTCCTAAAGGTTTTAATTTTGGCCTAATTTACACAAAGATTTGCGAGAGTTTGAAGGATATCTTCGTAGCAGGGCAAAGTCTAATGAAGTGTGTATTATGTGATATTTTATTGCAATTTGAGGAAACAGTATTAAGTGTTCCATTAGAAGCTGGTTTGTTATTTCCTCCTTTTACATAATGTTTCAGTTAATTATAGTGCCAGCTGATAAAACTTGTAAAACAATTAAATACTTCCTGAATATAATTAAATGCCTGTCATTCCTATTTGTACATACAGCTAAATACTGCAGTCTCTCCCCCACCCTGTGCAAAGCCTGTTGTAATTAGCCGAGAATTTGCAGACTTATAGTTATAATCAGATCTGACCTGGCAGAAAATAAAGTCACTCCATTTTTAAATGCCCTACAGTATAGATCTGTTTTGTATTATATCGACCTCCCGTGTAGGTCTCTCAAGTTGTTATTTTTATTGTAAAATGCATCTTATTTTAGTTTATTCCAAGTGACTTGGAACTGGATTTTAATGGCCGTAAAGTCAGAAGCTTCAAGAGGGAGAATTTTGTCCTCATCATGCCCATTTTTACCTGGAGGGAAAAAGGACTAATTTTGGGGTAAAACATCCCAAGGCCAAAGTGTGCCTGAAATATAAACAGAAAATGCTGGAAATCTCAGTGGGTCAGACAGCAGCTTTGGAGAGAGAAACAGAGTTAACGTTTCACTTCTGAGACCCTTTATCAGAACTGGCAATATGCCTGAAATATGTCTGACTAAATATTGGGAAGACCAAAGCCATTGTCTTCAGTCCCTGTCACTGTAATGTATGCACCTGGGTCTATGCTCACAGGTTTGTAGAGCTGTTGCATTGTGAATGGCTTAGCCAGTCACATGATGTTCACAAGACTCAATAAAACCCCAGTCAGTTGGGTCTAAGTCTTCCACGATGAGGTATGCAGTTGTGAGCCTAGTGGATGAACTGGTAATGTGCAGTGTGATTGTTTAACCTTTGTTAATAAACCAACTTAATAGTTCTTAATAGCAATGTGTTGCTATGAATTCTTAAGCAAAGAACCCATGACGCAAATACATTACAGCCACAAACTCCATTCCCTAGCCACCGACTCCATCCCTCTCTCTGACAGCAGTTTGAACCAGACTGTTCATAATTTTGGTGTCATACTTGACCCTGAAATGAGCTTCCGTCCGCATATCCGTGTCATCACTAAAACTGCCGAGGGAGCAAGAGTGTTCTGTCCAGCTCCAGAGCACTCCTGAGGGTTTAGGCATTTTGGTATTCTATATAAATATATATATTTTTTCTGTGATAGAAATACAAACCAAGAAGAATGTAGTGGGAAAATGCCACTTGTTTTATAATTAAATCTATTGCCTGGATATTAACAGAGGCAGGTTACGTAGGCAGGAAGGCGGACTTTTGGACAGAACTTTGTAATTGCCAGCTTCCCTGCCCGGAAGACATTTTAGTGATGTACTGAGGTGGTACAGTATCACGTTGCCTTGCAGATAAGATATTTAATCGAGGCCCTGTCTACCCCCTCAGGTGTACGTAAAAGATCCCATGGCACAATTCAAAGAAGAGCAGCGGTATTATTCCTCCACCAAACGCGGACTATCAGTGCTGTTTTTGATTCCTTGCTTTGCTCAAACTGCCGGCTGTATTTGCCTACGAGAGTTGTCATCACGGAGCCACTTTGACCACAAAGAGCCTCTGCCTACCTTATGCCCCCAATCTGAGGGGGTTAACTACTACGTGGTCATTAGATAACAGTACGGCTTTCAGCCCTTGCCTTGTGTCTCAAGCATCAAGTTGGGCATTTTGTGTCTGTGACATACCATTTCTCTATTAATTTGAAAATTCTACACAATGGCCACTGTGCTCAAATCAGCTTTACTTGATGTACCCTCAATCTTCTGGTGAATTGACCCTCCCCTTTTGTTACATTTCTTGAGTTTCTGACAAAGCAAATAGAGGAAATGGAGGTTGAGGGGACTAACGTGCATATGGATCACAAACATGAGTAGCCAGTGATTTGCATTCTTTGCTGTGCTATACTGAACTGCAGATTATCACTTCAATATTTAGTTGGCTTGGAAACATACCAGCAAGTTAAGTCATTATTTTAAGAAAATAAGGAAGTATTTAGCTGAACATGGAGCTAGGGGGAGCAGTAGCGCTCCTCCTGGGTGTACTGCAGTGCCGTAGAACGTTTTCCATCCCCACTTGTTCCCCTTCCTCCTCACTGTCTCTCCCTCCCACCCCCCTCATCGCCCCCTTCGCTCCCGTCCACGTCCCCCCTCCCCCAGGATCTGTCTGAGGGCTGTTGCTGGCAACATTGCTTCAATCTGCGAGTCCCGAACTGATCCTTCGACAACATCGTTTATTTTACTGATTGAAAAAATTAGTTGAAAGAAGGTCAGATTTCAAATCTTGCTTCGTATTGAAACTACCGGGTGCCTAAAGCAAAACTCAATTAGAATGAGGTATTGTGATGTGATACATATTATCTTGAACAAAAATAAAACTCAAAGCATATGTAAGGAGAAACTGTACATTAAAGACTATAAAATACAACTGAACCGCCAAGGAAAACATTATGGGTAACAACAATAGAGTAACATAATTGAGTATTCTGCTATTGATTTGTATGTTATTTAAAATATGAAGCATGTCAATGTCTGAAGCTCGACAGAAACCATAATTAAATAGAACAGCTTTCCTTCCCAGAACTGAAGCCAGCCATGACATTTCATCAAAAGCTCAGTAAGGGTGAATAGGTGATCAGAAAAACATGTGGCTAAAAATGCCCCGATGCATTGAATTTATCCCTAGTGCAAAGTCATAACCAGTACGTGACTTTGGGATAAATATATATAAATTCTGGCCACTGATGTCAACAGTCCTTCCATATTTGCTGACATGAAATGAAAGTTGACCATCAATTTGAAATAAGTTTGGGCAGGGGAAATTACTTTTTACTTAAAGGCAAATGCAAACAATCTTATTGGCAATGTTTTATTTTTTTCTCAGGAGACCTTATCTAAGTATAAAATATGATTTCACCTTTGTCAAAAATACATGATAGGGCCCTAGTACAAATACATAATTTTCCTCAGCGAATTGCACTGACAAATGTGATCATTTAAAGTCTTACAACATTTGGAGACGTGACTAGAGACACAAGCCCTAATTTTAACCTGGGGTGAGAGGTCAGTGTGGGGCTGCTGGGGCGAGCACCAGTCTTGCCCCGACTTGCCAGGGTGAGGCCAGGGCCATTTTAACTCCTGGGCCTCATTAATGAAGAAATGAGTGAAGGCCTGACCCCTGCCTGATCCTGGCAGGAATGATGTGAGGCTGGCCAGTGAGAGCTGGGTGAGTGCAGCAAGAGGCCGACACCAGGGACATGCGGTCAGGTAAGTGGATCAGAGGGGGGTGGTTTCATGGCACAACTCGAAGAAGTTCAGGGACCTCTCTTTGTGGCAACATTTCTCTCTCAACCAACACTACTAAAAACAGATGAACTAATCTCATTTTCTGTTTGTGGGACCTGGCTGTGCATAAATTGGCTGCCACGTTTACCTACATAGCGACAATATCTGAAAGAAAGAAAGAAATTGCACTTCTACAGCGCTTTTCACGCCCTCAGGATGTCTCAAGCGCTTTACAACCAATTAAGTTCAATGAAGTGTAGCCACTGTTGTAATGTAGGAAACATGGCAACCAATTTGCGCACAGCAAGCTCCCACAAACAGCAATGTTAATGACCAGAAATACATTTGAAAAGTAATTAATTGGTTGTGAAGTGCTTTAGAATGTGATAAGGTACTACATAAATGTAAGTTCTTTCAGTTTTGATATTTTTTCATAGCACAGATCGACTATCAATTACATAGAGGAGAATATTACTAACTCAATCTGAATTATTTCTAATTCTTAAAAAGTAGTACTGCTTACAGTAAGAGTTACGTGGTTTGGTGAGATGTATGAATTCTAACACCAGTTCATCTATGTTTGACCCCAAATAGCATAAAGTATTTTTAAGTTGACTTTGTTGGGCTGGAAATCCTGGCCTCCCCAGGTCCATGCTGAATGTCTACGGACCCAGGAAGGCATCGCAAAAACCATGCACACTGCGCATGCGCCGAAAAACGGCTTTTCCGATCTGTCAAGCTGGAGCTTGACAGATCCAACACATATCGGGAGCGAGGACATTTGCCAGGGCAAGATTGCAGTATTTACCCATATCTTGCCCAGTAAATGTCCTCAAAATTCTTGCGGATGATAAAAGCAGGTGTAAGAGTTTTAAAACATACAAAAATATAATTACATTAAATTAAAAAAACACATTCTTTTTAAAAAACCTGCCCACTACGTTACATTTATTTTTAACCATAATTTAAAAAACTTTTTAAAAACTCAGAATTTTATTTTCTCTAATATATTTATTAACTTTAATTTCAATTAATTTTAATTATGTGAGGTGTGTTTTTTATTATAAGTGTTTAGTGTGTTTGTTTTTTTTCTCATTAATAGCAATGAGAACTCCTAGAGGAGTTCCCATTGCTATTAATGAGAAAGTTGTGGAATACTGTACCTGATTGGCTGAGCAGTCACACGTGACTGCATCTTCTGCATGGAAACCAGGAGGATGGGAGCGTGCTTCGCAGCGCGGGAAGAGAAGGCCCCACCACCGGAATCACAGACTCTTCCCGGACCACCAGGTAAATTCGTAGAAATGTTTCAGGTCGGAGGCAATTGCCTGTGGAAATCCTCTGACCGCAATTTCAGCCCTGTTATCTTTTGAGCAAGGAAAGTTGCAGAAATACAGTTACATAAGAAATAAGAACATAAGAAATAGGTGCAGGAGTAGGCCATACGGCCCCTTGTGCGTGCTCCGCCATTTAATACGATCATGGATGATCCGATCATGGATTCAGGTCCACTTCCCTGCCTGCTCCCCATAACCCCTTAATCCCTCATCGGTTAAGAAACTGCTTATCACTTTCTTAAATTTATTCAATGTCCTGCCTTCCACAGCTCTCTGAGGCAGCGAATTCCAAAGATTTACAACCCTCTAAGAGAAGAAATTCTTCCTCATCTCAGTTTTAAATGGGCGGCCCCTTATTCTAAGATTACACAGTTCATCAACTGCACCCTAGCGTTCCAAAACTGCAAGCCATCTTCAATTTCTGACCTAACTGGAATCAAATCCAAACTGCTGAGCTGATTTTCAAGGATGCGGTGTCAGTGGGGAACCTTGTCTGATGGCTAGAAAATAGCAAACTGCCCAAATAGACCGAAAATCAACGGCAATGCGCCCACAAGTTCTTGATATGCTGACATGCAAGTGTCCCTACTGACACCATGTATCTGAAAATTGGCCATTTATATATACGGGCAATGCTTTTTAGAACTCATTTTGAGTTGACTTTTTGAGAACGATATTGATAAAATTTGAAAAAAAGACAGACTTGAATTTATATAGCACCTTTTATGACCACGGGATGCCCTAAAGTGTTTGACAGCCAATTAAGTACTTTTTGAATTATAGTCACTGCGGTAACATAGGAAATGTGGCAGAGCCCCCGCAAGCAGCAATGTGATGATGACCGGATAATTTGTTTTAGTGATGTTGATTGAGGGATAAATGTTGGCCAGGTCTTCGAAACAGTGCTATGGGATCTTCTACATTCGACAGAGAGGGGATCATATATTTCAGAAAAAGGAAAAGACTTTTATATTGCCCTAAATGATGTCGGGGAGCAGAGCTGGGGAAACCATAAGAAACATAGAAACATAGAAAGTAGGTGCAGGAGTAGGCCATTCGGCCCTTCGAGCCTGCACCACCATTCAATATGATCATGGCTGATCATGCAACTTCAGTACCCCATTCCTGCTTTCTCTCCATACCCCTTGATCCCTTTAGCCATAAGGGCCACATCTAACTCCCTTTTGAATATATCTAATGAACTGGCCTCAACAACTTTCTGTGGTAGAGATTTCCACAGGTTCACAATTCTCTGAGTGAAGAAGTTTCTCCTCATCTCGGTCCTAAATGGCTTACCCTTTATCCTTAGACCGTGATCTCTGGTTCTGGACTTCCCCAACATCAGGAACATTCTTCCTGCATCTAATCTGTCCAATCCCGTCAGAATTTTATATGTTTCTATGAGATCCCCTCTCATTCTTCTAAATTCCAGTGAATATAAGCCAAGTCGATCCAGTCTTTCTTCATATGTCAGTCCTGCCATCCTGGGAATCAGTCTGGTGAACCTTCGCTGCACTCCCTCAATAGCAAGAATGTCCTTTCTTCGATTAGGAGACCAAAACTGCACACAATACTCAAGGTGTGGTCTCACCAAGGCCCTGTACAACTGCAGTAAGACCTCCCTGCTCCTATACTCAAATCCCTTCGCTAGGAAGGCCAGCATGCCATTTGCTTTCTTTACTGCCTGCTGTACCTGCATGCCTACCTGATGTACCATGACAACCAGGTCTCGTTGCACCTCCCCTTTTACTAATCTGTCACCATTCAGATAATAATCAGCCTTCCTGTTTTTGCCACCAAAGTGGATAACCTCACACTTATCTACATTATACTGCATCTGCCATGCATTTGCCCATTCACCTAACCTGTCTAAGTCTCCCTGCAGCCTCCTAGCATCCTCCTCGCAGCTCGCATTGCCACCCAGCTTAGTGCCATCTGCAAACTTGGAGATATTACATTCAATTTCTTCATTTAAATCATTAATGTATATTGTAAATAGCTAGGGTCCCAGCACTGAACCCTGTGGCACCCCACTAGTCACTGCCTGCCATTCTGAAAAGGACCCATTTATTCCCACTCTTTGCTTCCTGTCTGCCAACTATTTCTCCATCCACATCAATACATTATCCCCAATACCATGTGCTTTAATTTTGCACACTAATTTCGTGAGTGGGACCTTGTCAAAAGCCTTTTGAAAGTCCAAATACACCACATCCTTATCCACTCTACTAGTTACATCCACAAAAAATTCTAGAAGATTTGTCAAGCATGATTTCCCTTTCATAAATCCATGCTGACTTGGACCGATCCGGTCACTGCTTTCCAAATGCGCTGCTATTACATCTTAGTAATTGATTCCAGCATTTTCCCCACCACCGATGTCAGGCTAACCGGTGTATAATTCCCTGAAGATAAGAACATAAGAAGTAGGAGCAGAAGTAGGTCATCTGGCCCCTTGAGCTTGCTCCGCCATTTAATAAGATCATGGCTGGTCTGATCCTGGCCTCAACTCCACTTCCCTGCCTGCTCCCCAATACTCTTGACTCCCTTATCTCTCAAAAATCCATCTATCTCCATCTTAAATATATTCAATAACCCAGCCTCCACAGCGCTCTTGCATAGAGAATTCCAAAGCTTCATGACGTTCTGAGGGAAGAAATTCCTCTTCATTTCTGTTTTAAAACCAATTAATTTCCCTGCCGTCCTTTCGCAGTACTGTTAACCTCAGGTAAAAGCAGACAAGTGGGGGGGGCGGTACTGATTTTGGCAATGATGGGAAGGTCACTTTATGCCGTGACCAAGGCTTAGGCCACCCACTGCTCCCTGTCTTCTCCCTGCAGTGTTGATATTGGCTCATACCAAGCCAGTAGCCCAAGATTGGGATTTGTTCTTCAGCAGGCTTGTGCCCTTTTTAACGCCAACTCCTCCTCTACTGGTGCTGCAGCCAGTCTTCACCACTTTTGTTTCCTTATCTGTAGTTGTGGGCTCCCTCTGTAGGAACCTAGATACCATTGGGAGCTCAGCATGCACGTATAATTAATCCCGAGGTCTGTGTAATGGGAGAGTGGGTCAGGGTCATGGCTGTGTCCAGGGAATGGCTAGAAGACTTGCCCCGACCCACCTCTGATGATGATACTGCCCTGGAGGAAAATCCGGGCCAGATAGTCTATAGCAAGCAAGGTTTGAGCTTTTAGTGATAATAAAGGTTTATTTATGTACACGCTGTGCCAAGTTTTCTATTGCTATCTTTTCTTATTTAACTTTCTACCTCTTTAGGTTCTGTCGTATTGACCCATGCAGCATACTTTAAGACAGGACTGGTCAGCTGGTCTTTTCTGCCCTATCAATCTGAGCTGTGATCCAAATTGGCAACTTTCAACAAAGACTAACTGTTATGTCTCAAATAAAGCAATGTGACTGAGTAATGTCGACTTAAGTAAGTGTAACCTTAGTCTCTTTATTATGACTCCAGAGTGCTGGCACACAATGGGAGGCCTGGTTATATACAGTGCTCCCAAGGGATGCTGGGATCCCTTGGGACTCCAACAGATGCGCCCCCTGGTGGCAGTAGAATGCTGGTTACAAGGTGTTGCATACATAACATCACTCCCCCCAAAGTCAATAGTACACTTATTTACAGGGTGAGACGATCTGGGGCTTTCCGCTCCCTAGTCGATCGTCTCGGTACAAAGCAGGTGAGTTGGTTGAGCCTTCGCTGGGGATGATGAGTTCAGCTTCGTGGTCAACCGTGATGTCGGTTGACACTTGTGTGTGTATCGGAGGGTCGAAGTTGGTGGTGTCTTCTTCAGGTTGCTCGTGGCTGTCTGTGAATCGCAGTTTGGTTTGGTCCAAATGCTTTCTGCAAGTTAGTCTATTTGCAAGTTTGACCTCAAACACCCTACTCCCTTCTTTGGCTATGACAGTGCCAGCAAGCCATTTGGGACCATGTCCACATTTGAGTACAAATACAGGGTCATTGATTTCAATATCGCGTGACAAATTTGCACGATTATGGTACATGCTTTGTTGACGCCGTCTGCCCTCGACATGATCATGGAGATCAGGGTGGACTCGAGAGAGCCTTGTTTTGAGCGCCCTTTTCATGAGCAGTTCGGCAGGGGGAATCCCGGTGTGCGAGTGGGGTCTTGTGCGGTAGCTGAGCAGGACTTGGGACAGGCGGGTCTGCAGGGAGCCTTCTGACACGCATTTCAAGCTTTGCTTGATGGTTTGGACTGCCTGTTCTGCCTGGCCGTTAGATGTGGGCTTGAACGGGGCAGATGTGATGTGCTTGATCCCATTGCGGGTCATAAATTCCTTGAATTCAGCGCTGGTAAAGTACGCTGACAAGGACATCAGGCAGGCCGTGCGTGGCAAACATGGCTTGTAGGCTCTCGATGGTGGCAGTGGATGTGCTTACAGACATTATTACACACTCAATCCATTTTGAATAAGCATCCACAACAACCAAAAATATTTTGCCTAGAAACGGGCCAGTGAAGTCAACATGGATCCTAGACCACGGTTTGGAGGGCCATGACCACAAACTTAGCAGTGCCTCCCTGGATGCATTGCTCAGTTGAGTGCAAGTGTTACATTGGCGCACGCAAGACTCCAAATCTGGCCACTGCACATGGGATCTGGCTATAGCTTTCATCATTACTATGCCTGGGTGGGTACTGTGTAGGTCGTGTATGAACATTTCCCTGCCTTTCTTAGGCAAAACCACGCGATTACCCCACAAAAGACAGTCCGCCTGTATGGAAATTTCATCTTTGCGCCGCTGGAATGGCTTGATCTCTTCATGCATCTCTGCTGGAACATTGGACCAGCTCCCATGGAGGACACAGTTTTTTTACAAGGGACAGTAAAGGATCCTGGCTGGTCCAGGTCCTGATCTGGCGGGCTGTAATGGGTGACTTTTCGTTTTCAAATGCATCCATCACCAAAAGCAAGTCTGCAGGCTGTGCCATTTCCACCCCGGTGGTGGGCAATGGTAGCCAACTGAGAGCATCAGAGCAATTCTCTGTGCCTGGCCTGTGGCGAATTACATAGTTATATGCAGACAGCGTGAGCACCCATCTTTGGATGCGAGCAGAGGCATTGGTATTAATTCCTTTGCTCTCTGAGAATAGCGATATGAGCGGCTTATGGTCAGTTTCAATCTCGAACTTAAGCCCAAACAGATACTGGTGCATTTTTTTCACCCCGTAAATGCATGCCAGAGCTTCTTTTTCATCATGCTGTAGGCCCTTTCGGCCTTGGACAAATGCCTGGATGCATAAGTGACCGGTTGCAATGTTCCCAATTCGTTTGCTTGTTGTAATACACACCCGACCCCCGTATGAAGATGCATCGCAAGCTAGCACTAAACGTTTACATGGGTCATACAGAACAAGCAGTTTGTTGGAACATAACAGATTTCTGGCTCTCTCAAAAGCAGTCTCTTGTGATTTCCCCCATACCCAGTCATCTCCCTCACGTAGCAACACATGTAGAGGTTCTAGCAAGGTGATTAACCCGGGTAGGAAATTACCAAAATAATTGAGGAGTCCCAGGAACGACCGCAGCTCTGTCACGTTCTGTGGTCACGGCGCATTCTTGATGGCCTCCTTCTTGGTGGGTCTAATGTCGTTTGCCGCGATTCTTCTCCCTAAGAACTTGAACTCTGGTGCCAGGAAAACACACTTCGAGCATTTCAACCTGAGTCCCACGCGATCTAGCCAACTTAGAACCTCTTCCAGGTTCTGCAAGTGTTCGATGGTGTTCTGACTTGTGATCAATATGTCGTCCTGGAAAACCACGGTGCGTGGAACCGACTTTAGCAGACTCTCCATGTTCCTTTGAAAAATAGTCGTGGCCGATCGAATCCCAAACGGGCACCTATTGTAGACGAACAGATGTTTGTGCGTGTTAATGCAGGTGAGGCCTTTCGAAGATTCTGCCAGCTCTGAGGTCAGGTCCAACTTGGTGAACACCTACCCTCCTGCCAGCGTCGCAAATAGGTCGTCTGCCTTGGTTGGCGGGTACTGGTCCTGCAGGGAAAAACGGTTAATTGTTACTTTATAGTCCCCACAAATTCTGACCGTGCCATCGCCCTTGAGAACCGGAACAATTGGACTGGCCCACTTATTGAACTCAACCGGCGGGATGATGCCCTCTCGTTGCAGCCTGTCCAGCTCGATCTCCACTTTCTCTCGCATCATGTATGTCACCGCACATGCCTTGTGGTGGATGGGTCGTATACCGGGAACCAAGTGGATCTGCTCCTTCACCCCAGAGAAATTTACGATGCCTGGCTCAAACAATGATGGGAACTTGCTCAAAACCTGGGCACATGAGGTGTCATTGACGGATGAAAGTGCTTGGATGTCGTCCCAGTTCCAGTGGATTTTTCCCAGCCAGCTTCTGCCGAATAGTGTGGGGCCATCTCCTGGTACAATCCATAGTGGTAGTTTGTGCAACGCTCCATCATAGGAGACTTTTACTGCTGCACTGCCAATTACAGGGATCAGCTCTTTAGTGTAAGTTCTCAGCTTGGTATGAATAGGGCTCAGCTTGGGCCTTTGTGCCTTGTTGCACCACAGCCTCTCGAAGGCCTTTTTGCTCTGACTGACTCGACCTGTGTCCAATTCCATGAATATTGGAATTCCGTTCAGTTCAACTTTTAACATGATCAGTGGACATTTCGTGGTGAAGGTGTGTACCCCATACACTTCTGCCTCCTCGATTCGAGTCTCTAGTTCAGTTTGATCTGCCATGGATCAGCCTTCCTCTGCAATGTGGTGGTTTGCAGGGTTTGCAGCTCGTCTGCACATTCGCTGGAGGTGTCCCATTGTTCCACAGCCTTTGCACGCATAGTGTTTGAAGCGGCATTGATGGGCTCAATGATCACCTCCGCAGTGCCAACAAAGTATTAATTGCCTCGTATTCACTCTTGATGGCGGATTCTGAGTCATCTGAGGTCGTCAGCTGCAGGCATGTACGTTCTGCCATATGCATTCCTGCCTGAAAACGATGTTATGTTGTGTACAATACTTGCCGATGCATCTTTATGCTGCAAAATTTGTTTGGTGGTGCACATAAATGCCTGGGTTATCGTTAGGCTTTGCTCAGGTTCGGTGTTTCAACAGTCAATAGTTTGCGAAGGATAACCTCATGGCCAATGCCAAGCACAAAAGCGTCTCTTAGCATTTGCTCCAGGAATCCACCGAATTCGCAATGTCCTGCAAAGTTCCTTAGTTCGGCGATGTAGCTTGCCACTTCCTGGTCTTCAGACCGTTGACATGTATAAAATCGTACCTTGCCATCAGAACGCTCTCCTTCAGATTTAGGTGGACCCGGATCAGCATACACAGCTCTTCATACGATTTGGTTGTTGCTTTCACTGGAAGATTCTTCATGAAGCCATAGGTTGTTGCCCCGCAGACGGTGAGGAGGATCACCCTTCGTTTGGCAGTGTTCTCATTCCCTTCCAGCTCGTTGGCCACGAAGTATTGGTCAAGTCGCTCCACGAAGGCTTCCCAATTGTCACCTTCTGAGAATTTCTCCAGGATGCCAACAGTTCCCTGCATTTTCACATGATGGTTCGTTATCTATTCCTCGTCACCAGTTGTTATGTCTCAAATAAAGCAATGTGACTGAGTACTGTAGACTTGAGTAAGTGTGACCTTAAACTCTTTATTCTGACTCCAGAGTGCTGGCACAGCATGGGAGGTCTGCTTATATGCAGTGCTCCCAAGGGATGCTGGATCCTTGGGACTCCAACAGATGTGCCCTCTGGTGGCGGTAGAATGCTGGTTACAAGGTGTTGTATACATAACACAAACAAACGCAACATGAAACATACAACTGTGGTATGCACCTGGAACATGGCGTGAAATATATCGACAGCCTCACTAGCAAAAGAACTAATGCAATAAAACACGCACAAAAGGTAATAATATTTAGTTTTTTCTCTATTACTTCTTGGATGTGGGCATTGCTGGCAAGGCTGGCATTTATTGCCCATCTCTAGTTGCCCTTGAGAAGGTGGTGGTTTGTTTAGTTCGTATGGATTGTACAGAAACACACCATCCTGAATGTACTTCTTGACCTCTCTGCAGTATGGGGCTGTGATTATATTAATAAACTCTTTAATACACTAAGCAGAACAAATATTTTGAATATGCCATTTGATATAGGTCTTATTTAAATCATATCAAAACCAATTTAAGCAGTAAATTCCCCTGTTTATTTGGACAATCCCAATATGGGTGGGGATAATATAGGAACAAAAGCACAAGTGATCTAACTGTGAAGACCTTGCTAAGCTGTGATAGAGGATTGGATAGATTTCATTGAAAAAGTTCCAATCCAGTGACATGGAATAGCAGAAGATATTCTGCTTGCACTGGAGCAGGAATTGAAGTGGATTTACTTTCACTCCGGTTTTATTTTGACATGAAAAGGGATGTGAATGTTTAATTATTACATTCCCAAATGGAGATGAGATGGGATGCTGGAAAATAGTGACACTCTACTTACAGTGAGCAGGTCAATTATTATTATAGTTAGCAATTCCCTTAGGATTTTTGGAAGTTGAGTGGGGCCAATATCCCAATGTTGTGGGAAAAAGTGCAAGCCAGATTGAAAAATCAAACAGGGCATTTTGGAAGAGGTGACCATAGAACTCATACTGAGGGAATGTTGCAGTGTTGAAAATGCTGTCATCTGATGAGATGTTAAACAGAAATCTCAACAATCTGTTTCTGTAATTGACATGAACATTAAAGATCCCATGATATTTTTTGAAGGGCAGCAGGGAGTTCTACTAATGTCCTGGACAACATTCCTCCATTAAGCAGCTCTACCAAAAAACCCCAGATAAACAGACCTTGATAGTTTGTCTAAACATTGGTAATGGGGAATGACTGCCATGTTTGCTTACATAACAATAGTCACTGCACACTCAATAGTGATTCATTATGTTGAAGTGCTTTAAGATGTTTTTACATGATGACGTTCCATATAAATCTAAGTACATATTAGCAAATACAAACGAAGCAAATATATTGTCCATTAATTTGCCAATGCTTGCTTTAAAATGAATTATTTTTTCTATATGACTCAGGTTCCCACTTATGATTCTGAGCTTTTGCTAAGTAAATTTGAGTCCTTTCATGTTAGATAAAATCTAGCAAAGCCTACCTAAAACTAAAGCTTCAGAAGATGATAGAATTATTTCTGCTCTTCACATAGAAAACATTTAAATGCTTTTTTTGTGAGAATGATTTATTTCATGGACTATATGAAATCTTACGGCGACTCGGTTGAATTTTTAGTTTCCAGTAGGAAGCAGGCGACAGGACAGTGTGTAGCACTCAGCCTGCTTGAAAGTTGTGGAATTTTCCACTGAATGTGCTGTTATCGGGTCATGTGGGAGACAGCCTCGCTGCCCAACTGGCTGTCGCATCAGTGTACACGTAAAAAAACCCCTACTGCTTTTGATTTCAATCCTAATGCTTAGTGGAGGCAGCAGGGTGTCTTCAGATGTCTATTTACAGAATATGTTGACCTTTGCTGACAGCTAGAATTTGTGTTTCTTGTCCCCTGATCTTTTCTTAAGGGGCTCAGGCATGTGAATCTAGAAAAAAAAAAGAGGAGGAAACTGCCGATTCAGGTTGAGCATTTTTTTTGAAGGGAAAGGTCCTGGACCAGAGAGGGTTATGTAAACCTTGATTCTATAATAGAATAATATGCAAATAACTCAGATATCACATGCAACCCATCAAAGAGCAATTATATGCACTGATCAAATTTCACTTTGACAACAGTCCTTTAATCAAACCTAATGACAGTTTTAGATTAGAATTGTCACATAAATTGCAGTTGTTAGCCTCGGTAAGAACATGTTTAGAATAACCTCAGGCAAAAGGCGTTTGCTGGAAGGAGCAGTCTTGGGTGGCCCAATTCTTCAGCTGGCACGAAAGCAAATTTAAGCCTAATAATGATTCACACTTTTTCCCCCTCAAAGTAAATACAGTAATTATTTAAAAATGGAAGAAAAGAAGCAAAGATCAACATGATGCAACACTATGGGCTCAATTTTCCCCAGTTATTTGCGTTGTTTTTTTGGTGTGCACCGATTTTTTGGCGTAAATTAAAATATCCAAGTTTTCCCCAAATTTCTGCATCAGCATAACTCAGTTAGTTACGATTTGTTTAGGTTAGTTTTTTGTTGCATCATAGGGAGCGTAACCTGATGTCTGCTCCGGTTTTTTTACATTATAGCAAGTTTGGCCAACTTATAGTTTTCCTAGGATGGTGTATGTGACCACTCCCGAAAAACCTTCTGGACACCTAAGAAAAACCAGCGCACGTTAAAAAAAAATCGGCGCGGAAAGACGCCATTGTTTTTGGGCAAAGTTTTGGAGGGAGACAAGAAGGCAAACAATATGCATCATGAAGCTTAATTTTTTCAAAGTCAAAGGGGAGATAATGAAAGTTTAATGCAATTCTTTAATTTTTGATTTTTTTTCAAAGTACCATGCCACCATCGAATGTCTCCTCACCGGGCTCGAAGGTCGGACTGTCGACGGCAGAATCGCTCCCTCGCCCGGACACAGGTGCTCGGGACTCAGCTTCAAAAGAAGCCCGGTGGGGGTGGTGTGGTGGAAGCCGAACTGAAGGGACGCGAACCCTTAGGCTATACAGCAGCTTCAAAAGAAGCCCGTGGGGGGCGGTGGGTGGGGGGGGAGAGCGGTGAGGGGGTGGATGCCGAATCGCTGTGTCCGGGCGAGGGGGAAATTCTGCTGCCCGACCCTCGAGCCCAGTGAGGAGATATTCGGTGGCGGGGTGGTACTTTGAAAAAAAATCTAAAATTTAAGAATTGCATTAGACTTTGTTTCTTTATTTAATGCCTAGCTTCTCGTTCTAAGCAAGCCTATTGTGCATGCTCAGACCAGGGTGTGGTTCATACTAGGGCATCGACCCTGGGGAGAGAGAGAGAGGAAAGAAGGTGTGAGTGCTTTCTCTTGCTATTTTGAGCTACTTGATAAGCTACAATTAAAATATGGGGGCAATATTGACAATGCCATTCCTCGTGCAAGTCTTCTGCATAATTGTGCTGCGGAGGAGAAGATTGATGAGACATCATCAAATGAGGAAGCTCAGAGCTCGTAGGCTGATGCACAGGAGGCCTTACGCACATCGGATATATCGAGTCAGATGTTCATAACTGCATCTGGGTGATGCAGATTGAGTGAGAAGGCTGCGTTTCCACAAAGAAGTTGTAACTGAGATCTGTGAGTTAATAAAAGCAGACCTGCAACCTAGAAGCTTCAGGAGAACTGCTTTGTCAGTTGAAGTGAAGGTTACAGCTGCACTTTCATATTATGCATCTGGATCATTCCAGGCCAAAACTGGGAATGTGTGCGCCATTTCTCAACATGCAACACATCGGCAGGTGACTGCTGCACTATATGTTCGGAGGAATGACTAAATAAAGTTCCCCATGACCGCCCAAGCAATACATGGCAGGGCTGTGGGCCTCTCCAGGATTTCTGGCTTCCCAAAGGTACAGGGCTGCATTGATTGTACCCACATTGCCTTGCAAGCACCTTTGGAGGATTCCAATATGTACAGGAACAGAAAAAGCTTCCACTCCATGAACGTGCAGTTCGTCTGTGACGACATGCATCGCATCAAGAGAGTTGCCCAGATACCCTGGGAGCACTCATGGTGCGTTCAACCTCTGCGAGAGCGCTATATCTGCCATGTTTCAGGAGCAGCCAGAAGGGCAAAGCTGGCTGCTGGGAGATAAAGGGTACGGCCTCGCCACCTGGCTTATGACACCCCTACACGTAACCCGGACGGAAGCTGACTAGGAATACAACATGTCACACATTGTGATGTGCAGCATAATAGAGAGGACCATTGGCATCTTGAAGCAGCGTTTCCAATGCCTGAACCATTCCGGAGGCTACTTGCAATACTCCCTTGAGATTGTCGGTCAGTTCACTGCTGTCTAAGTAATCATGAGGCAGCAGCATCTGGTAGTAGAATAGCCACCTGAGGTGAGAGTGGCTGATGATGAGGAGGAAGATGCAGATGATGAGGAGGAAGAGGAGGAGGACGAGGAAGCCATGCAACTACCTGAACCCAGAGCACAACGGCGAAGGAGGGCGGGCCGGCATGCCCCTTTAACGATTGCTCGAGCCTTGCGCCAGCAGCTCATCCGTGAACGCTTTGCTGCCTGAAGGCTCAGCGGCAACTATTCCAAATGGACCATGTTTACTGTTTGGACCTGTTCCGTAATGTTGTGTTGTGTTAGTGGAACAAATAGTGAAAATGATTCTTCTTTAGTTCAAAAAGTTGTGTTAATAATGGAATAAATAATGTAAATGATTCAATTAGAACTTAAAATATATTTTATTCAAAAGTTTATCACTTGTTTGTACTTAACTTAACTTTAATACAAATATTTTTGTATCAAACTTTAAAGTTTTCAGTTAGGATCATTTACAAACTTTAAAATCACTTACAAACTTTAAGATCACTTACAAACTTTTAAACTTGTAAATTTACATCACTTATAAAAAACTTTAAATTTGAGAACAGTTACACAGTAACAACAATAATAATAACAACAACAACAACAGCAACAAAGAAAGGCTGCTCCCATCTCTGCTCCACCTTATTCTAAGACCACCCGCTGCGCTTGGTCTTGTTGATTCCACCCCTGCCCGCAGGCGGTGGTGCAGCGTTTCTCGGGTTGGTACCAAGCTTATTCTTTCAAGCATCTGGAGTAATGCGCACTTCTTGATTGGGGGGGTGGGGCAGGTGGTAATGTGGAAGGCCCGGCTTGGGCCTCTTCAGAGGCTGGTCTGGGGATTGGTGTGGAAGTGGCAGCTGATTCTGTCAATGGCCGCGGGGTCTGGGCGTGTTCCCTTATTGCAGCAGCTAACTCCAACATGTGCGCCGACATTGTCCCAACTACCTGCAACATTCCCTCCCTCATGTTCACCGACCGTGTGTCAGCTACCTGCGACATTCCTCCCTCATGTGCTCCGACAATGTTCCCATTTCTCGTGAGAGTGTTGTTACTTCTTCCGACAGTCCCGCTACCTCATCACCCACCCCAGTGATGGTGTTCAGGACTGATCGCATAAAGTCAATGCTCTCGGCACTCATTGCCTTCATCTGAACCACATCTGTTAGATCTTGCACCTCAGGAGAGCGCTGTTGAGCTCTCCTTTCCCTCCTCACCCTGGCTTGCTGCATCGCACTGGGACCCGCAGTCTTGGACTGTGTGAAAGCATGGAATGTCCAAACACTCGTACCACTCAGGAAAGGGGCTGGCACCTCAATAGGCGGCACCAGCACCTCCTCCAGAGAGAGTACAACAGTGGGGGCTTCATCCATCCCCTCCCCCTTCCCCCTCCCCCTCCCCCCCCCCCCATGCTCTTGGTCTGGAAGATGTTCTCCTCTTCAGGCTCGTCCACGTCCGAATCTTCTTCTGCATCAGCTTCAGCCTCATCAGGGTTGGTCTCAGGTTCTGCAAAATATAACTAAACAGACAACTGGCAACAGAGGAGGGGGCAGGGTGGGTGGCATGAGTAGGCTCACACAGCGCAGGCAGCAGGCTGATTTGAAGGACCACGATGAATGATAGCACATTGCATCAACCGAAGTGTAGCTGAAGCAGACATCCCCATGAACCGAAGCATGGCTAGCCCACGCAGTACTTAACTTTTAGCAAAGCCAGAATGTGGAATTTTCAGGACTTATCCTCTCCCTCGAGTGTGGGCCCAGCTTGTGCAGCGGTGGTTGCTTTTCTCCAGGCAGGACCCATCAAAGCAGCGACCCTGTCTTCCAAGGGTGTCAGTGGGTGCAGATTTGCCGGGCCTCCTCCTGTAGAGTTCTCTCTCTTTTGTTGTGTGCCATCTTCCTCTGCAAAATGAAAACATAACTTTTCAGAGAGGGTGTCTTTCTGCTGGTGGGACATATACAGATGGTCACATTTACAATTGCAATGCCAATGAATAAATGAAAATATTACTTATATCTTCTGCCAGTTGCTTCCAGGAGTTTTTCATTTCTTTTGGTGAAACTTTTATGTGACCTCTGCTGGTGTCCAGCTCGTGCCATCTGGCCTCAATTACAGTAACTAGTGCCTCCACTTCATCCTGTGAGAAATTCTTGGTCCTTGAGCCGCGTTGCATATTGCAGCTCCGATTTTTCCACTGATAACTAAAGTTCTTATACACACACAACTGGCTCTTTACAAATTGCAGGAGGTGTACTGGGAATGCACGTCCATAGTAGTCATGTAAAAAACGTCTTTTTTTTTTGCGCAGAAGATGGGGCATCCTTTTTTCGGCGCAGGACAGGCTGCGTGGTGCCAATTTAAAAAATTTGAACGGGGAAACGTTCAATTTTTTAGGGGAGTAGATGGGCCAAAATAAGGTGCGTAACTCTTGAAATACGCCAAAAAACGGCATTGGGGAAAATTGAGCCTATTAAACTTACATTACATCACTTAATTTCCAATTATTGTTTTTATAGCTATCACAAGAGTGTTTAAACTAAAGCAAGGTATGTCTTTGGATGGAGAAGGCATTGGGGCCGAAATTTGTCGTCCGCTCATTTCTCAGCGGTATGCCGGTGTTATGTCATTTCATGTCGCCGGGTACCGCTGGGGGGGGGGGGGGGGGGAGTGTGCGCGATTTTCATCAGTTTTTTCTCGGCGGTATGCCGAGCGGAGTGCAGTGGGCAGAGCAGAGTGCAACCAGCGGTCTGCGGGCAGTAAATCCTTTTAATTCGTGAATCTTCGGGTCCCGAGTTCTGTGCATACACGTGCTGCTGTGAAGCTCCGCCCCCCCGAGAGACCAGAATCGACAGAGACTGCCAGCCTGAGAGCAGTGTTCAGATATGTGGGGGGGGGTTGGGGGGAGGGGTCGCTTCTTGGGAGGAGAATACTACTTGGGGGAGATCACTACTTGGGCGGGGGAGATCACTGTGGGGGGGAACAAATCGCTGTGTGGGGGGAGGGGGGGAAAGATTGGGGGATGGGAGAGAGTGGGGGGTGTGACAGATAAAAACATGTTCATAGGTGAAGATGCATACCGCCGACTGAAAATCAACGTAAAACCATCTTTTCCAGGGCGGTCTGCAGAGTCGGTGGTATGTCGGCGGTAAGTCATCAATTTGGCAATTTTGGGCAGTATGTCGGCGGTGTGCATGGGTGGATGGTATGGATAGTGCTCGGCGGTATGTCACTGATGAACTTTCCGCCGGGCGGTATGTTAGTTTTTTTCAATCAATTTCGTGATTTTTGGCGGTATGCCCGCCAATTTCGGGCCCGATGTGTTAATGTCACCAAATTTATTTTGCAATGAAATAATTTTCTATTTCTAATAGAGAAATCTATCCAATGCTCTGCCACCTACATCTTGCCCCAAGTGGTTTAAAAAAAAAACTTAATGGAGGGGAAGGGGCAAGCAATCATCAGTCATCCCAACACCGTGCGTCACTATTCTGTCCCCCTCTACCAATAAATTGTGATTTCAATGCTAAAAGAGTACAGATTATCCATTTATCAAGATATTTAAATTGTGCTTTTTATCACTATAGTGTAAACAGATTCAAAATTAAAAGTAAAGCAGTAAACATGAGCCCTTTAAAATTTTCAAGTTGCCTTTTCTTCGTTGATGAATTCTTTCATTTAGTTAGCTTTGCTTGCCAAAAGGTAAAGCTTGCTATGTGTGATTTTTAAATTCAGCGTGCAATTGTGATTCTGCAAATAACATTTGAGATGAAATAATTATGGTCGGTGCTTAAGAAACTTAATTGAATCCTCAAATCATTTGATGTACAAACAAGTTGACTGACAATGTGAATTTACAATGGTTGAAGACAACACAGTATCAATTTCAAACTGATTAATGCTGTACAGTATTAGCATAAACATACAACTAGTTGATGCACACTCAAGGTTTTGTCTGCCAGAAATCATTGTGTGAAGATTTCAACTAGTGCAATAAATATATTGAAATATTCTTGCAATAAAAAGACTAAAGTGTAACTCTTTGTAATAATAGGAGTGTAAAGGTCGCGTGATTTATTCTCGTAAGCAACAAAAATAGCTTGATCAACTCTAATGAATAAATCTCTTAACAGCAGCTTGTTAAGTCGTAATAAAGATAAGCAGTAAGTGCTACAGTTTTAAATTAAACACCTTTTTGAATAAACTTGAATTATTATTTGAACGTGCTGTTCTAAATATTCTATCTTTGGTACTATTTAAAGTACCGTATATACTCGCGTATCCTGCGATCTCGCGTATCATGCGACCCCTAAATTTTCGTCCCCAAAACATGATTTTACCGTATATCTCATGTATCATGCGAGTCACTTTTTTGAGATCGAATACAGACCTTAACATGAAACATCGAGTGGATTCTGCTGTGAAAGCTGTTCGCGAATCGAACACCGATACAGCAATCGTTCCAGCTGGCTTGACTAGCGGCGTTCAGCCACAGCCTCTGCAGTGTTTGCGGGTAAAAGAAGCATGGGCTGAGATAGATGGAGCCTCTAATAATGCAGCAAACTTCAGAGGGAGTTGTGGGTGGCGGAGGTCGGGTCGCCGGGGGGGTGGGGGGGGGGGTGAAGAGGAGGTCGGGTTGGGTCACCGGGGGGAAGCGGAGGTCGGGTTGCCGGGTGGGGGGGGGGGGAGTTGGGGGAGCGGAGATCGGGTCACCGGGGTAGGGAGAGCGGGGGTCAGGTCGGATCCGGTCCGGTCTCTTTCCTCCCCCCCCTCCCGACCTCCGCGACTCTCTCTCCCCCCCCCGACCTCCGCGACTCTCTCTCATCCCCCCCGATACAGTACAAGCGACAATAGAGGCTGCAATCCAGCCCAGGAGATACCTGCCGAGATTCAGCGTGGATACGGTCTGCTTAACAGCCTAATCTTGGCCAGCACTTCACACCCGCAAATTTTGTATCTCGCGTATCATGCGACCCCCAAATCTAGGTTACAATTTAGGTCTTCAAAAGTCGCATGATACGCGAGTATATACGGTAATAATATTTATGATAAAACTGTACGGACTCAAATCTCTCACGATTTTTGTAGGCGCTGAACATCTTTTATGTAGCATCTTTTTAGTAGGCCTTTTACTTGACATTACAACAGTGGCTACACTTCAAAAGTACTTCATTGGCTGTAAAGCGCTTTGAGATGTCCGGTTGTCGTGAAAGGCGCTGTATAAATGCAAGTATGTCTTTCTTTTTTCTTTCTTGCTCTATACAAGAAGCATCTGATGAAACAGTAGCTTTAAGTGCAGCAGTACTCTATTAGCCTTATCTGTGCTTCATCCTAATTGAGTTTGTGCTATTCAGGTTGACTCCTGCTGTTCTGTGTTGTATTGATGCTCCCAGTTCTTTGCAAGGCTGCTATTGTTCTTGACACACATTTAGATGAACAGTTTTGGTTTGTTTCTTCCTTTCCCGCAGCATGTGACAGAGGACAACGTTCCCCAGAGATTGCTCAGCCATTGTGGAATTTTCCACTTGACCAAGTTGTTTTCAGGTCACATGCACTGCCATCTAAATTCCTGGGGAAAGTCATGGAACGTGCAGGAAAGCACGCCTTTTACTTGATCAAAGCTATCCTTTTGTCAAGAATTTCTCCTTCATGGTATTATACCCCTCTATATAATAGCAGAGTGATGTTATCTGGTTTGTTGATCGTTAATGCTATCCATTTGTTGTAGAGGGAGTCGTTGGAGAAAATTAAATGTTCCTCAAGTTAGACCATTTAATTCATTGTGGCTTCATATAATCAAGAGGTAGCCACCGAGAACGTTTACAGTATTCTCCAGTTAGTGGAGTTATAATGGTTATTGATGATGGATAACCATTCTGCTGTAACCGAGATATTAGAGTCTTAGTTATATTTCCTCAGTAAGTTTGCTCTTTTAAATAGTCAAAAAATAGTGGGAAGAATCCTTCGGGGAAAAATTCGGTACCGGGGCGCAAATGACCCGAATTTCTTAACACTGATGTTCACTTATTTATTTTAAATGGAATAATGCCTCCATAAAAATAATGCCTAAAAATGTGTCACATAATTATATCAAATATTTGTCTGCAAATATCGGCAACAGTAATTCCTACAAACTGATGTGTTTGGTTGGATAATTGGCTGCTTAAAAAAACTGATTTCTAGTATTAGCACTAAAGTTTTTTCCATCCATTGAAAATATTGGAAGCAATTTTGTTTAACAAACACCAGATATGTTTTGTTTGTGTTGAGGAATTTATATTGTCAAGGAACTTACAGAAACTTTGAAAACTATGCACCACTATGGCAGACGAATTAGCCATTCCATGCAAATAACAATGTCCAGCACAGGCTAGATGGGCTGAATGGCCTCTTCTGTGCTGTAACCATTTTATGATTCTATGATTTAATTGCTGGGACAGGAAATGTATGTATATTCATATTTCTCCACACACTGGCCGGGATTTTGCCAACAGAGGCGAGTTTGATGTGGGCGCCTTTGGTGCTGCGTGGGAAACCATTCCAGGGTGCAGCCCGCCCTCTCTCTTCAATTTTCCATGGCTGGGGCCACCCTGTGGGATTCCCGGCCAATTAATTGGAAGCAGGTCTGATGATGTCATTTGATGCCGTGTCATCAGCCGGTTTCCTTAAAGGGACAATTCCCAATTTATTTTAGACAGTTCTTCTATCGGTGTTTTGCAGCATTGAGCTACTGCAAACACTGACAGACACTGCATAAAGGTACATGCTGCACCCAGGCTCTCCCATGACCCCCTCCAGATATAGGGAGGTTCGCTTCCATTCCAATGGATGGAAGAGATCTCCCCAGGAGACCAACGCAGCCTGGTTGCACATTGCACAGGAGGGCACAAGCAGGGATGTCATCTGGAGGACCAGGCTACAATGGTGCAAACCTTTCAATTATCTCAGTAGATCACAAAACATTACTGCAAAGCCACACTCAACCTCATCCTGCTGTGCCACTCATCAAATCCCCATCACTTTGCCTTCCCTGCCGTCACATCCGTACTCACACCAACTTACCTTGCACCTCTCTCTCTATCTCATGCGTCTCTCTATCTACATTATCAGTTCCCCATCTCATTAACCATCCTTCACACTCAGCCTCATCCTTGTCCAATCACACTAACTAACAACACACAAGGGTAGGCACTTGGGTCCTTTAACCAATGTCCATGTATAGTTAATGTTGATGTGTTGTCAAACATTGAAATCTTTATTTTCAGCACTTTGCATTCTTAGACAAATTTGTGGGCACCTTTGGAAGTGGCTTAGTGAATTGTAGTGAATGGTGAGACATAACGGTACCCCCCGCAATGGTGATGAGTGTGAAAGAAATAGGTTGGACATTGTAGGGATGCTTTATGATGCTGGTGTTGGGTGGTGCCAACTTGGCGCATCATGCGGCATGTAAAAAAAAAGAACTTGTAGTTGTATAGAACTTGTCATATCATCAGGATCTCCCGATGTGGTTGCAACCAATTGATTACTTTTGAAATGCAGGCACAGTTGTTAAGTAGACAAAAGTGGGGGCCAATGTGCACACTGAGCGAATCTGAGTGGCAGCAAGAGGAGGAGCAGCAGCATAAATAAAGCAGGAGAAAAGGCCTCAGACAGAGTGAACCAGAGCAGCAGCGGTATGTTTATTTGGCAAATTCAAAAACAACCAAAATCAAGGAGGGATGTCACAAGATAGCAAATAGGTGACTGGTTGGTGAGCATCATAGTTCTATTTTGCTCTTGAAGCTGGGGAAGTGGGTTAAACTAAGAGCTGAGAAATTATAACTTGCTATCCTTTATTAAATTAATAACTTAAACTAGATAAACTAATAAATTAATAAAACTAAAATAATTGATTAAATAAATAGAGTGTTCTGCGCAGAGTGGCTGGAGTGCACTTAAAGTGTTAAAGTTGGGAATTTGGAGAGAGTGGGAATTCGGTGCAGAGGGGGAAGGAGATTCTGCTTTTTGCCTCCAATGCTTGTAGTGGTTTGTGTTACAAGTAACTATTTCATTTCATCTACCTATAATTTAAACTAGATCTAGTAATTAATTAGTCAAAAACAAAACTATAAGCTAAATTAATTGAATACATAGGGCTGGATTTTTGGCTCGTTTGCGCCCCGAAGGGATGGTAAATAGTGTTTCTAGTCGTAACGCCGGACGTCCAGCTCTTAGCGTCCAGCCGGTAAATTCGGCTCATGGTTTGCGGCGGTGCAAAAACTTACTGTCCCGCCCTCTAGTTTCACTGAGATCATGACGTCAATATTCGTGTAATGCTCCGCTAGCACTACAGCTGCCTACCTCAGGAGGAGGAGGATGACAAACAGGAACCTGGCGAGGCCCCCATTGGATAGCCACATCATCCACGGGGGCGGCAGCGTGGAGATGCTGCCAGACCAAGAGTTGCACGTCGCCAGCTCGTAATGGGCCGGTTCTCCTAAATGGAGGAAACTGAGGGATGGAGCTAATACTGGACTCGCTATGTGTCCCCATAAAGGCACATCTCCGATGAACGTTGGAATGATACACAAGACACCAATGGCAAAGGATGAATCATAAATTTTACTGCAATAAAATAACAAAAACTCCCCTCACCAAAATAAAGCCATACCAATGCACAACATTATGTTGCAGGGCACTGAACAACAATGAAGTTCCTTAAACCAACAAAACTTTTTTAACGCCGCAATTTTCGGCTAGGGCACATAAACGTGCTTGTGTAAAGCCTGATTTTGTGACCCGATCATGGAACCTCATTTTTTGCCGAATTGCAGACAAGGGTGCAAACATTTTTTGGGCAGTATCAGGACCGTCCCGCCACCATTACCGCCCCGAAATCACTAAAGCCAAAAATCCAGCCTTTAACCTTTAATTAATTAAATAACTAAAACAAGGTTATAAAGGGGTGGCAGTGCAGGTGGAGTGCCGCAACTGCGGCATGTGGGAGTTTGTGGAAAGCATTGCAATCCCGGACTACTATGTCTGCAATAAGTGATCTCCATTTTGAGGAACTTCAGCTCAGAGTTGTTGAGCTGGAGTCCAAGATGCAGATAATGTGGGGCATCAGGGAGGGGAAAGAGTTACCTGGACACTTTGATCCAGGAGGCAGTCGCACCCTTAGGTTAGGTAGTGGCACAGGTCTGGTCAGGGACAGGAGGGTGTGACTGCAACTCAGGAAGGTAAAGGGACCCCAGGTGCAGTGCTAGAGGAGCCTCGACCGTTGCCCTTTATCCAGCTGGTATAAGGTTCTTGCTGCCTGTGTGGATGAGGGCAATGTCTTCAGGGTGGATGAGCAAACCGGCCACAACACCATGATACAGCATGGCGGCGGGGGGGGGTGGGGGGGGGGAGTTTAAGGGAATGTAGTTGTGATAGGGGACAGTATAGTCAGGGAGATAGATACTGTTCTCTGCAGCCACGACTGGGAGTTCCGAAGGCTGTGTTGCCTGCCCGGTGCCAGGGATATGGATTTCTCCTCCTGGCTGGAGAAGAATTTGGAGTAGTAGGGGGAGATCCAGTTGTCTTGGTTCTTATAGGAACCCATGACATAGGTAGAACTAGGAATGAGGTTCTGCTAAGAGAGTTTGAGGGGCTAGGGACCAAATTAATACACAGAACCTCAAAGGTAATAATATCTGGATTGCTACCTGAGCTACGCGCAAATTGTTACAGAGACAGGCAGATCAGAGAGTTAAAGGTATGGCTCAATGAGTGGTGTGGGAGAAAGGTGTTTCAATTCATGGGGCACTGGCACCAGTACTGAGGAAAGAGGGAGCTCTTCTGTTGGGGTGGGCTCCACTTATCAACCAGGTCCTAGTGAATCGAGTAACTAAATGAGCAAAAATCATAGAATAATAATCATTGAGGATTTCAGCTACCCCGATATTAATTGGGTAGAAGAGGTAGGAAAAGGGGATAAGGGAAGGGAGGTCCTACAATGTTACAAAACTCCTTTCTAACCCCAGTATGTAAGAAGCTACTGGATTTGCTACTGGATCTAGTAATGGAGAATGAACCAAAGCAGATAAGAGAAGTAAAAGTAGGGGAGCATCTAGGCATTAGTGACCATAATATAATACACTTTAAGATAGTGGCCTGGAAATCCTGGCCTTCCCTGGTCCATACGGAGTGTCTACAGACCAGGGAAGGCATCGCAAAAGCTTGAGCTTGACAGATCACACGCATATCGGGAGCGAGGACATTTGCATGGGCAAATGCCCAGCAAATGTCCTCAAAACTCTTGCGCCTGATAAAAGCAGGCACATAGCCTACTTTTACAGGCTTAAAAGTTTTAAAACATACAAAAATATCATAAAATTAAATTTAAAAAGCACATTTTATTGATAAAAACCCTGTCGACTAAGGTAAGTTTATTTTTAACCCTAATTACAAAACTTTTTTAAAAATCGGAAAAATATATATTTTTTCTAAGGCATTTATTAACTTTAATTTCAATTAATTTTAATTATGTGAGGTGTGTTTTTTATTTTTTTATTAGTGTTTATTGTGTTTGGTTTTTCTTCTCATTAATAGCAATGAGAACTCGTAGATACAGAGTTCCCATTGTTCTTAATGAGAAATCTATGGAATACTGTACCTGATTGGCTGAGCAGTGACATGTGACTGCACCTTCTGTGCGGGAACCTCGATGACGGGAGCGTGCTTCGCAGCGCGGGAAGAGAAGGCCTCCCCACCGGAATCCCACGCTCCTATTGAACCACCAGGTAGATTCGTAGAAATGTTTTCGGTCGGAGGCATCCGCCCGTGGGAAACCTCCGACTGCAATTTCTGGGCCATTTTGCGAAGAATGTAAGTATGACGAAGACCAGGATAATGGACTGGAGAAAAGCCGCTTACGAGGGGCTGAGAAAGAACTTGTGGAAAATAAAATGGACAACAATATTGTCAAACAATGATGTAGAACAGCAATGGGAAATATTTTAAATGATGTTCACAGAGTCTAGGAAAAATATATTCGGCTGTAAAACAAGAACAATCTAAACACTAATTAGCTTCATACCCCTGACAACTTTTGGGTGATTGCTGACTTGGAAAATGTAAACCGTTTAAAATAAAATCCTTTGCAGATACACTAAACCAAAGGACATTGAAACTGTGTTTCTTTCAATATCCATCCCTCCACCATCAGCACACTCTGGCTGCAGTAAATATATTGGGGTGGGGGGGGGCGGAAATTGCCCTCTGCCCCAAATGGGGCGGATATTTCGAATTATTTGAATTATGACCGCCCAGCGGGAATCGGAGGGAAGAGGCGGGAAATTCCCATCTTTAACTTTTTCACCGCCTCCCAGAGTTTTGGGGCGCTGTTTGAGGCAGTGTCGGGCAGGTTTGTGTTGAGAACGGGGTGGTGTCCATCACACTGAGGCATAGCAATGTCCCAGGGCCACCAGAGAGGACTTCGGCTGGGCCAGCAGCCCGGCACCCAAGAGTTGATGCTGAGCTGCCTGTTGGCGGCCCAGTTGAAACAGCAGCCACCATTGTTGGGCAGACTGCAGAGACGGCTGACAATTAAAACAAAATGGCGGCCGTGGCGGTGCGCGCTCCACTTTAAGGGCGGACACACTGCACAGCCACTGGCAGCTTCCCGACTCGCGAAGCTGTCGGGGGCACCGGCTGGCGGTGGTTGCACTCCCTCGGGGAAATGTTCCCGCGGGGTGGAAAAGGGGTCGCCACTGGTCGATAAGGGGTCGGCACGCTGCCGACAATGGGTAGGAGTGAGGGACGTGGCGGAAACCCATTTCTGCCATCCCCGATCCGGGGGCAATTGCAGATGGGTTGCACCATCCGCCTAGCCCTGTTCGGAAAGGCCTCACCGCCCCATTACCGCCTCTTACAGGCAGTAATGAGCCTTAAAACAAGGGCAATTTCAGCCCCAATCTACTGGATGAATACAGCAACTCATCAAGGTTATTTTGATAGCACCTACCTCCCTTGCCACCTCTACCACTATATTGTTTGTATCTTCACTTAGGATAGAAATAGTCAATAAAGTAATGCCGGGCATGTTGCTCCTTCAATGGATTTTCAGTTCTCAGTAAATATCTATAAAGGGAAAGAATACTGACACACACAGAGTACTGTGCAGACCATTCACTTTAAACTGCCGCTGCATTATTGCACAGGTTGCTAATCTTGTTTTGCTAAACCTCCTTCATATATACCCTTTCTAAGAAACAATATTTTTGCATAGAACAAACATTTTCTTGGCACAAATGAATTTTCTCATCCTTAGCTCAGGGACAGTGAGGTCAATTGTAGCACTAACACTGGCACCCATCTAAGTTAGTGAATTAAGCAAAGAGTAGTGATTGAACCTGGCAAATCGCTGGCCTATATGGTTCAGCATAATACCAGGCAGTACATTTACCTACTGATGCTACTCCATTTCAGTATTTCATTGCTTTCGTGTTTCTATTATTTTTCCAGTTTATATATATTTTTGTCACTTTTACTTTCCTTCTTTTAAAAAAAATTTCTTTTTTTAATTTGGGGTAGAATTTCCATGTGGTGCTCCCAATCTCCTGCCTTAACTTCAACGGAAGGTCGGAGGAATCCGCGGAGAAAATGGCGTTATCATTTCTGCAGGGTTTCTGATGAAATAGCGGTGTGAGATCGAGAGAATCCCCATGAAATTCCAGGCATGTATCTATATCATTACAAATCTTGGGAATTAAATTCAATTTGGGTGGGACGTGAAACGGGCTGTAGCAAATATACCCCGCCTGATTTTCCTTTCCTTTGAAGTATGCAATCCATTATCACCAAACTGCGCCCCCGCTGAAGTCAAATTTCACCACCCCCCACCCCCTTCCTTATGTCTGCAAGCAGCCTAAGACAGAGGGGACAGCAAAAGAGAAGGGTACAAAGAGCAGAAATTTGAATGCGAGAAGATGGAGTGGGAGCTTAAGTGAGAGAAAGAGAATGTTTGAAAGAGAGCAGGGTGAAATAGAGCTGCTTGAGGGAGGGGGTTAAGGGAGGGCAAAGGGAGATTGAGAGAGAAAGGGAGCTGAGAGAGGAGTTGTGTGAGAAAACATTGACAGAAAAGGGGGATTAGGATAAAGAGAATGGGTGTAATTGCAGTGACAGGTTTACACAGGCCATTTCCATTATAAGCATGGATCCAGGAATTTATAATGAAAAATATAAAAATAAGGACACATGACCTTAAAATAGAGACTGAATTACATCTGTGCACCCTACTTCACCCGAAAACTGCATTTGGTCTTGGCTCTCTATCTGCAGCACACAGGGAGATCAATTAATAATATATAAAAAATCTTGTCAACTGTTTCCACTAATAGTTACTGCATCCACATTTAGAATGGAAACTGTCTATGTAAACTTGTCACCTGTCATTACACCTTCCCTCCAGGGGTGGGGCACTGTAGCACCACCACTGTCTGGAGAGTGACAAGCTTACCAAAGACAAATGTGGACATAGGAATTTAGAATGAAAATACAAAATGAAGGACAGAACGTATGACTTTAAAATCGGGATTAAATGATGCTGAGGCATCTTGGTCCAACTCCTCTAGCTCTATTCCAATGATCTTGGACCGCTGCCATTTTCTCCCCTGTTCCCAGCTTAATCCTTGCAATTCATTGCCCTTGGATTAGTTCATCGACACTTGGTACAGTCCCACTGCTGACATTATGACGTTGCAACTGCTACTAAAGCACTATTTTACGTTTGTTTTCATGTGAGACAGACATACATTGAGCTTTGGGTCATCAGTGAGCAATTACAGCCTTCAAAAATATAATCGATTATTTACTTGAAGCTAAACCATTTTCAAATCAGAAGTAGTTTCAGTGCTATTTCAGTGTGTTGCACTCGGCTCCATGTCAGCAAAGTTTCATGCGTTATTTCATAATCTTTAACTGGTTATCGCTTAAGCTAACATTCTTGATTTTGACATTGTACATGTTGTTAAAACAGGCTAGCCTTGAAGAATACAATGATTAATTTAAAACAAACACTGGTCAGGTCTTTAGCAATAGACTTGACACTGTCTCATTTTAATCAAAGTGATTCAGGAGATTAAAAAAAAATGTTTATGCAAAGAGGATTCACGTGTCAATTAATGAGCCTGATGTAATTTGTAGAAATGACACACACACCTGAAATGCAGGGACTGTAAGCAGTATTTGCGTTTTTTTTGGGTGCACAGCCCCTTTAACAGATGTTGCACACTATTGGGGAAATACTCATCGCTGGCGCAGAGATGGGCTAATTTACCAGCAACTGCCAATTACGTCTGAAGATTTTAAGGTTAGTGAAAGCAGGCAGAGAAGCCTGTTACACTGTGAAAGGAACTCATTTGAGTGCATCTGAAAGGATTGTTACCTGTTCTGGTATCAGTTCACAATAAAGCACATGTACCTGGTGGCAACATTTAGAAACATTAAAAATATAGGGCTAGACTTTCCACTTTGCTGTCTATTGCCCAAAAAATGAGCGATGGACCAGCGATGTACGATGTCTCAGCCTTGCTGATCGCTGGGACATAGCCCATTTTTTGGATTCTGATTTTGCACTCGGCGATAGGCCAGCGATGTGAAATGGGTGATGCGAAAGGTCGGCGATGTAACGTTCGCCCATCGAATGGTCAGCGATGTGGAAGGCCAAAGCTTCCCTAGCAACAACCTACTGCGCATGTGATTTTATTTTACGTGACTGGTTTTCCCACATTTCAGGAGGTCAGGGGTCATCCACACATGCACAGAAGGCACAGGGAGGGGCAGAGAGAGAGAGAGGAGAGAGAGAGAGAGAGAGAGAGAGAGAGAGGTGGAAGGCAGAGATGAAAGAATATAGAAAGAGAGGAGAGATCAACAGAAAAACTTTATAAAACTTTATAAAAGTTATATAAGATGTCAGAAACACATCAAGAGCTGAGGGGGAGAGGAAGAGGGCGAAGCCCTTTAGTGATGAAGCCAATGAGGCCCTAGTCAACGAGGTCCATTCCCGGTGGGGCGAACTGACTCGGGGTGCACACGGGAAACCCCCACCCCGAGTTTATAGAAAAATTTGGGCGGAGATCGCTGCGGTGGTGTCCTCCACATCCCATGAGGCGAGGGGGTCGGAACCAATGCCGGAAATGCTGGAACAGCTTGGTAGCTGCAGCAAGAGTAAGTTGCATTTTATATTGTACTGATGCAAATTTTAGTTATAATAATGAATCTCCTGAATTGAATTTAATTTGGTTATTCATAAATGTTTTACATTAACTACATGTTAAGATCCAGAAAGGGCTCTGAACCTGGGACTATGTATGGGACAGTGTGGAGGGAATGTAAACCCATGCTGCAGCTGCCCTGGGAGTGTTTGGTGGGACAGTGTGGAGGGAGCTTTACTCTGTATGTAATCCCATGCTGCAGCTGCCCTGGGAGTGTGGAGGGAGCTTTACTCTTGCTGCTGCAGTATAGAGAGCTGTATATGTGTCAAGATATAGCATGTAACGTTTTAAACTGTTGTGACTCCATGGTACTACCTAGTCAATTAGCTTATGCTATGCTCTTTTCTCATTTGCAGAAGAAGATATCACTCAATAGGGCTAAGCAGAGGTGCACCGGGGGTGGGCTCTGCTCAGCTTCAACCGTTGACTGACCTGGAGGAGCGTACAACCGCGCTCGTGGGCCACGAAACCTGTTCAACCACCACTCGGCGGAGCCCAGCTATGCATCTTGTGAGTAATGTAATGTCCTGTAATAATAATACAATATGCAATATACGAATGATGTCATGTCATGTCATGCATGCAACCTTTATGCATAAGAAGCAGCCGCTACAGTTTTCTGAGGTAGTGAAATGTATTGATATGTAATATCTCTTGTTAATGTGCACTGTTATGTTCTAATAAGGACATACGTGTTTTTAAGGTCATCCTGAGAGGCTGGTTGGGGTGCAACCAGCACCTGCACCAGCACCTGCTGAAGAGCAGGAGGAGGAGAAGGAGCACCACCAGCAGCTGCAGACAGCTGTGGAGGGGGGAGGGATGAATCTGCGGCCATCTCAATGGAGATAGAAGAGGCACCGGGACCAAGCGGTGTGCAGCCGCCAACGCCAAGACGCATCATATTGCGCACGCCGACTCCACGGAGGCCGGGTCAGCAAAGTCAGCAATCGCCTCCCTCGGACAAGTGCTTGATCTCCTTGTGCGTGGAGAGGGTCGCGATAGGTCACGAGGGGTCCAATCAGTTCTCCTCTAACTTGTCCAACGTGTCTGCTATGCAAATGGAGTTAGCACGGCAGACCCTGGAGAGGATTCGAGAGCAGACCGCCGCAACCTATGCCCTTCGGCATGCACTGCTGGCTGGACACGGCGCTGCACCCCAAGGTGTCGTGTTGGGTCCAAGTACAACCCAAGCACTCAAAAGAGTACGGAGGATACACTTCCTCTTGACTCGATGGCGAACAGCCAGCTTCGCCTTCCACTCCGTCACCTCCACCACGGTAGGAAGTCTTGTCGTCGCCTGCTGCACGCCTGCTTGGTCTGTGGGGACCAAAACGGGCGGGCGGTGTTAAAACACGGGGAATTAAAGGACCTGGAGGGAAACATGGCCGCAGATAGGGAGGGGGGTTGTTTTTGCAATGTTAATGTTACATTTTTTATAGTTCATATGTGTTCATAGTTGTTTGGGGTGGGGGTGGTGTGGTGTGGTGGGGTGGGGCGGGGGGGAGAGGGTGTTGATAAAAAAAATTAAAAATTTGTTGTTTTAAATAAACATTTTTATTGATTTTAACAATTATTGTGCATTCTCTTGTAGTTGAGTTAAGCATAACATTTTAACAATTGTTCTGCATTTGTTGTGTATTTTCTTATAATAACATAAGTTTACTTAAGTTAAGCATTAATTCATTTGCCAGGCCAGTGCAGGCAAGGCCAAAACGTAACTCAATGCAAATGCAACTTTTGTTTAACCGTAACTGTAAATGTAAAAGTGACTATCCCTAATGTAAGTTCATGCAAAGCGTTCATAAATGAGCTGTTGACGCAACAGTTTAGCAGCCGCGTAACTACTACTGAGTACTGGTCTTCGGGGGTGGGGTGGGGGAGTGGGACCATGGCTAGATCGCCAGTCTGATTGGCCTCCCCAACGTCCTCACCTGCCTCCTCTTCTGCCTCTTCCTCCTCTTGCTCCTCGCTGGTTGGCTCTTCCGTCTCCCCTCCTTCTGGAGGTGGACCTGCAGCACCATCTGGCATTAGTTGTCCTCTCCTTATAACTAGGTTATGCAGCACACCACAATAAACTCAGCGACCTGATCAGGGTGGTACTGTAGGCTGCTACCAGAGTGGTCCAGGCATCGGAAGCACTGCTTTAGGACTCTAATTGTCTTTTCGACGATGTTGCATGTTGCTATGTGGTTTTCGTTGTAATGTTTCTCTGCTTCAGTGACGCGATTATGCAGTGGGGTCATCAGCCAGCTGGCAAGGCCATATCCCTTATCCCCCAACATCCAACTGTGACCTTCTGGCTGATTGACAAACAGGTCAGGGATAGCACTCTCACGTAGGATGTGCGCATCATGGATGCTGCCAGGAAATGTAGCATTTACTGTCATGATTATTTGCTTGTGGTTGACAACAAGCTGCACATTCAAGGAGTGAAATCCCTTTCTGTTATGAAGCACCTCCACATTCAGTAAAGGGGCTTTCAGGGTAATAAGCGTGCAGTCTATTGCTCCCTGCACCTTGGGGAAGTTTGCTATTCTCAAGAAACCCAAAGCCCTTCCGGTCTATGCCTCCCTGGTCATAGGGAAGCTTATAAAATCCATTCTGCGAGCAAAAGGGCTTCAGTCACCTGCTGAATGCAGCAGTGTGTGGCGTGCTGAGAGATACCACAGATGTTGCCAGCTGAAGCCTGAAAGGATTCCGATGCTTAGAAGGATAGTGCCACAGTAACCTTCACCTCAATGGTCAGTGCAGTTCTGATGGTGCTGGAAGGCTGCAGATCCCCCTTGATGAGATGGCAAATCTCATTGATGACCTCCTTCCGGAAGCGCAGCCTCTTAAGACATGCGTTTTCAGACAAGTTGAGGTAAGATTGCGTTTCTTTGTACCTTCGTCGGCTGTACGCTCTCCTCCTCTGTCTCTGTGTCCACATTACTCTGCCACGTCTTCGATTGATCCTTTCAGAAACCAGCGTGTGAGCAGTTATGCGTCATGGCACAAAAAGCATATGCCCCATCAATATCAATAATTATTTTCACTTGCTATCAATGCTTTTTCAGTAAAAAAATGCCTAATCTACTAAGCTACTATTAGTACAATTAAATATAAGTATAAATCTGAGTGGATTTATCTATAAAAGACCCTTAAATAACTCACAAATATCTTAGATCGAGTTTTTTAGCTGCCTCCTCCCTTCCTCCAAAATTCAAAATGGCGTCCGTAGTGCCCAGTTTGGTCAGGAAAGCCCGGGAAAAGCAACTATTATCCAGCAATGTTCTCGGCGAGCAATCAGCCCGGCGATGTGACGGAACTTCACATCGGCGATGTGTGGGTGATCAGTTCGGCGAACTGAGCCGAAACTTGGGGACTTAATTTTCCGGCGGTGTTGTGACCTGAGTTTCCATTTTTCGCTCAAAATGGGCGATAGACGTCCGTTTTGGGCGATATAAAGTGGAAAGTCTAGCCCATAAAATATGACAATTAATCTTAAAAATGTTCAATGTTTTCTGCACTCCAATTTTATGGGCCTGTATTCACTGGAGTTTAGAAGGATGAGAGGGGATCTCATAGAAACATATAAAATTCTGACGGGACTGGACAGGTTAGATACAGGAAGAATGTTCCCGATGTTGGGGAAGTCCAGAACCAGGGGACACCATCTATGGATAAGGGGTAAGCCATTTAGGATTGAGATGAGGAGAAACTTCTTCACTCAGAGTTGTTAACCTGTGGAATTCCCTACCGCAGAGAATTGTTGATGCCAGTTCATTGGATGTATTCAAGAGGGAGTTAGATATGGCCCTTACGGCTATAGGGATCAAGGGGTATGGAGAGAAAGCAGGAAAGGGGTACTGAGGTGAATGATCAGCCATGATCTTATTGAAGGATGGTGCAGGCTCGAAGGGCCGAATGGCCTACTCCTGCACCTATTTTCTATGTTTCTATGATCAAGAACTGGGCATTCGGCACAAATCGTTAATACTTCCTCCAAATGTATGAAATAAAACCATTTTGCTATTGAATTATTTTATACAATACATTTCAAGCTGCCCCACAGCTGGTGTGTTGGGTGCATGGTGTATAATAAATCAAAAGGATCATTGATAATGCCTTTCAGTACTGTTGAATCGCAGCCCGTCGTAATGAACCTTTGACAGGATATTAAATGCTAACCTTAAAAGAATAAAAAAACTTAACTGATTTACATAAAATAAATCCAAACACATTCTGAATTTAAAAAGCCGAGGTGTTTGAAGTCCAGCACAGATAATTCTTTGGGCGAGCAAAATACTCCACACTACTCCTTAATGCAAATAAGAAAATAAACATGTTTCTTAGTATGAAATATAAATAGCGTAATGTTCAATACACTTCCCAAGTGACAAAAACTGTTTTAACCTCAGTAGAAGGTTGAACAGTGAAACGATTTATTTCACTTTGGTAAAGGGTCAAAGGATGAGAATCTTTCCATTGACCTCAAATTATCTTTTTTAACCTTCAAGTGGAAAACAGATAAAGAAAGACAGACTTACATTTATATGACCACTGGACGTCTGAAAGCGCTTTAAAGCCAATTAAGTACTGTTTGAAGTGTAGTCATTGTTGTAATGTGGGAAACGCAGCAGACAATTTGCACTCAGCAAGCTCCCACAAACAACAATGTGACAATGACCAGATAAACTGTTTCTGTTATGTTGATTGCGGGATAAATATTGGCCAGGACACCAGGGATAACCTCTCTGCTCTTCTTCGAAATAGTGCCATGGAATCTTTTACAGCCAGGAGAGCAGACGCGGCCTCAGTTTAACATCTCATGAAAAAAACGGCACCTCTGGCAGTGTAGCACTCCCTCAGCACTGCACTGGAGTGTCAGCCTAGATTTATGTGCTCAAGTCCCTTAGAGAAGAGAGTGCTACCCACTGAGCTGTCACTTATTGCCAAATTATTGTTGGTATTTTGTTACATAATGTTAACAAAATGCTGACATATGAAATAAGTCCAAGTAACCAGTTTAATTTAAAGTTTTAAAAAGTTTTTTAAAGTTTTAAAAATGTAATTTCAACGGAAGAGACTGAAAGAAGTTTCTGTGGGCACGGCTTAGTTTAAACAGATTTTGTGGGTGTGTCTTCCCTTACGCATAGGCTGAACGCTGCACTCCTGGCCTCCCTGATGTAATCATCATCATAATCATCATAGGCAGTCCCTCGAAATTGAGGAAGACTTGCTTCCACTCTAAAAGTGAGTTCTCAGGTGACTGTACAGTCCAATACGGGAATTACACTCTCTGTCACAGGTGGGTCAGACAGCGGTTGAAGAAAAGAGTGGGTGGGGAGTCTGGTTTGTCACACACTCTTTCCTCTGTTTGCGCTCGATTTCTGCTTGCTCTCGGCGATGAGACTCGAGGTGCTCAGCGCCCTCCCGGATGCTCTTCCTCCACTTTGGGCAGTCTTGGGCCAGGGATTCCCAGGTACCGGTGGGGATGTTGCACTTTATCAAGGAGGCTTTGAGGGTGTCCTTGAAACGTTTCCTCTGCCCACCTGGGGCTCGCTTGCCATGTAAGAGTTTGCGTAGAGTGCTTGCTTTTGGAATCTCGTGTCGGGCAATGCGCTGCACAGAGCCCAGCAGCCACGAACAGCACGTCTATGTTCTGGGCCTCGATATGTTTGTATTCTTTTTAGAGGTTGGTGTCATACTCCATAGCTACGTGAACGACTGCAATTTTTGGGCCGGTCATTATTAATGAGTTGCACTTTTAGTAACAACACCCCAAAATAAGGATTGCATTGACAAAATAAATGCAAGTTTTCATAACTTGGGGCGGGTGGCCTGTGCTTTTTTGGGTCCCAACTGACATAAGGAACTCCTCCCCGATATTCTTTAGAGCTGTCACAGGACATAGGGGGGTGGGAGGGAAGACTCGCTTGTCTCCCCTCTCCAAGTGGATCTGGTTTCCAAATTGTGGTGTCCCCATGCGCCTGCTGCCCTTGTCCTTCTAAGTAGTAGAGGTCACAGGTTTGGGAGGTACTGTCGAAGAAGCCTTAGCGAGTTGATGTCGTGCATCTTGTAGATGGTGCACACTGCAGACACGGTGTGCCGGTGGTGAAGGGAGTGAATGTTTAAGCTGGTGCCAATCAAGCGGGTTGCTTTGCCCTGGATGGTGTCAAGCTTCTTGCGTGTTGTTGGAGCTGCACTCATCCAGGCAAGTGGAGAGTATTTCATCACACTCCTGACTTGCGCCTTGTAGATGGTGGAAGGGTTTTGGGGAGTCAAGATGTGAGACACTCGCCACAGCATACCCAGCCTCTGACCTGCTCTTGTAGCCACAGTATTTATGTGGCTGGTTCAGTTAAGTTTCTGGTCAATGGTGATCCGATGATGGTAATGCCATTGAATGTGAAGGGGCGATGGTTAGACTCTTGTTTTTTGGGGATAGTAATTTCCTGGCACTTGTGTGGCACGAATGTTACTTGCCACTTATCAGCCCAAGCCTGAATGTCGTCCAGATCTTGCTGCATGCGGGCATGAACTGCTTCATTATCTGAGGAGTTGTGAATGGCACTGAACACTGCAGTCATCAGCGAACATCCCCATGTCTAATGTTATGATGGAGGGAGGTCATTAATGAAGCAGCTGAAGATGTTTGTGCCTAGAACACTACCCTGAGGAACCACTGCAGTGATGTCCTGGGGCTGTGATGAACAGCCTCCAACAATCACAACGATCTTCCTCTGTGTTAGGTATGACTCCAGCCAGTGGAGACTTTCTCCCCGATTCCCATTGACTTCAATTTTACTAGGGCTCCTTGATGCCACTCTCGGTCAAATGTTGCCTTGATGTCAAGTGCAATCACTCTCACCTCACCTCTGGAATTCAACTCTTTCATCCATGTTTGGACCAAGGCTATAATGAGGTCTGGAGCCAAGTGGTCCTGGTGGAACCCAAGCTGAGCATCATGAACAGGTTATTGGTGAGTAATTGCTGCTTGATAGCACTGTCGACAACACCTTCCATCACTTTGCTGATGATTGATAGTAGACTTAAAGGATGGTAATTGGCCGCATTGGATTTGTCCTGCTTTATGTGGACAGGACATACCTGGGCAGTTTTCCACATTGTCATGTAGATGCCAATGTTGTAGCTGTACTGAAACAGCTTTACTAGAGGCATGCCTACTTCTGGAGCACAAGTCTTCAGCACGTAAGCTGGGATGTTTTCGGGGCCTATAGCCTTTGCTGTATCCAGTGCATCAGCCGTTTCTTGATATCTGAAGAGTGATTTCTGTAATGGTGGGGACCTCAGGAGGAGGCCGATATAGATTCGTCACTTCTGGCTGAAGGTGGTTACAAACGTTTCAGCCTTGTCTTTTGCACTTGTGTGCTGGGCTCCGCCATCATTGAGGATGGGGATGGTCATGGAGCCTCCTCCTCACAATAATTGTCCATCACCATTCACGACTGGATGTGGCAGAACTTTGACCTGATCCATTGATTGTGGAATCGGTTAGTTCTGATTAAAGCATCCTGCTTCTGCTGTTTAGCATGCACATAGTCCTGTGTGGCAGCAGTCCCAGATTGGCACCTCATTTTTAGATACGCTTGGTGCTGTTCATGGCATGCTCTTCTGCACTCTTCATTGAACCAGGGTAGTTTCACTCAGCCAACACTGGGGGCACAGCATTATATAAGTGGGTAAAAGAAAGATTTCATTTATATAGCATTTTTCATGACCAGCGGACGTCTTCAGGTGTTTTACAGTGAATGAAGTACTTTTTTTTGGAGTGTAGTCACTGTTGTAGTGTGGGAAATGCAGCAGCCAATTTTCATACAGCAAGTTCCCACAAACAGCAATGTGATAATGACCAGATAATCTGTTTTTGCTATGTTGATTGAGGGATTAAATATTGTTCAGGACATCGGGGATAACTCTCCTGCTCTTCTTCAAAAATTGCCATGAAATCTTTTACATACACTTGAAATAGCAGATGGGGCCTCGGTTTAACGTCTCATTCAAAAGACGGCACCTCCAACAGTGCAGCACTCCCTCAGCACTGCACTGGAGTGTCAACCTAGAGTTATGCGCTTAAGTCCCTAGAGTGGGACTTGAACCCACAACCTTCTGACTCAGAGATATGCAAGTAAATATCAGGAGGACTTTTTAAATCTGTCAATATAATAACGAAAACTTTGTTTATGCAAATTTAAGATTATAATTGTCTTTGATTCTTTGATATTTCCGGTTCTTGACTGGGGTGGAGATCGTACCATATAGATAATCAGTAAATTAACAGATAACAAACACATGGTCCATATGATCGCTGGGACTGGTTTCGATCAGCTGAGAGGGTTGGAGAGGAATTTTCCAGAGTTTTCCCCTCCCCCCCCTTATTGGCTCCGAGTTTTCCTCTGTTTTTATTTTGTATTTCCCAGGAGATTACATTGCTGTGGTGATGGCGGGTTTGGGGGTGGAGCGGGGTTGGAGTTGGGTGAGGGTAGGTTTGGGGATGGGGTTGGGGTTGGGGTATGGCAGGGTTGGGGCGGTGCTGGGAGTGGGGTGGGGTGGGGTGGATGGTGGGTTGGGGATGGGGTGGGGTTGGGGGTATGTCGGGGGGGTGGTGAGGTTGGGGGTGCGGTGGGGTTAAGGTAAGGTTGTGGGGGTTGGGGCAGGTTTGGGGATGGGGTGGGGTTTGGGTTGTGGCGGGTTTGGGGTATGGCGGGGAGTGGTGAGGTTAGGGGTGTGGTGGGTTGGGGATGGGGTGGCTGGGTTGAGGCAGGATTGGGGGGTGGTGAGGTTGGGGGTGCAGTGGGGTTGGGGCATGTTTGGGGATGGGATGGGGTTGGGGTGGGGCTGGGAGTGGGGTGGGTTTGGGGGGGTGGGGTTGGGGCGGGGCTGGGAATGGGGTGGGTTTGGGTGGGGTGGTGGGGTTGGGGCAGGTTTGGGGCATGGTGGTATTGAGGATGGGGTGGGGTTGGGGGTATGGCGGGGAGTGGTGAGGTTGGGGGTGTGGTGGAGTTGAGGCAGGGTTGGGGGGGTGGTGAGGTTGGGGCAGGTTTGGGGATGGGGTGGGGTTGGAGAGTGGTGAGGTTTGGGGTGTGGTGGGTTTGGGGCATGTTTGGGAACGGGGTGGGGTTGGGGGGTGGCGGGGTTGAGGCAGAGTTGGGGGAGATGGTGAGGTTGGGGGTGTGGTGGGGTTGGGATAGATTTGGGGGTGCA